>NC_138528.1:105883779-106009257 GCF_964234715.1 Podarcis melisellensis | reverse complement strand
ACCGTCGCTTTCTTCAGGCTTGTGTTCCTTCGGTATTTTTGAATATTTTTCTTTCACACGGAGCTCTCTCCTGTGATAATAAGACGGTTGTCACAAGTAATTACCTGGATTTCGTAGGAATAAATTAACATGCTGCTAGAATCAGAGGAAAGATGTTCTAAAACACACTTTTTTTTAATTTGAAAAGAGAGCGAGAGAGAGACGGATTTTAAAAATCCAGGCTTAGTTAAACACTTTGAAGGCCAATGGTTTCATCAGGAGAGCTTTGCCTTTCAATCAATGCAGCGCGATCCTGCTCCGTGAGGCTCAAGGGTAAATCCCTAGACCAGAATATGGTTAGGATACCAGCTTGAAAATGGCTGTCACTAATTAAATGGAAAACACAGATTTTTTAAATATATATATATAGATTTAAGGGGATAATATGCCACTGAGGCAAAGTAAGAGCTGCCTAGCAGGGGGCTGGGCTAGATGAAAGTCGTGGTCCCATCCAACCTTACAATTCTTTAATTCTAAAGGGAGTAACACACTTCTTAGACAGGGTGCAAAGAAATAACTTTCTTCAATAGCACAGCATATCTACAGTGTTATGCTTTGGGCAGTCCCCGATTGGCTCGCCATCCCACCAATCGCAGGACAGCAGTCTGGGAGGAATGAAGACCGGACCATATTTTATAAGCGATCATCTTCCTGTATTCCCATTTTAAAAGCTGAAACCCACTGCAGGAAAAGCTCAGCGCCTTGCCCCCTCCCATAAACATCTTTTTCTCTTCCTTTTTTTCAAGCATCCAAGTCCGAATAAGACTTTGGTGTAACTGGGAAGCTGGCATTCCACATGGTGACCTGACATTCATTCCAACCACAACTGTATTATTTAACTATATCGTCCCTCTGAATTTCGACAGGGTTCAAGTTTTATTTTTAGCCCCTCTCCCAAAATCTGGAAGTTCTGCTCAGCAGGTTCCAACACCAGAGAAAAATGTGGGAGGGCAGTCATTAAAAGAGACCAGTCCTGCTGTAATAGAAATGTTGAGGTTCAAAGTTGTGTGTGTGCATCCTTTAAACGCCCTAGCTGATCTTACGTTAGATGCAATTTAATTCCACATCACCATAACTTGTTTAGATTCTGCAATGCTGGACTAAAAGTGGGGCAGGTGGGGGGGCGGGGAAGAGAGAACCGTAACACTTTATAGAGTACAATGGAGTCCTTAGGTTAGGCAGAAGGCTTTTAAAAACTGGTTGTCCAATCAATTCCATTAACTGAAACATAGAAATCCCAGTACACATAAACTTGAGGCATCCATCTTCTTGCAATGCGTGCCTTAAGAAAAGAGTATCTATGGGCTTATCTGCCCTTTACAGAGACTAGTATCCAAAGGGTACAAACCAGGCGAGAAAGGTGGTAATTTCAGTTTCCCAAAACATCCTGAGCTGTATCCCATTAAGTTCTCCTTGAAATCAATGGCCCTAAGTCATGTCTGACGGTGTGAGTGGCTCCACTCTATGATTATCACTTAATGCAACCTTCTGTTGTGGCCCTTTAATGCAATAAAAAAAAAACAAACAAGTTTCAATGGGAAATTCCAGCATGATGCTGCTAAGTTGCCATTCATTAGTACATTCCCTGAGGGGCAGTCCTGTTAGTTTGTTTCAGCAAAAGCTGATGCCCCAAAGAGTTGTGCTAGCCTTTAAGGTGGCGCAAGTCTCTTACTGCATAGCAGAAATTTATTGTGTGGAACTTCCAACACTACAGGGCCTAGCTGGTTATCTCAGTACAGAAAACCATTTAAAGTATAAGGGAAAAACTCTCTCACACTGCACAGGACAGAGATAGACATACCTTAACAAAGATCTCTGCTGCTCATGCTGTATATTTTCCAGCTAAGAACCTTTACCTGCATTTTATCATTTCCACTAAGGAAAATGCAAGTTTGAGACATATGGAGAGTCTTGCTTGAGAGGCCACCATGAAGATTCTCTTGGGACAACAGTCAAGCAGCAAATGGCCACATCCATTGTCCAATAATATTGAGAATCAAAGGGCAAAGGGCAAAGGGGAAGAAACTCCTGGACAACTTACCAGACCCTATGTCTGCAAATGCTATTCTAGGCTGCAGTAATAGAAATATACTGTCCTAGTCAAGCCTAGGCGTAGCCAAGGGGGTGGGGGAGGGCAGGGAGGGGCAGCTGCCCCCCCAAATCAATAGCTGAGGTTCTGCCCCCCTCCAACAAAAATCCTGGCTATGCTCATGTGATGAAGAGAAGCAATAGTCCTACTCTATTCTGCCTTGGTCAAACCACACCTAGAGAACTGTGTCCATTTCTGGGCACCACAATTAAAAAAGGATATTGACAAGCTGGAATGTGTGTAGAGGTATGTAACCAAGATTATAAAGGGTTAGGAACCCAAGTCTTATGAGGAACAGTTGAGGGAGTATTGGTATGCTTACCCTGGTAGAGCCTGATAAAGAGGAGACTGAGTGGAGATATGATAAAGGTAAAGGTAAAGGTACCCCTGCCCGTACGGGCCAGTCTTGACAGACTCTAGGGTTGTGCGCCCATCTCACTTAAGAGGCCGGGGGCCAACGCTGTCCGAAGACACTTCCGGGTCACGTGGCCAGCGTGACAAAGCTGCATCTGGCAAGCCAGCGCAGCACACAGAAACGCCGTTTACCTTCCCGCCAGTAAGCGGTCCCGATTTATCTACTTGCACCCGGGTGTGCTTTCGAACTGCTAGGTTGGCAGATAGCCATCTACAAATATCTAAAGGCATGTGACATGGAGGATGGAACAAGCTTGCTTTCTCCTGCTCTGGAGGCTAGGACCTGAACCAATGGGTTCAAGTTACAAGAAGGGCATTCTGACTAAACATCGAGAGCTTTCTGATGGTGGGACCTGTTTGACAGTTAGACAGAGTCCCACCAGAGGTGGTGGACTCCTTCCCTGGAGGTTTTTAAGCAGAGGTTGGAGGGCTATCTGTCATGTATGATATAGTTGGGATTCCTGCATTGCAAGGAGTTGCATTCAGGAAGCAGCAATTCATATGCTGAGGGTCAGTGGCTTGAAAGATCGTAGCAAAATTGGATGAGCTTAAACAGCACATTCTTAGCTGACTGATGAGTTATGACTTACACTGGGTTTACAGTGTAATTCTGGCCATGTCTACTCAAAAATGAGTCCTATTGAATTCAGTGTTCCCAGCTAAGTGGGGCTAGGATCTAAGCTGAGTGCCAGAATGATCCTTTAGAGCGGTGTAGAAGAAGAAAGAAGGCAAGATCTAAATACAAACTTGTATGCTTATAACAGAAGTAAAAGTAGTTTTGACAAGTGTAACACTAGAAGTTGAGGCTGGTGCCTATTGGCAAGGAAACCAATAGTACGAGGAGCTAGAGGCGACAAATTCTAATTTTCTCCTCCTGCTGCCCAATTCTTGTAGCTGGAGACACTACGAGTTATACCCTACAGTTGTCTACTTAAAAGTAACTCCTGCTGGGTTCAGTGGGCCTTAGTTCCAGGAAATGGGTTGTAGGTTTGCAGCCTTACATCCTTATTAAAGTAATGCAACCTTGGCCCATTGATTGCAGTGGGATGTGGGAACTGACTGCAACTCGCACTATCCCCAGCAACTATTGCCAGTGGTAAGAGATGGTGGAAGGTGTAGTCCACCAAGATCTGGCGGGCACATCCTGAGTTTGGAGGAAAGAAGATTCACCTTGCCCCCAGCTGTCTGAGAACAAATTGCTAGGCTTTGCCATGTCTGTATTTGTGTGTGGATGTGGTGTATATCTGGCCTGTGCATATCCGAAATAACTAAATGAAACACGTGATTTGGGTCATGATCTCACATTTATGCATCAGTGTCTCAAAGATGATCAGGGACACTTAAGCTTCCAAGCTGTTCTGAGGCCTTGGTCTTTCCAAACATTTAAACAGGGGTGGGGAACTTTTGGGGCCACATTCCCTGATAAGAAACCTGGGACTGTATGTTCAGGGCTGCTCACACGGGCATACAGGGGGCACACATACACAAGGATGCAAGCTATTGGGAGTGGGGGAACCACTTCACTTTCATTTAGAAAAAAGAGCAGTCAAGCAGATAGCTATGAAGAAAGTTAGAAAGCAAAGAGTGGAGGCAAATTTCAAAGGTTCCATCAGCCAGATACAAAGAAACTGCTGTTGCTAAGCTTGCTTACACAACTTAATTGCTGTTGCTAAGCAAACAGAGGAAGGACTGCTCACCACCCTCACCTGGGAGTAGGGAGGGAGGCCTCCAAGAACAGCAGAAGAAACAGGAGCAGCTCATTATTGTTGCTGCTAGCCAGATGGAAGATTGTATGTGTACTGGGATATGTTTGTTTAAGCACTTTCGTCTGTGTCCACATTATTTCATTCACTCCCTGTGAGCTATAAAACACAACTGGCTGTTTTTGGCATGATTTGGAAGCTACTTCCTTGAAACTGACCCCTCTCCTCCAATATTCCATGTCTCGCTCTACCCCCACCCGTGTCATCACTGGTCTGCATGTCATCATTGCTGTTTATTAATATATAGTATTAATTATAATAGAAAATACAAACTTAACCAGAAAATAGAACCTAAGATCATCAAATACCTTGCAGCAGCCACAATCTAAATTCTAACAGGCTATACTTTAGAAGGGGCGGGGGAACTATCAAGTTTAGGAAGTTTTCCAAGCTGAGTTGTGAAATGTCACATGCTTACAGTATTACAGTAGTTGCTTGCCATTGCATATATGTACCTTGCTTTTCCTTCCAGGAGCTCAGGGCTGTGTACGCTGTTTTCTTCTCCCACTCCCTATTTTTA
Organism: Podarcis melisellensis; assembly: GCF_964234715.1. Taxonomy (NCBI): domain Eukaryota; kingdom Metazoa; phylum Chordata; class Lepidosauria; order Squamata; family Lacertidae; genus Podarcis; species Podarcis melisellensis. The sequence continues at coordinate 106,004,432 of NC_138528.1, read as the reverse complement.
TCTTCACAACAGTCCAGTGTGATAGGCTAGGCCGAGAGTTGGTAGTTCAGAAACTTAAAACTTGTAAGACTCTGCATACTTATAGATTCTTATTCTTGCTTGTTGTTCTTCATCAGGGTTGGCAAACTTTGATTTTGTTTTTGTATTTTGCTGGAAATTTTGCAGTTAAAGCAAGGAGGCTCTTCTTCTGACCTTAGGCATGCTTATTTTTGTGTTATCTGTGAATAATTTTAGCGGCAACCTCGTGTGGTGAGCTAGACCGAGTAAACATGTGTACTTAAAAAGCAGTTCTACCCAACTTGTAAGGTATAGCAGACTAGCAGGGGGAACAATACACATGCAGTGTACTGGGTGCAGGAAATCCTGTTGGCATCCCTACATATGCCAGCGGTAGATGGGGCTCTCCATCCTGGCAAGCAAAGGCATTGTGACAGTTCCCGGGAACCTTCCAGCCAGGCACTTGAGGAAGCCACAGGGCAGCACTGAAGACTGCAGCCTGGGAATGTCCCAACATCAGATGAAGAGAGCTGGAGGACTGCATTTGCCTCCCGCACCTGAGGTTCCCCACCTTCAAGTTAAATGTGCAAGCTTTCCCCCTACCTTTTCTGAGAAATGAAACTAAGCTGATGGGAGAAAACGGCCAGAGCTGAAGAGGGAAGTGGTAGTTCTTTTGTTTTGATGGACAATTTTAGCTTCACAGTGAATTATTTTCCAAGGTAAATCACAGTGATTTGGGAGAGGGATGTTGAAGCCATGCATCAGGTGCATTCATCTCCCAAGTATTAGAATCCTAGAACTGTAGAGCTGGAAGAGACCCCTAGGGTGATCTAGTCCAACCCCTGCAATGCAGGAATCCTGACCAAAGCATCCATGACAGATGGTCATCCAACCTCTGCTTAAAAACCTCCAAGGACGGAGAGTCCACAACCTGCCAAGGGAGGCTGTTCCGCTGTCAAAAGGCTCTTATTGTCAGAAAGTTCTTCTGATGTTTAGTCGGAATCTCCTTTCTTGCAACTTGAATCCATTGGTTTGGGTCCTACCCTTCAGAGCAGGAGAGAACAAGCTTGCTGCATCTTCCATGTGATAGCCCTTTAGATGATATTTGAAGATGACTGTTGTATCTCCTCTCAATCTCCTCTTTTCCTGGCTAAACATACCCAACTCCCTCAGCTGTTCCTTTTAATGCTTGTACAGTATATATTTCTTATCTCTCAATCAATTAAAACAGTCCTCTTCAGCTGCAGTCTTTAATTTAATTAACAATCCTTTACATCTTCAAGGCTGCGTGTATTGCTTTTAAAACAAAAAAACCCCACATCTTATGCCTAGATAGCCAAAGTTTTGCAATCTGCATCAAGTTTGAATATTGCTTGTTTCACATTCATTTATTCTGATTCTACTACTTTAGGTGAGGTGTAAAAATTGTAGTGCTCCAACGGCTTGCATTCTGACTACAAAATAAAAGAATTTTTTTTAATTCAAACAGAAAGCTAACAATTCTAGGGGACAGGGAAGTTACTGTTATTCTATTACAGTTTATATGTTAGCTGTCTTTTGCCAATGCATATTCAAGGGCGAATACAAAGACAGCATGAATGACAGTAGTTACCAGAACTTTATGCACCGGATACTGGAAGCAAACACATTTTTAAAAAGTGGGCAGCAAAGATGTGGACTTCTCCTGTAGTGGCTGAAGTTAAAAATTATCTAAGAGTGAAAGAAAACAGACAAATCGGGGTTGTTTTATTGGTAAATTTCTCTTCCTTTATTCACCTTTGAATCTATCAGCAAGAGATTGTTTACAAAACTATTTTCAGAGGTTAAAAATCTCTCTTGAACGAGTCTTGGTGGTTCCATCTTTTCTTATGGTTTTTAACGTGCAAATCCTTGTTTGATTAAATGTGTATTTTTCAGTTTCTTTTTTACAAATAATAACAATAAAAGATTTAACCCAAAAAGAATTTGTGAAGGCATGTTTTTGATTTGGTGTTTCGCAAAATTTGTTGACAAAGAATCATTGTATTTTATGGCAAATTTGTTTTTAATAGGTTTGTTACTCTGGCATTGCGTACACTACCCTTTTTTCTGAATTCACATACACTTTCAAGGCTCTTTGCAGTCCCAAGAGCAAGAACAAAAAGTTGGGGGGGGGGGGGAAGCGACTGAAAATGAAAGTTTTTGAGATACTGGATTCTGTACTTTACAGAGCTGTAGTGAAATAGACGCTCACCATCGCTTACAGCAGCTATGCCAGGAAGCTTGAGCCAGTTTCATGATTAGCTCACAAGGGTTTTAGAAGATTAGTTGTTTTGGGCAGCATTTGATGGGTTTAGCATGCTTCTTTCAAAATCTTGCTTTCCCACTGCCCCTTTCCAGCACACATCCCATAAAGATGTCCGGGTTAGCTGCTGTAAAATTGCCCCTCTCCTGTTTGCTCTAAATGATAGCTCAAATTAACTGGGCCACCGTATACATTCTCAGAAAAACCTGCCTCCAATTTCAAGGTTTTTAATCAGCACATTGCAGGGGCCATTCGTCAAGCTAGGCAATCCAAATTCTCTTCAATACCATTGTATCTTGTTTCCACCTTTTGCACAAATTTAAGAAGTCATTCTCTCATAAGGTGAAGTGCCCTGCCTGTTGGTCAAAGGCCACATACACAGGCTCACGTCTGCTTGGAAGCCACACTCCTCTGACCTGAAAAGTTATAATTTCAGACGGGAGTGGGAAAGGACAGAAGCAAACTCAGTGCTGATAAGAGCTTAGAAGTGCCCTAGTATTGCTTTGGGTATATATTTCAAGACTGACAAGCTCTTGTAAAGTTTCTGCGGTTCAGTCCTCCCTCACACTGAAAGCAATAAGACCACATTAGTGCTGCCTATGCATAGAAGAGATATGTGCCGCAACAACAAATGACCACATGCCCCAGGTCTCCATGTCCCATCAGCTTACTGAAATATATTTCTTTGCTTGTTGAACTTTGTACAATATTGTCAACAATATACCCTCCCCAATTTATGAACAACACAAGCAGAACACTACGGTTATTAAAAAAAACACCTATATGGCAATAATCAAAATATATATACTGCTGATTTTCTTCCAAATATTAAATGAAAAACCACACCAAACCCCAACCACATTTTTAACTCAGTTCCAGAATTACTCTGGAATTTGCAAAGACCCTGACATAAAAACATATCCAAAGTAATTGCATAAACTGAGATGAAAAGGTGTTAGAGAGATGCTCTTAGACTGCAAATGATGTCTTTGACATCCAAACATATCTTAGTCTCAGTGCTTGAAACAATGGATGATCAGAGACTGGGAACAGCATTTACAAGCAAGTCATTATTTAAATACAACAGTATCCAACATAGCTGCTAAACACTGGACAATGTTGCAAGTCATCAGCACATCCACATGTTCTTCTAAGTGACGTTTGGGGTCCTAAAATACAAGTAGAAAATATTATTCGTAGACCTTATCAGAACATCACATTTGCAATTATTTGTTCTGTGTTTCTATTCCATGGCAGAACTGATGGCATCAATAAGCAATTAAAACTCAGGGTTCTCTTATGCAAGCTATTTGATGTAGTTTGTAATTAAAAAACCTTAAGTGTTAGATTGAGACTGCACAGTGTTCATACAAACTAAGCATGTTATTGTCCTGAAAGCGGCATTTTGAACAAATGAGGACCTAACAATAAGACACATACTTCTTTCCCCCTTAATATCCTGACATTGATGGGCAATTCTTGTGGCTATAGGAGTGGAAGACAATGATGGATAAATGAAGCCCTCCACACGTGCAATAGCTTTCCCACTCCTTGTACTGGCTTGGGCAGCTCCTTGTGTGCAATCCAGGTGAATTGGGGGGGGGGGAATACATTGCACAGAAAGCTCTGTGACAACACTGGAATGTGCAGAGGATTCTTGACTGGGGATTATCATCACCATCACCATCATCATCTTCACTTATTAAATTTCAGACCTGCCTACCACCTTGAAGTGCCAGGGGAGAGCTCCAGAAGCGTGAACATTAATTGTCTGCAACTGTTTTGAATCAGATCCACACTGCCCATAAACACAGGACTGTGGCCTTGTATGGTGCTGCTTTTTCATATTAAAGGGCACCCCATTCAAAACCTGTTCCAACACAGAAGTTCCCCCTTGTGGTTGCTTTAGGGCAGTTAAATAAGAGGTAGTGGCAGGGAGTTACTATATAGGGACCTACTAGGACAACATTTGCTATTCAAGACTATGCTCCCCCATGTTGACTGTGCTCGTTGACCTGCGGATATAGGGCAGTATACAATTTTAATAAATAAATCATAGTAATAATAGTTGCAACAGATCAGCATGAAAATAGCCATAGCCAAATAAGCAAGGGTTTTTTTTTGTTTTTTAAAGTGCAAAACAGCCTCAGAGGCTGCAATTAAGAGCGGGAAGAGTGGTTAGAGGATAATGGGTTGCTCAACACAATTCCTACAATTTGTCTGTTGAAAGCCACACTAACAAGGTGCTTTCTCATCTGCAGCGAGAGAATAAAGGCGCCCCACATACGCTCCACCCCATCTTCTTGTAGCTACTGAGACTGAAAGCGCAATTTGTTGGGGGAAAGAACTGATGAGCTGTGTCAAAGGTAGTCTGAACCTTAATCCAACTGCAACACTAGCAGGCTGCATCAGATCACAATCGCATAGCCCTTTACCTAGGAGTAAGCCCCACTGAACTCAATGGGACTTACTCCTGAGTAGGCATGTACAGTACCACACTGCAAAATGCAATGTTGTTATTAAACCATAATCATGTCACCCTGTTGAAAAAGATACTTATCTAAATATCTGGGTATGCATTGCATTGAAAATTAATAGTGAATTTCAACAATCCATTATAACACTGTCTTGTTCTTATTCATTTATCAAGTTCATTAATGAATTCTGGGCTCCATTGACATCAATGGGAGCTTTGCCATTTGCTTCCAATGGAACTGGGACTCCATCCCATGTTATTTTAAGATATCCTCACTCAAAACAAAAGTGCTTTCCAATTAAATAAATGAAAACAAACCATAAAATACAGATTGGGGGTGGGGGATAGTGAAGTGGGGGGGGGGGGAGAAACCCTGATGCTAAAATGCTCTTTTTAGAAAATTTTGATTTGCAAACAAGTAGCGTATCCATAGTTTGCTACTGAATTAAACATTATTTTTGTCCACTCCTTGACTGTTTCATGTGCCTCCGTTAAGAAACTGCACAGTTGGACAAAGGAGGATTATCTTTTGCCAAGATTAGTTATGCTTTCCAAGATGAACCTGGTTAATAAGCAAACCCAATGACACAGCCAGAACAAGACTTTGTCTTCTCAGCCTCTCCTGTTGTCCAAAGCTGCAACTTAGGTTTATTACATTTGTATACTGCCCAACAAACCAAGTCCCCTGGGTAGTTTAATTTAAAAACAACAACACAAATTACAATTAGCAATTAAAACTACTAAATCCAAACACAATAAATCACAAAGGCAAAAAGCCTAGCAACCCTACCCCACCCAACTTGAAATTGGCATAAAAAGCAGCCAAAACAATTTAAAACAGGATTTAAAACCCAGCAAGAGGAAACTGCATTTAATATCTGAAGCACCTATTAGATTGTAATTAAGAGGCCCCCTTCTCCCAAGGCTATAAAGACCTCAGGATGGGCACCTGTCAAGTCTTCCACTGCAAAAAGACCTTCTTTAGCCTGCCTCTCTACATTAGAAGAGGGAATCTGAAGGCCTCCAAACAAGATCAATGGAAGTGTGGATGGGAGAAGGCAATTCTTCAGGTAACCACAATTCAAGGCAACTGAATCCAAGCAAGAGGACAGATAGTAAAAGATCTGTAGCTGAGATAACTAGCTCATCCTTCCTAAACTTCATTTCTACCCTGCATACCTGCTATAGATGTAGATGTACTTGCTCAGGCAGCACAATTTTTAAATGACATGATAAGGGAACATATTCTCTTCCATGGCTATAACCATTTATAAGTAAATAGCTGCATGCAATGCTGCAGTTCCATTTTCACAGATTTCTGCATGTGCAGCAGAACTTTCCTTTCCTCTGCCTGTAGCTCCACCCTTAGTAGTCTTTTCAAAATCTGCTCCAGAGGGTTTGACCCTCCAAATCAGGTTTGTTGAGGGGGGGTACAGGGTGGAGGAAAAGAAAGGGATGTTCTGAGCAGAAATCTGCTTGATCAGTGCTGGGTACAACCCATAGTAAACCTCAGTACTGTCTCTTTCTTCAAACAAAAGGAGTTTGTTGGTTGGTTTGTAAAAACCTTCAAACCCCCCCCCCCCCATTCTGGACTATCAGAATAGTTTGTTTCCTCCCTTCAACAAAAATGCCCTTTCGGATTGATGAAGATTTTTTTCTAGAAAGAGGTGCTGGAACTCCCCCTTTTTAAGCGGGGTGAGTTGTTGAGTGTGTGTCCCCCCCTTGTTTGCCCGCTTGACCCAATGCCACAGGGATAACATAAAAACCTTCACCGCCAAAATCACCCTGCTGCCTGCAGCCACAGCTGCTGGAATGCACCAATGAGGTGCTGAAATGCAACAAAGAGGTGCCGAAACTCAGTTCCAGTGACTTCCAGCTGAAAAAAAGCCCTGCCTGACTTTCCTACACAGCCATTTCTAGAAACGCCTGGATAAGCACCCTGTTCACTGAAACTCATGTCCAAATCCTTGCCATGAGACTCAATATTGGGTATTTGCATAGCACCTGGTAATATTCAAATAGTGCTGCCCTTACACCCACTACCTTGTAAGGTAGGACAGTATTAAATCATCCCCATATTAGTTACCATGTTATTATACCTTTAGCTTGCCACATGATGCACTTGGGTGCGGTGTACAATGGAAGAAGGCCTGCAGAATAACTCACTCCCTCATCATGGATTTTAAGGTCCCTGGGGGGGTTATTTGGCAGGCAACCTGGCAACTTTACTTCCAAGTAAATGGAAACAGATTATGAATACCCCCCCCCCCTCCTTGGAATGCCCTTTGGCACAGGGGATTGTCATTTGAAAAAGAAGGCGTTCCCAGCTCTCTATGGCACAAGGAACAAGTCAAGTAGTACTCTGGGATTCAAGGATTAGGTTTCATAGTAACAATCCAAATTTACCGTCCTAAAATCCAAAGGACATGGGCTTTGAGCATTGGTAATGGCTGAATTTTTGTGCTGATGACAGAATTTTATATGGATATTCTTGTTCTCTTGGCTTTGGTGCCCAAGTGCAGGAATACTAGGGAAAACCCACTGTTTTTAAGGATAGGATGCCAGATGGTTTATTTAGGTAGAAAAATACCAAATGAAACAGTGGCAGATGCCAAATGACAATTTTATGCCCCACTGTTGAGACTATCTCAAGTCAAAGACTTCAAATAATTTGTTTCAGTGGAAATAAGTGCACCATTTGTAAGGAGTTAAGGAGAAAGGAAAAATCGTCAGCATGTGACTAAACAAAAATACACAAAACATGTTATTTCACGTCAGTATAATTCATTACACCTCACCTGCTTGCCAACATTTTTTATTGCCAGCTGTTCAGGTGTCATCTTATCTTCTTCCTCCACAGCCTGTGAAGGATATGCAGAAAAGGTTAGCATTTGAGATCTTATTAAATCAGGAGCCCCCCAAAATTAAATGTTCTTTTATAAGGCTGAAGCTGAAGTGACAGCATCATTTTAATCACTACATATCCAATGAAAAAGGAAGCTGCGCTAGGGAAACAGTCAAGGCCCACATCTCCACCCCCCCACCCCGTATAACAGTGCTTTCATTGCCACTGTAAGTGGTCTGTGAAGTGTAGCATTTATATCTGTGGTGTTAACAATGTACACCACCCTTCACAGACATGAAAAAGGAAACACTCTTCAGGGCAGGGGCCTAACTTCTGATAGAGGGGGAGACAACCGGAGGATGGAAGGAAGTGGCACAACTAGCAAGGAACACGCAAGTATCATTGGATCTTGCTTCTGATGGGATAAGCCCTTCTCTCTCGCTAGGTTTGCAACATGTTTATATATATTATAAAGGCTAAGCCTGTCTATGTTGTGCACTTTTCTACCTTTTTAAAAAAGAAAGCAGATGCCAGCAGGGCTGGCAATTTCATGCTCACTTCTTAGACACTTTTAATGTTCAACAATGCCATTTCAGTTTGGGGTTATTGGCCCCCCAATTCCAGTACTAAGTGCCCTGCTTTTTATTCTTTGTTTTTTAAAGGATGAACAGCTATCCCACCAATACATGTAGACTGCATATCTGAATCTGGAATTCCAAAGGCAAAAACAAGTCTGGGGCACCCACAGAATATCATCAGCTCAAGCAATGGCATACTGTGGTACCTTGTTGTAGTTCTTTGCTAATTCCAGCATTTCCTTCACTACTGTCTCGTTGAGTTTGCAGTGCTCACTGTAGTCTTGAAGGGTTAAACCTTCCATCCAACTCTTCTTATGTAAATTGAGCAACATCTGGTGAGGAAAGTCAACAAAGTATTACTGATTGTGGAAGTGCTTACTCTAGGTGAGAGCAGGAGTTTGGGTATTAGTAATTGTGGCCTCAGTTTTGCAATAAACTTTGAACTGTGAAGAATCATGCAGATTTTCTATGTCTATCAGGATTTGAAGCAACACATGGCAAGAGACAGGAAAGTTTTTGGTGACGGAAAGTGCTTAGAACACTGCTGCCAAGTCTGAATTAACTGGGGCTATCACAGATCATTTTTCTGTTTTGTAAGTTGACTCCTCACCCCAGAGTTGAGTATCCATTGGAGATCATCTGATGAGAGAGAAATTGTTTGCTCTAAAAGATAATTGTAAAACTTGAACCCACCCTCACAGGGGGATTTATAAAGACCCAATTGAGTGCTAAAAATGGTTTGTGATCATGTGGTTTCAGGCATTCTGCCAGACTATCAGCTTCCAATACATAATTGGTGTCAGAATTGCAGAGGTCCGATTCCCAGTCATGAGAATGAAGTCATGAATGTGCAGAGAAGGACACTGGACTGAAATGGATGCCTGCACACTAGGTGAAGACTTCACATGTTAATGGAAATAGCCCTGAATCCTAAAATCTCTTCTTTGTCACACTTGGCAATTACTGTTCTCGCCTTTACAAAAGTGCTTGCAGTGTAATGAACAAAAATACAACCTCCTCAGGTTAGTTCTAAGGCCTAGACTCCAAAATGTAGAGCAGAGAGGGGAAAAAAAGGTTTTTCTGCAGGAACTAAGATCCAAAGGAACCATTCATTTGTACGTTTCTTAATGTCTTGAAAGCACAGGTCTATTACAGAAGGTCCAACACTAACACAAAAGTATTTCTTCGTTTTTAAATTTTTTGAATTGGCAAAGAGTTTGTCATATGGTTCTTGCACACTTTTAATGAGGTGGTTCCAAGCAAGACAAAGGATAGATTCTGTTTGTCAATAAAACTATGTAACTGTAATGTTTGAATACAGCCTTTATTTAATTTCTATACCCTTCAATAACTAGCATGGGAGTTACTTAACATAGAAAGAGGCTGTCTTAAAGGGCAGAATCTAGTTGGCACCCTGGTGCTTTTGATCCAGTAGATGCTTCTAATAACAGAACAAACCATTCCCTCCTGCAGTCCTCAGCATCCCCTTACACTGAAAATTGGCTCCAGAGAGCTGAGGGACTCTCTAGAACTTGGTGGAAGGGCAAATCAGCAAAAATCCCAGTCTCTTCTGTTTGTGAAAGCATCAATTGGATCAAAGCTCTTCTGTGACTGCAAGGGCACCAACTCGATTCTACTAAAAACATTTACCGACAGTGATGAACAAGCCAAGTGGAATCTATTATTGCTGTCATACCATACAATAACATTCTGCATTTGGGGGAAATTAGTAGACTTTGTAAGGCAGAAAGGACCCTAGCAGTATATAGAAACCAGTATATAGAATTCTAGAACAACTTTTTTATTATATCATTTGAAGCACAGAAAAGATTTTGGTTGTAATGAAACAACAACAACAAAAGAGTATGGTGTACAACAAGGAATTATTAACTTGCCAGCAGTTATTCTTATGTTCAGCTTTGAACGACTTAAGTGTGCCTCTCAATATTACCTCAGCAAGTTTAAGGAAAAATTCTAATTGGATCATACAAAACTTAAGTTTTCATGAAACAAGGACCTTGACATCATCATTCATGACTTTGTAAACCTGAGGACTGATTTTGAAATAGAGTTTACATATGACTGTCCTGAAAATTTCTTTGGAATATTCAGCCACTGCAGAATGTTATACCATGCCACTCACAGGTAGTGGAAGGCATAAATATATTCATTCTGTACTGTAGCAACTACACAATCTGCTTGTTTCCAAAGACAATTCAAGATACTGGTGGTAATCTATAAAAGTTCTACACCTTAGGGCAGTGTTTCCCAACTGGTGTTCCGCGGCACACTAGTGTGCCGCGAGACGTTGCCTGGTGTGCCGTGGGAGGGAGGCGGGCGAGTCGGGCAGTGGGAGCGCAAGGCTTGCGGGCGGCAGCTGGCAGCGCGGAGCACGGGGCGCCCTTCGGAGGATGCCCCGTGCTCCGCGCTGGTGTCGGCAAGCCTTGCGCACCCGGGGGATCTCCCCCCGAGAGCGCAAGGCTTGCGGGCGGAAGCCGGCAGCACGGAGCACGGGGCGCCCTTTGGAGGACGCCCCGTGCTCCGCGCTGGTGTTGGCCAGCCTTGCGCACCCGGGGGATCTCCCCCTGAGAGCGCAAGGCTTGCGGGCGGCAGCTGGCAGCGCGGGGCGCCCTTTGGAGGACGCCCCATGCTCCGCGCTGGTGCTGGCCAGCCTTGTGCACCCGGGGGATCTCCCCCCCCGAGAGCGCAAGGCTTGCGGGCGGAAGCCGGCAGCGCGGAGCACGGGGCGCCCTTCGGAGGATGCCCCATGCTCCGCGCTGGTGCTGGCCAGCCTTGTGCACCCGGGGGATCTCCCCCCCCCGAGAGCGCAAGGCTTGCGGGCGGAAGCCGGCAGCGCGGAGCACGGGGCGCCCTTCGGAGGATGCCCCGTGCTCCGCGCTGGTGTCGGCAAGCCTTGCGCACCCGGGGGATCTCCCCCCGAGAGCGCAAGGCTTGCGGGCGGAAGCCGGCAGCACGGAGCACGGGGCGCCCTTTGGAGGACGCCCCGTGCTCCGCGCTGGTGTTGGCCAGCCTTGCGCACCCGGGGGATCTCCCCCTGAGAGCGCAAGGCTTGCGGGCGGCAGCTGGCAGCGCGGGGCGCCCTTCGGAGGACGCCCCGTGCTCCGCGCTGGTGCTGGCCAGCCTTGTGCACCCGGGGGATCTCCCCCCCCCGAGAGCGCAAGGCTTGCGGGCGGCAGCTGGCAGCGCGGAGCACGGGGCGCCCTTCGGAGGACGCCCCGTGCTCCACGCTGGTGTCGGCAAGCCTTGTGCACCCGGGGGATCTCCCCCCGAGAGCGCAAGGCTTGCGGGCGGAAGCCGGCAGCGCGGAGCACGGGGCGCCCTTTGGAGGACGCCCCGTGCTCCGCGCTGGTGTTGGCCAGCCTTGCGCACCTGGGGGATCTCCCCCCCGAGAGCGCAAGGCTTGCGGGCGGCAGCTGGCAGCGCAGAGCACGGGGCGCCCTTTGGAGGACGCCCCGTGCTCCGCGCTGGTGTTGGCCAGCCTTGCGCACCCGGGGGATCTCCCCCCCGAGAGCGCAAGGCTTGCGGGCGGCAGCTGGCAGCGCGGAGCACGGGGCGCCCTTCGGAGGACGCCGCGTGCTCCGCGCTGGTGTCGGCAAGCCTTGCGCACCCGGGGGATCTCCCCCCGAGAGCGCAAGGCTTGCGGGCGGCAGCTGGCAGCGCGGAGCACGGGGCGCCCTTCGGAGGACGCCCCGTGCTCCGCGTTGGTGTCGGCAAGCCTTGCGCACCCAGGGGATCTCCCCCCGAGAGCGCAAGGCTTGCGGGCGGAAGCCGGCAGCACGGAGCACGGGGCGCCCTTTGGAGGACGCCCCGTGCTCCGCGCTGGTGTTGGCCAGCCTTGCGCACCCGGGGGATCTCCCCCCGAGAGCGCAAGGCTTGCGGGCGGAAGCCGGCAGCACGGAGCACGGGGCGCCCTTCAGAGGACGCCCCGTGCTCCGCGCTCATGTTGGCAAGCCTTGCACACCCGGGGGGCGCCCTGAAACAGAGGGTTCCCCATGCTGCGGACTGTAGCCTGCCGCCCGACGCGCGGGGCGCCCTGAAACAGAGCGCCCCTCGCGCCAGGCAGACATGGGCCAGCCCCACAAGCTCGGGGGACAGCGGGGAGGCGCAGCACCGCCATCCCACTGTTCCCCGACCTGGTTTTGGGGGGGGAAATAAAGGGAAATTTTTTTCCCTTTATTTCCCCCCCCCAAAAAAGTAGGTGCGTCCTATTTCATAATAAAGTAATTATAAAATACTTTCTTTGTGTTTATTTGATGCCTATTAAAGAGTTACTTTATATATAGTCAATATAGGCACACAGTTAATTTTTTAAACATTTTCTAATGGTGGTGTGCCTCGAAATCTTTTTCATGAAACAAGTGTGCCTTTGCCCAAAAAAGGTTGGGAAACACTGCCTTAGGGAATACCTCATTCTCTACATGCAGGACCAAAGAAATGGAAAATAGCATTTAGAAAGATGTGGGTTTAAAAATAGCCACATTTCCTTCATCATTTAAACAAAGATGTTCCTAAATTATTGACTTAAGACAGATTGATTTTCACCAAAAACTTATTTAGCATTCACTAGTTAGGCATGCAGGTGCCTTCTGGAAGAAATGTAGAATTCCACAATGAAGTTCAGGCTGAGGTTCATTTGGGCAAGGTAATGCATTCACCATATGACATAAAGGGGGCGGGGAGAGAATGACATAAATGACAACAAAAGATATTAGAAATTAAAATTCTTATCACAACACTGCAGCATGCTGTAAGTTAATTTAAGCCATTTGCAAGCAATTTTTTAAATAATACCCCAAACAACTGAAAATACGCTAGGAACAAAACTTACCTTCTGTTCTAGTTCATTCTTCCTGTAGTTGATGGTAATGGAGTAGTAATGTCTATTTAATCCATGAATTAACGCCTAGAACATTTAAAAGCAATAAATAAAATATATCTGATAATTTATACTAAATACAAGCAAGAATCTGATTAAAGTCTAGAAACATGGACTTGAGCTGTAATTTGAAAAACTTTCCTGAAAGTTGTTTAGGTTTCCATATCCAAAGCTGCCCAAATATATAGCCATCAATTACATATTTTGCTGTACTTTATATTTTGCTAGAAACGCATCCAAAATGAAACACACATTTCCAAAGGGTACAAGTAGGGGACTATAACTAGGTATAGAAGATGATTAATCCTTTTAGTAAGGATGCATCTGTCTAAGTTATACTCAGATCAGACCTACTGAAATTAATAGACCCAAAGTAGACATGTACATTATTTTCAATGAGACAACCCTGAGTAGGACCAACATTGGATACAACTCCTATTCTGTCACCCAAAATTTTAATTTTGGTGCAGTTATGTAAAATACAATCTTAAAATGGCCTTAAGCAAAGCAGACAATTTTCACACGACAATAGTTAAACTTTTAACATGAGTATTTGTCTCAAATGGAAGTTAAATAAATGCATGTAACTGTTTCTGGCCAGGATCCAACGTAATATCAGATCTGCACAAGGGAGAGCCACAGCCTCAACTGAGATTTGCTGTTTTTTGAAGGACAGAGGGTTTTTTGCCTGTTCTGGTGCCATAGTTTCTATCACTAAAAAGATAGAATCGCTTTTAGAAGCCAAACAGCAGCTTGTCTCTTTGACAGTAGGAGCTGCTACAACAAAATCCTATACGACAAGAGCTGTTATTCCACATGCAGACACATAACTATTTGGATTCTTGTTTCTTGTTTCTAAGGAATGACACATATTAATGGATGGTAATTTAGAAGGAATGTTGGAATATACAAATTGTTAGGTTTGGGCTTGGAATAAAGAACCTGCAAAGGTTGGCAATGCTTTTAACAGCTGATCTGAGACCAAGGTATTACTGAACTCTCTAAAACAAAATAATAATGAAGCATGACACTTTGGGGTTTGCCGGAGAGGTCATTACATGCTGCCTTGAAAAGCCCAGTAATATATTCTCTAGAAACAGACAAGCACAGGCTTGCCCGCACCCAATCAAAAACATTAGTGGGTTCTTCTATACTCATTATGATCTGCAGTTTGCACAGATTCAAATTGAGTAATATACTTCCACCTTATTAAACAAGCATTCTTTGGTTTGCTCAATATTTTGTTAAGCTACTGCATTCATGCTACCAATATACATTTTGAAGTCTGAGGAGTTTATGATTATGACTAGGTAGGAAGTCTCCAGGGTGAGAGAAAATGCTGGAGCCTATGATTCCAACTCAACAGTGGTACTATGCTGTTTTCAAGGCAAGTTCAGTGTTTACAGCATATGTTGCTATTGGTGCTCCCGTAATTAATCTTTGGAGAAATAATTAAGGTTCTTTGTGGCAACTATCTGGGCCTTTTAAAATTCATTTTGAAAGAAAAAATAATATATATATATATAGAAATTATTGTCATTAGAGCATGAGAATGATAGCGACAAAGCATTAATCATTCATGAGGGAATGCTTGTTTAAGAAACAAGAAGCCTCCTGTATGGAGCTCTGTTTATATCCAACTCCAAGAACTGTAGTCTTAAATGCCAGATTATTCTTACAAGATAAAATAACATAGGGTGTTTGTTTTTATTTTTAAAAATTATATGCCTTACGACTACAAAAGTTCTCTAAGTGGTTTACTGTAGACAGTAAAAAAAATCGTTAAAGAGAACATGGGAGGATGCCTGAAAACCCACGACTTGTATTTTGGATCACACTGCAAATAAAATCTCAGGTTATGAGGAAATATCCAAAAAGGCCTATTTTCTGAGGAGCTAAGATTGAAGTGCTAATGGAGGCAAGCTATAACCCCATAAGTACAGATTTGTTTAGCAGAGCTACTGAAGTCAGCAGAGATATTCCAAGCAATTAATTTGATGATTCAATGGAACTGCCCTTATGAACCCAGCACTTATATGAAAAACTAGGACCAACAGAAAGAGAGAACAGAAGAAGCATCAGTGTTTAAAACAAAACGATGTGGAAATAATTTATTCTAACACACACCTATAAAAATCTGATAAATCTGCATGTGATCTCTGGAAAAACAAGGGGCATGGCAGCCATAAAAATGAGTCACTATAGATCTTTATGCAAAATGAAATCTCTTAACTTTGGCTGTAATATTGCATCTCTATAGTAAGAGTTAGTATTTTATAAATGTAATTTATTGTATTTATAAGCCATTTCATATTCAAAATGCTCAAATCAGTGTATTATAAAATGAAATATAAAATTAACAAATGTTTAAAATACAGTTCAACAACTTACACAAAGGCTGGTGGCCTACAAAGCTGATATTAACAACCTAGGAATGCCTGGATAAACAAAAACAAACTGCAGTTGGTACCTATCTAATTTCAGGAGGAAGAATGTTCCATAAAGATGGAGTTTTATTGTTAAATACCCTGCTCCAAGTAATGATAGGACAAATATGAGAAACATTTGGGCCTTGTCTAATGACCTCAGTGATCAGATAGAGTTATGGAGGAAGATTACATTTACCAAAAAAAAGTGTGTGTATGCAAATATTAATAATATGTATTATAAAAAAATATATAGACACATATATACCAAATACTGAATTTACCTGGATAGATGGCTTGTTTAAGTGACCCAGATTTGAAGTTGTTTGTCTTGGTTCATGTCCCAAGACCATCATATTAGCATTGATCAATCTAAAAGCATCAATAACAACCTGTAAAAACAAGACGCCAAAGTCAATTCTTTGTAGAAAATACAAGCGATTGCACCAAGTAACAGTGGAGAAGTCACGATCAACTCACATCTGTTTTTGGCCTTTCTCCAGAAAATTATTTAATTATAATATTAATAAAAAAGAACCACCTGCTGTCTCTGCCACCAGCACACCAACTCGGTTGAGTATTGTAAAGTGACACCAATTACTACATTTTTGGGGCAGTTGAGAAAAAATAAATTAAGTTTTATACACTCTTATTTTGATGGCTTAAGTTTACACACACACACACACACACACACAAACACACAGAGTAACTTTAAAAACATGTTTGTCACCTACATCTTACCTAGTCAAATTGAATGACAGGGAAACTAAATCTGAAAGTGAGCACAAGCTAAGGGACCATGTTTAAAGCCCAGTCCTGTCACATCAATTATACCACTGGAATACTTGAAATGACAACAAAATTATAGTCAGCAAGGAACTTTCCCCATGTATTCCCTTCTAGTCAGATGCTTTTTACTCCCTGCAAGTAGGAAAGAGGCTATAAACTGTCGGATGGATTATGACGACCTTGTCAGTGTCATGGCCAGGAGCAAAACCAAGCAAAACCAAAAAAGGGAAGGGAACAAAAATCAAGGTCACTTACAACTGTAAATATACAGTGGGCAACTTTTGGGGAGGTGTTTTTGTTTTGTTATTTACTTATTTTTGTTTAATCCTGAAGAGCTCTCAAGCCATAGCCATAAAGGCGACTCTTGATTTTGCCTATGGAGTCTTCAGGAAGGACCCGGTGGGTCGAAAACAGACACTGCAAATTCTGATGTGGGGCAACCAACACAAAGGACTACAATGCTAGAGACAAGTTGTTTTTCAATTTAGCCCTCAGTCCTTCAAGCTGATTTGCTTAGCAGTGATCCAACTTTCCTTTTTCTCAAAGCAAAGAGAATCGGTGTGGTGTAGTGTAGTGTGAGCTGAGAGTCTAAAACCCCCAGTTTATCTCGCCTCAACTACCAGCTACATTCTCAGCTCTCCATCCATAGTAAGAGGATAATAACAGTAGCCTATTTTGCAGGATTATTTACTAGGAATGTGCAAAGCTTGTTGAAGGAAAGGAGCATATTGCAGCTTTACAATTTTGTAGGAATAGCATGGCAAAAACCCACACTGAGCCTTAGGAAATGATACCAACAGACAATTGCATCAACACACAACCTCACATCTCCACTAGGGGAATGCCAGTGGCAAGTTAAATAGGATGTGCATGAGATCACAGGATGAGGAACCACTCAAGTTTTTAGGCTTCTTCCTAATGCAAATGTTTTCTGTGTGGAAGCAGCGCTTGAATCAGCCTATGACTCCAAGCAAACATTAAGAGCACAGGAGAGAGGCAGCCAGGATTCATTCCTAAGAGGCCTCCCAAAATGTAGGAAAGCTGCATGGACTAAGGAGAATCAATGATTCAAAGGTTAGAATTACCAATGAGACCCCACAGAACTGAAATAAGCAGAGCTAAAAAGAAATCCAGAGGTCAGCAAAACAAATCCAGAGGTTATCTTCTTTCAATCGCCAAGCTACAGAAGCTGTTCGGTTCTGCTCTTCAGCTGGGTACCAAAGGGCAGCAAACAAGAGTTTAAACTGTTTGCATCAGAGGGTGGAACAAACAACTTATGGGTGATTACATATCCTTTATGCCTACATGGCAGAAGAGAGAAATAACAAATGCAAGAGTATATTGTTGGAATATTATGTGATGCAAGTCATTCTTCATTGTAAGCACTGCCATAAGGCCAATGAGTAACAAACACAGCTACAAATAGGAATTTTCCTATGGCACTGTAAGCATCAATTATAGATTCTATTGTTCAGAAAATTAAAAGCATAAATTGTACTCCTGAACCAAAGTTTTTTAAAGCACTTGCTAATGAATGACACATCAAATGTTTAAGTCCTGTCTAATTAACAAAGCTCTCATCATCATGAAGTTAGAGAAAAAGAGACGCTGAAGAACCCTTCTCCCACATTTCAGCTCGCAACCTGCATAGCTTAATGTGGTTACTGGAGGACTTACAAAGGGTGGCAACCCTGTTGGCTGGTATTAACTCAAAAGGGAACATCTGTAGCTCACTGGCAGAACACCAGTTTGTAGGCAAAGGGTCCCAGATTCAATCCTTGGCATCTCTAGGTAAGACTACAAAAAACTGCCTGAAACCCTGGGCCACTGCAGGTCTGTGTAGACAATATTAAATTAGATGGATCTTTGATGTGACTCAGATTTAGGCAACTACCTGTGTCCTTATACAAACAGCAAACCATCAAAAGTATAAAGTTTGGGGAATTAGTTCTATAAGAAAAAGTCCCCAAACAATATGGGACAAAGGTGTCTTACATTTCTTTTAGAACTTGCATTAAATGAATGAAAACTCAGGAGTTAGTAGGTAGATTTACATCATGTTCAGCCCCCTGCTGCTTCTTGAAAGGGGTTAGCACTATCCTGCACCCCAAGCCCAATAGCACCACGCCATTTCTTTTGGGTAGTCTGCAAATACAAGTCTGTATTTGCACATTAGTACCACAGAGTAACTGAAGTTGTCCAATGTAAAATGTAACTGAAGGCAAAAATATTTGGTGGGGTTTCTTGGGGGGGGGCAGAGATACCTGCACATTCCTTCTATCCTTATGATTATCTGGCCTAATTAAATACATAATTTTAACTTAACAATGTTGTTTACTTGATGGGTTCCCCACCCGGTTTAAAAAGTTACTTTAGATTTCCAGACAGTGAGATCCAAATATATGCATATACTGTGTGCTTCCTAACAGAAGCAACTAAAAAGAGACGAAAAAAATGAGAGTATGTAAGAGGTGGCTTGATGCTTTGTATAATCCTGATAAGAAAACCCCAAGCGCATATGTACCAAGAGGTTGGGACCCAGGGTGGGGTGGGGTGCTTAACAGCCCAGGGGGGGGGGGCATTTTCAGAATTAGCCCCTAAGTTGTGGAATTCCCTCCCCACAGAGGTACATCTGGCAATTTCACTATACAGTTTCCAATGTATGCAAAAAATGTACCTCTTATCCTGGCCTTTGACACCCAAGATTAAGTTAAGTACTTAATTCGTTCTGGAGGTCCGTTCTTAACCTGAAACTGTTCTTAACCTGAAGACCACTTTAGCTAATGGGGGCCTCCCGCTGCTGGCATGCAGGCACCGCACAATTTCTGTTCTCATTCTGAGGCAAAGTTCTTAACCCAAGGTACTGTTTCTGGGTTAGCGGAGTCTGTAACCTGAAGCGTATGTAGCCTGAAGCGTATGTAACGCGAGGTACCACTGTATATTTATATTTAGGACCCACTCTATCCTTGTGACTAATGGTTTAAAACTGTTTTAACACTGTATTTTAAATGGTTGTAACCCACTTGTGTTTTATGGTGAAGGATGGGTCATAAATTAAACAAACCACCACCGCAACAGCCTTGTGGCTGTTGCTTCTCAGACACTATTCCTTTTCCAGCTCTTATCTCCTGTACTATCAGAGCTGATCAACTGACAAGGAAGGAAATAAAGTCACAGCTGACACTGTGGAGACACTGGCCATGTACCCTTCTGATAAATTGTGTGTGTGTGTGTAGCAGTTGCTGGTACCCCTGTCCCTGTTATGCATGCAGTAGAAAAATGATGGAAAGATGATCTCCCTGTGAAAAGTCATTCCCATGCCTAGATTTCCCTTCCTAGATTGAGGCAACTGTATGACACCGTTACAGCAACTACAAAAGCTTAGTATTTTAGAGATCGGCGCCAGCTTTTAAATTTCAGTTATAAATCTCGTATTTTTTATGTAACGTTGGTTTCTTAGCAGTTTCCCAAACTCTTGAAGCAGCATTTGAACCAGATGTTTTAATTTATGAACACCTGCAAATGCCCAACCACAGCAAAAAAGGGAGTATAAATAAAAAGTAAGTAAAAACATAACTAAATATTCTACACTGCAGTCCTCTAGAGGCTTACTTGATAGGAAACAACACAAATAAAGAATTTACACTGAGGATAAAGATACAATTACTTGGCAGTGTATCAGATTCAAAAGGTGCTTCATATTTTAGAGTACTAACACTTACACTCCTAGAATGGATTCTGACTGCTCCACTAGAAAACATGGAAGCCATCCAAGACTGCAATGGCGTTTTCTAACAAAATTGCTTCTACTTGTATTTGAGCTCCATATGCACTTTTCAAAATCGCTTGCTGCAAACAATGCTGGATCAATGGCCAAGCATCAGGTTTTACAACTGTGTTATGATTACAGCGGCCCAGTTTTACAAGGTCATATTTGGGCAACGTTTATGGAAATGCCTTTAGCCATCTAGTGGTTTGTGGTGGAACTATACAAGCACAAACGCTTTGGGAACCCTTGATTTGTTTCAAATCAATTTCCATGCTGCTCCTCGAACAGAGGCAATTCTATGTCTCTGATAATCACCAGTGGTCTGCCTAGTTGACTGTGCTGTTGATCAGTGCTCAAATATATGTCCCTGGATAAAATTATACAGTGGTACCCTGGGTTACAGATGCTTTGGGTTACAAACTCTGCTAAGCAGGAAGCAGTTGCTCCAGCTTAAGAACTTTCCCCAGGATAAGAACGGAAATCGCACGCCAGTGGCGCAGCGGCAGCAGGAGGCCCCATTAGCGAAAGCATGCCTCAGGTTAAGAACAGTTTCAGGTTAAGAAAGGACCTCCGGAACGAATTAAGTTCTTAACCTGAGGTACCACTGTACTGGCTTTTATGCCTAGGCACAGCAATTGCATAAGGGCATCTGATTTTGAATTAAGAAAGTCATTTCTAATAAACTACTGGACAAAAATATGACTTGAGTGACATTTTGCTTCTACTTAACAGCATCATTACAACCAATGAGAAAAAGAATATTTTAACTACACCAAGATTAAAGGAATTCACTGTGATCACTATAGCAACTGTCTTAAGGAAAACTAACATGCTCAACAACCTGCAACCTAAAATTAGATCTAGGATGCAATAAAAAAGCATAAATGCAGCAACACACCCTACATTTTGATTTCTATGCAATCTTATAATTGCTTTTTTGCGCAGCAAGAACAAACGAGTCCCTTCTTTAGATAATCGTATCAAAATAAATAGGCTCATTAATGTCCAGTGCACTAATGAGCAGTGGATGAAGGAGGTGTTAATTATGCTACAGTAAGATTCAGGGATAAAGCCCTGGTGAGCACTTGCGATATATGCAGTAGCTCAAGCCTTCTTTAGGTTTGTGTACTTTGAATTTCATTGTGATGCGGTGACAGCAGTGCAGTCACCTTAAATTTAGCAGCGGAAACTTTGTGGACACAGTAGTTGGAATGCCAATATCACAAGGGTCAATTCAAGAGGAAATAAATTGATATATCGCTTCCGTTTTTGCAAGGACTTGAGAGTTCTTTAGACCTCTAAATTTCTTCTGACCATGACAATGCATAATTGCATTAAAATGCAGCCTAAAGGCTTACATGACAATTACCTCTCCCTAAGAAGGGGGAATAAAGAGCTCTGTGTAACAGCAAAGTGGGAAAAAAAAGTATACAGATCAAGGTGGCTTTTTGTTATTACATGTTGTCCTATACAGCAATTCTTTTCACCAACTGGACGATTTAATCCTGCCTAGTGCAAGTGCCTTGAGACTTTGCAGAGGTCACTTCAACAGTAGACAGCTTATAACAAAACCATTAGCGGTTTGGCTAGCTTAAGGAAACCTCTTCCTTTCCTTTTTTTTGTTTATTATCACTGCATGAATCTGCAGCATATGATAGTTTATAATTTCTCAGGCTTGTTAAATTCATGTTAAAGGTCTGTTTTCTTGTTGAATAAATTTTGTTCATATAATGCTGCCTATTTCATACAGTGAGTCTTTAATAGCACCTTTGGTCTATGCGCAACTCACAGATCAAAACAGAGGACTAAAATAGGGGTTGATGATGCTATTTACATGTGTGATTCCTGCTGTCTTCTTGTTAGTAGCTTTAATATAATAGAAGACCTTGTCTGTTTTGTAATTAACACATCTTTACTGGAGAGATATTTGGAAGTGATTGCTGTGAATATACTGGTTAGTAAAATAAACACAATCACACACCACTTTCTGTTATCAGACAAATTTGTGAATTGTACACATTATACTCCAGATCAACAAACTGTGATATAACAGCCAAGTAGAAGACACATTTATATAACCTTATATTTTTTTTCTGAATATGTGTATTCATTCTGACCTTGCAAATATAATTAGTTTGTGGGATGCATGGAATTCAGTACCATGTTTAGTAATTGCAATGTTTAGAAATAGATACTAAATATTTTGAAGCTGCCAATACAAATTAAAAACTGTACCTATGTATACATCTGTGTTGGTTTTAAAATTGTATGAAAAACAGCTACATTCCATATTTGTATCAACGGCTGTCCTCTGATCAAAGGTCCATGATACTGCTTGTTTTGTCAAAATCTAGCATTCAACTGAATTTCCATCTATACACATTTTATCCAGATCATGAAATAATCCATTTAACAAGCTATCATCTTAATAAGTTATTTCAATATGATTAATTATAGACCAGTAAAGGGAATATTTTTACTACTTTTTAAAATCTATTTTCTAATATATTGTTGTGTTTTTAAGAATCCAAGACCTTCCAGTGGAATTATAGCTTTTACAAGTGTTTATATACTTGAAGGTATTTTTTAAAAAATAAAAAAACTTTAAAAAATATCTATACACAATCAGAGGTAACAACATTTCAGGGGGAGGGCATGCTACAAATACAGATTTAACATCTAAGGTGATTAACTGCGATCAGTTAATTCAGTTCAGTTACTCAGAAAAGAAGCTATTTCTGGCATATATTTCCAGCAAAAAACCAAACAACCCCCCACTAAACCCTACGACACACAGAAGCTCTTTCAAAAATGTATTGTGTTGCAATTCAGTCATCTAGCTATTGTTCATGCCATAGTTTTATGAAGAAACATAATAATGCATAAGAAATTCTTTGCAAAGGATATAATGTAGCTATGCTAGGTGCAGAAGAAGTAATGTCCCATCTAAAATCTCTTTTATCACCTGCAACTGACCTGTTATCAACTGCTTAGTTGGTTTCTAAATTCTTTAAAAATTAAATGGAACACATGACCCTTGAAGCGCAGCTGAGGTTTATGACCACTTCGTTATTTATGCTGCCATGCACACTCAGACAACCACAACTGAAGAACATCTTTGGTCCCCTGTAAGCCCACAGCATAAAAAATTCAGAGAAATCTTACTTTTTATGCCATTTCCAATGAAAAGCACTAAGAACAGAAACTGACTCATGCCAAATGCATATCACTGAATTGCTGTGATTGTGAGTTTGAGGTCTGCTACATGGAAATTATTTATAAAAATGTCAATTTTAGCTCTGGAAAAGAGATTCCTAGGAGTATGCACATTTTATTTCTTTATCCTTGGAGAATTTGTTTGCTTTGGGTCAGGTCTACTATGCAACCTGAATACCCATACTGGGAGGGGAGACAGCTACAGAATAATACATTTATCTTGACAAGCAAAGGCATGCATCTCTAAGCCACAAACAGAAAAACCGCAAGTTTCAAGGCTATTTGCCTTAATGAAGATAGATGGATTATTCTACATCCACCATGGTAAAAGGCATTTAAAAATTAATACTTTTAAACAAAAAGTCTACTTGGAACTTTTTGGTTTAGGGCAGGGAAATAAACTGAAATAACCCTTCGAATTTAAGTAAGCTAGCACTACCGTCTTATCTAAAGCACAGCACTAATTGAGTACCACTACATTAAAGAAAACTATTCAGCATACAAAAATTGCATTTGTTAAGTAAGATATTTCTTTTTCAGCTCCTAGAAGACAAACACACATCTCATCTTCACATACTAAAAGATGAAATAAAAAAACCTTTAAAAATTCTTAGATGTGCAATATACATACGTTAAAAGTTAACAGGACAGAAGATAAAACTGGTACTGGAATGCAATTTGCTACTAATGGTCAGTTTAGGAAACCCACATTGAGACTACAAAGATGATCGACCAAACCATGGAATCACTGTTTGGAGGAACATAAATGAGCCCCAGTTGCATGCACTTCCTCATTCTCCTCCTAATCACACAAGACTTCCCTTCCCCTTTTCCCAGTCTACTCACGTATGGTTTCCCCCATTACCTACTTAGCACTAACCAAAGTTTGTCACAATGTCTGAATTAGCTAACTGATAAGTGCTTGCCTTCCAAAAGGAGAATCAGAAACACGCCAACAGATTTCTGAAACTGATTCCCAAACTTTGCATATTCAGAACGTGGAGAAATATGGACTGTACTAAACAGGGGGGAAAAGCCACACGTCATATGGGATGGGGTGAGGAGCCTATGTGTGAATCCATGGCTTATTCGTGATCCTCTAAACTATGGTTTGATCACTTGAATTAAGCCACTTGTTAGATGTAGTTCTGTAAATTGTGCAAATGCCCTTGGTACATGTCTGAGGTTTATTATCATAAACAAGGTTTGTGAAGTTGGCACTTTCTAACAAGGCGTAAGCCAGCAGTTCTAATTTTCCCCCTCTATGGACGACTTTAAAATTGCTAGGGTCTCTGCTGACCACTTAATAAAATGAGCTTATCTCTTCAGTGTCAGTATCAGTATCAATACCAATGCCATATTATGAAAACCACAGGCCCTAAGCCAGGATGCTGAGAAAGGCCACTTTAACTGATTTTTGAAAGGGAAAAATTAATAGGCTGCACCAACACCATATTATGAAAATCTTAGGTCCACGCTAGGGCCTTGTTAGCCTGTTCGATAATCCAGCCCTAATCAAAACAGTCTTGATTATCCATCATCTGTGGGGCAGGGGAGAGAATCTATCAAGTGCAGAGCTGGAGTCAGGAATTATTGACGATTCCAAAACCTTTCCATGGATCACCTGAATGGAGTTCTGGGAGAAACAGTAATCTAGCTGAGAATATCTTGTCAAAGCTAACATTTAGGTTACGTCACTTGTGCATGTGTATTTCACAATACACACACACACACAAATATATATACACACACACACACACACACACACACACACACATTGTTTCATGTGCAAGGTGAACTAGCATCACAACCTGTATCAGCTTCTATGCCACAGAATCATAGAATTGTAGAGTTGAAAGGGACCTAGAGGGACATCTAGTCCAAATCCCTGCAATACAGGAATCTCAACTAAAGCATCCATGACAGATGGGCATCCAACCTCTGCTTAAAAACCTCCGAGGAAGGAGAGTCCACAACCTTCCGAGGGAGTCCATTCCACTGCCGAACAGCTCTTACTGTCAGAAAGTTCTTCCTGATGTTTAGTCAGAATCCATTGGTTTGGGTCCTACTCTCCTAAGCCTGAGAAAATAAGCTTGCTCCATCTTCCATGTGGCAGCCCTTATGATATTTGAAGATGGCTGTCACATCTCCTGTCTCCTCTCTTCCAGGCTCAACATACCCAGATCCTTCAACCATTCCTCATAAGGCTTTGCTTCCAATCCCTTGATCATCTTTGTTGCCCTCCTCTGCAGCACATGTCCCAGTTTGTCAACATCCTTCTTAAACTCTGGCACCCAGAACTGGACACAGTTCTCCAAGTGTGGTCTGACCATGGCAGAATAGAGTGGCATTAAAACCACTCAATCTGGTGAGAGCAACTGCTCATTTCTGGAAGTGTTTCCAAGGGCTAATTTTACCTTTACCTACTCATGTGTTTTAAGATTTGTGAGGTTAAGAGAAAAAAATGTTCAGACGTAAGTTGCTGTATTACTGAAATTAGCTTTAATGTATGTCAGAAATGTGCCTTAAGCATACAATCTATATAACTGCTCAAAGATGGTAGTCTAGCATGCTGATATTACAAAGACTAATGTATTTGGCAAGCTTTGTACTCCTTCCTTAAAAACACTCTGAAATATAATGGAGGGTGGGGAAAAGCGAGACACTGGAGTCAGTACTAGAGTTGAGGATTTGTGATATGACTGAAAAGAGAGCTTACGAGTTAGGCTTCAGATCCAAGTTGTCAACTTGACAGAACTGAAGTTGCATTTAGAAGCAGCCAAAGATCTGTGCCAAAGTCATCTTCTTGCATTACAGAAGATCTGAATGTGTCAGTCACACAGCCCACAGTAATGCAGAAAGGCCAGAGAAATCAACATTAAGTTTTCTTGATTTTGTTGGCATTTCTCTCAACCAATTCACTAAGCTCTCCGTATTTGTCCAAATAAGCCAGTTAGACAGAAGACAGGTAAGAATAAAATGCTTAAGAAAGGGCACTATTCAGTGTATAGATTAACACTCTGCATGTAAACACTCCTAAGCTGTGAAGCAATTTACATACAGGAAAGCACTGTGGATGAATCTACAACAATCTCACCAAAACAAATTACATCATGAAGAAACTTATTGCATGCTACAATATAGCAGACACAATTTTAAACAAACAAACAAACAAACAAAAACTCTTTTAAAAACTAGAACCTGAAAAAGCACAAAATATGACAGGAAAGCAGGATTTAGAAGTATTAGCAAATGTACTGTGAGATAGGGGAAAGATAGCCCTGCGACATCATTTGAGAGCAAAAGGAAAGAACTATAGGGTCAGGTACAGTGCACTGAAAAGATCAGAAACCACTAGCAGGGAACAGTGGGAAAGAGGAAGCAGTGGGGGGGGGAGCACAAAACGCAAAAATAAAAGAGGGGGCAGCACTAGTTGAATGGTTCAGAGTGCACAGTGGTGACCCACGATGGCTGCTTTCAGGCAAAACTGTCTGCAGCACCATAGCTCTGTGCTTCAAGCTTTGGCACAGGCCCCCTGGAAAGGCTACTTTCCTAAACCCACTATTGCTTCTTCCCTGCCTCCAGACAGGAACAAC
Source organism: Podarcis melisellensis (assembly GCF_964234715.1). Classification (NCBI taxonomy): domain Eukaryota; kingdom Metazoa; phylum Chordata; class Lepidosauria; order Squamata; family Lacertidae; genus Podarcis; species Podarcis melisellensis. The sequence continues at coordinate 105,977,559 of NC_138528.1, read as the reverse complement.
TTACTGCACTGTGGCAAACACTGCTATAAATTATGTTCTGCTACAAGAAATAACAGTGAAGCTGATAATGCTTACCCCTCTGACTGAACTGTAGCCATCAAAAGACAACCTTAGCTACTTCTGGAAGATCCTCAGCCACTGGATTACAGGAAGTCTCCAGGGGGACAGTCAGTTCCATAACCATGGAACAGCAAACAAGATCACTTACCTGCGCATCCTTTGCAACTGGAACTTGGCACAAAGATGGCAGTTTTGAAGGCACTCCAAGGTTGATGCCAGGGAGGAGGACGGGAATTGTGGGGAAGGGCTCTTGCTTCTACAGCACATTGCTCATGGCTTTCTGAAATTAGAATCTGCCCTCTGACTTTTGCTATGGCAACATTTAGGGAACCAATGCAAATTTTGTAGCAGTGACATAAAGTGCACCTAGTCGCCTTGCCAAGCAAGAGGTGGGCTGCCCCATCTGTACAAACTGAAGGCAGAATGGATTGCAGTGGCCGGGTCCTATCTAGCTCACAAGGACACAGCCCTTTCAACAGATGGAACTCATTGTAAGAATACCTGGCCAGCGCTAGCAGTAGATGCAGAACCAAAATCACTCCATGACAACCAACCGGAGGAGGGAACTATTTATGGTGGGAGTCCAAACCTCCCACAGAGTACAAGATTTGCCAGCCATTGTTAGTTCTTCAGCTCAGGATTTTCATTCAGAGGGCTCACCCATATTCAGCTTTCAATCATGGTTCGCCCATGAGTCGGCACTTGGATGAAAAAAAGGAGGTGTCATTTCCTACGACAGCACAAGAATGTTTCCATTAAGTCTTTCCCTCACCCCCCTCTATGTCTTGTACAATTACCTCTATAGCTAAGTGGATCAAGGCCCAAAGTGCAGTATCAGCATCATGTATATGGGGCCAACATTCTGAAGATGCAGGAGGAGGGGACAGCAGGGAGCATGTGGGGATCAAATGAGAGGCAGCTGCAAGCGACACCCATCTCTGCTCCCCCAAAGCAACCATTGCTGCCTGGACTGCTTGAAATAATAAGAAAAGTCTGTCGGGGGGGGGGGACCACATGATCCTAGTTCCCAGCAACTGCTATCTGGGTTGGGACAAATAAAGAAAGGAATGGGCCAGTCTAGTGGGGTAATTCTGAAGGGGAGACACTGGGGGGGGGGTGTTACATGGGAGTCTGGACCCTGCCATGTAATAAAGACCCCCTTAACAATAGAAGGTAAAGGTAGACCAGGGTGAGTCTGGATTGCATTTGGGTTCTGAATGGGATGACCCAGTTGTGGATAGAAAGGTTCACTGAGTAATAGATGGTGAGGTGTTTCGGAGTGAAGGTTGAAGCTAGACCCTACCTGCCTGCAGACTGTCTTGCCAGAGTGGTGCATGCTCTAGTTATCTCCCGCTTGGACTACTGCAATGTGCTCTACGTGGGGCTACCTTTGAAGGTGACCCGGAAACTGCAACCAATGCAGAATGCAGCAGCTAGACTGGTGACGGGGAGTGGCCACCAATACCATATAACACTGGTCCTGAAAGACCTACATCGGCTCCCAGTATGCTTCTAACCACAATTCAAAGTGTTGGTGCTGACCTTAAAACCCTTTGTTCCGCAAGGGACAATGACAATAAGGATATTGTAATCGTAAAACGTAAACGGCCTACGTCCAGTATACCTAAGGAGCGCCTCCCACCCCCATCATTCAGCCCGGACACTGAGGTCCATCACCGAGGGCCTTCTGGTGGTTCCCTCACTGCGAGAAGCAAAGTTACAGGGAACCAGGCAGAGGGCCTTCTCGGTGGTGGCGTCCACCCTGTGGAACACCCTCCCATCAGATGTCAAGTAAATAAACAACTATCTGACTTTTAGAAGACATCTGAAGGCAGCCCTGTTTAGGGAAGTTTTTAATGTTTGATGTTTTATTCTGTTTAATATTCTGTTGGGAGCTGCCCAGTGGGTGGGGAAACCCAGCCAGTTGGGTGGGGTATTATTATTATTATTATTATTATTATTATTATTATTATTATTATTATTTCCTGTTTACAAGTGATCCAACCCCTTTGCATACAGGTGGTTGCACTCTGAGCACAACAGATAACCACTATTTACATGGTCACTTGTAAGCACACACTCTGGCCAAGGGAACCTGCAAGGATGACGTGGGCAGTTACAAGTCCCTGTGCGAGGCAGAAATCTACCATCCAGGTGATCACAATGTCACTGCAGGTTTCAGGCCTAGTTTTATAACCAAAACAGCCTTGGTTGACCTGACTCATGACTTCTCCTTGACTTCTCAGCAGCTCCTTGACTTCTCAGCAGCTTTTGACACCACTGACCTTCTAGTATTACTTGGGGGGGGGGTACTGGAAATGCTGTATTAGGATGGTTCTGCTCCTATTCGTTGGGCCCTTATTAGAAAGTAATACTGGCAGACTATTGCTTGGCTCTGTGGCTTTTGAGCTGTGGTCTTTTGCAAGGGTCTATTCCTTCTCTTACTATTCAGTAATGATGATGGCATACAGCTCTCTCTCTCCACTGCATCTGAATCAGGAATGGCTATGCAAGTGTTGGACCGGTGTCTGAAAGCTGGATGGGGGTGAGTAAACCTAAAGCTGAATCCTGGTAAGACAGGGTCAGTGTGGGTGGGAGGTTCCTGTGCCTGGGAATTAGGTGGATGATCTCTTCTGGGGTGGGGTTTCACTCCCCCTGAAAAAAACATATCCAAAGCCTAGGAGTACTCCTAAATTCTAATCTATCACTTGAGTCTCAAGCGGCTTCTGGGGCTAGGAGTGCTTATCCTAGCTTAGGCTGGTTCGCCAGCTACAGCAGTTCCTGGACTAGAATAGTCTGGACTCAACTGTCCACATTCCAGTGACCTTCTGCTTGGACTACTGCAATGCACTTGTGGATGGTCTGGAGACAGCAGCTAGTGCAGAATGCACCTGCTAGGTTGGGTAAGTGGGGCAGCCTGATGAGACCATGTGCCACCGGTCCTGAATGAAAGCACTGCACTTTCTGTCAGTGAGCTAACATGCTCAAGCTGGGGTTTTTACTACTAGTGTACATTTGGTGTTTGAAAGGAAGAGTGTGGATGTTCAATCTCAATATTTCATTGGGGTTTCAGTTTTTGTTGTTTAATGTGCACATTAAAAAAATGATTTAAAAATTGATCCCTTTGGGTTCTTTGACGAAATAGGACACCTAATACAGTATCTTTTTTTAAATAAAAAAGTCTCACAAATGAACAAAGCAAGCTGAATATAAAAACTGCAGGAAGAAACCAACATTAAAATAAAAGAACAGTAAAGATGTGATGCCTCATATTGTGTGGAAAAATATATGTGAGGTTTAAGCAAATAAGATGCTCTGGGGGGAAACTGGTCTCATGGTGCTCACCTCTCCAAAGTACCCTACGAAAAACAAGGGGAGGGGAGCCAGCATCAATTTGCAAAAGGAATGTTGTAATTTTACTTACTATACCTCGCCATGCACAAGCACTTTCAAATGTATCCAATTTTCTCTCTTTATAATAATTCACAACAAACCAAGAACAAAGGAACCACAGATTCTAAAGTGAGAGTAGCTGCTGGGGTGGAAAAGAGAACATACAGAAAATGATATGGCAGACTGAGGTTAATGGGGCACCTGAACTTGTGGCAAGCACCCCCGTATAGGGTTTTACACTCATTGTGTCATTTTGTCACCGTGTTACATCATAGGTAGGTGCAGTTATTCTTTGGCAGATTGCTTGCTTCCAACAAATTACATCTATTAGCTACTGCTTAGGAGGTGGATTCGCTATGGCCTGGGATGAATACAATAGTTTCTACAGAGAGATAAAATGAAGCTTCATCTCCATCAATCTCTTCCTTACATCAGAATGGATAAGCAGATAAGAAGTAGCTGCCTTAAACAGAGTCAGGCCACTGGTCCAGGTCACTCAGCACTATCTACCTTGACCAGCAGTGGCTCTCCAAGGTTTCAGATAGAATCTTTCCCAGCCCCACCTGGAGATGTCAGGGATCGAATCTGGCACCTTCTGCATGCAAAGCAGATGTTCTACCACCGAGCCATGGCCCCTTCACAAACATATTAATTCCACCTCAGATAACCATTTTATGTGGTGAAACCAACTATGTTAATTTTCCCTAACTGATTTTGGCCTGTTATGTTGGAGTTTTTAACAAGACTCATTTCATGGCCAGATCGGGTTCTTCCTATTTTTAAATGATCTACTAGTGCACAGCAGGTCATTTATCTGGACACACGTTTGATCAGTTACAAGTTTAGCTCAACAAAATAAGGGGAGCAGAGTGCGGGAAGAGTAGAGCACTAATCCCACTTTCTTTTTTTCATGCATACCTTAGCAACTAGGAAGACTTGAGATAGTCCTCTCTCCTAATTGCTGCAATATATTAAGGCAATTCCCTATGAGATTTGGCAGCAAGAATACCTGTGAATCAATTCCCCCATCTTCCAAAGAATCCAGGCCTCTTGAAGGGTTGAGGAAGCCCTGTCGGGCAACACCATTCTACCCTCCCAAAATTTCCAGTAAGTGGTATGGAGGAGTACAAGAGCTTATTCCAACATCATGCTCTGTGCTTGATTCATTGCAGGCCCCTACATCTCAATCCCATCCCACAACAAATGCAAGATGAGATGCAGCTTACAGGTCTAAGCAGAGATAGATACAAGCGAAATATTTAGCAGAAGAAAGGAAATGGCTGTGGATACAGTTTAGAAGCTTCATAATGCCTAGCAGCAGCCAGGAAAGCTTCAGAACTGGAAAGTTTCATTAACAGACCTATCATGTCCAAGGGCTATGTAGGTATTTATTAGAATTAAGAAACTCTACTTCCTCTTCTATTCATTCCAAAGTTGCCGATTAAACATGCGGTGAACCAAACTAAGTAACTCTTTACACGTTATCAATGTTTACTACAGAAAGCGATACTAGATGGGCTAAAGTAATAACGGAAGCTATAGATATTTTGAAACAATACAAAAACAATGGTACAATACTTTGTATCAAATGAGAGATCTTGAAGGCAAACTGAAGACTAGCACCAAAAACAATGCACAAAGTGCTTCTTAGGATCTCTGAAAAGTATTTCAGCTCTAGATATGTCTGAATAATATCCTGCACTTTGATACTTGCTTGAGTCTTATATATTTTTAAAATTCCTTTTTGTTTTGTTAAATCAACACACTTGTACCAACATTCTTGGCTTTTCAAAATGAAAGTTAACAACAAACAACAATTATTATGTTGTTATAATACGCATGCAAGTTGACATCTCATCACAACTACAGCAGCAATATTAGCTGCTCACCTGCATTACCATCCCCAAACCATTAACACAAGACTTAAATACTTAAAATATTTATAAAACTGTATAAATGCCATACATACTATTAATTTAATGACTATTCTGCAATACAATAGAAAAGCATGCTCAAACAAAACACCTCAGCAGTATTTTAAAGCAGTAACCAACTAGCCAATTTCTGTATGTTCTGAAGTTTTTCTAATCCACTCTCCCTGTGGCTGAGCAAAATCGAATTGCCTCTCACATTTGCAGACAGCTCTGTGAAGGTGATAATAGAGCTGCTCCCTGCTGTCATGAGGCAGGAAATAGGAAAATGGCATATGGGGCTAGAAAGAAATAAAAAAAAGAAAGAACCAAACAAGAACAAAAGAGATTTCAACAAAGGACAAACTATAACCCAATATGCTTTGCAAGTTAATCTCTTTTCATAATGATTTCACATAATCATTCATCTGCAAACTTACCCTAAAACGTGAATGGCTGCAAAGTCTTTGGGGAAAGTTTTTATTCCGAAACGTTTGGAACACACAAAGTGTTGTGTTCCTGCTCTTTAAAGCAAGAGTGTTATTTCTATCCATGAAAGATCGAATCCAGCTCAATCTAATAGGGCAGATTATTTATGTCGCCAGGCTTTGAACTCATTTCTTTCTTTTAAAAAATTAAGCTCTACCTCAATTTAAAAGAGCATGGCTGCTTAGAAACGTACGTAAGCAATTGTTACTCAGAAAAACCCTTAAATAAAGTCCCCGCTAAAATAGCAAATCACAAATGCTTACATCACAGGCAAGCTGCTAATCTGACTCTAAAACATTTACTCAGAAAAACTGTGCAGTTTCAATGGGACCCGCTTTCTGATTTCACTTCATATATTTCATATAAATTTCTAATTTAAGATTATAGCCTTAGGGTGTCGTTTTTAAAAAGGAGATGTTACCTATCAACAAAATGCAGCAACTCGACTGCTCACTGGGTTCAGAATCTAACCACCATGTTACGCAGCTGCTAAAAAGCTGGCGCTGGCTGTCAATTAGCTACCGGGATAGGTTCAAGGTGCTGGTACTGGTGCTGAAAGCCTTATTCAGCTCAAGATAGGATACCTAGAAGATTGCCTCACCCCTTATATACCCAACTGATCACTGTACTCTGCAGGAAAGGGCCTCCTTCAGATGCCATCTTATCAGAAGGTCTGCTCTGCACAATGTAGGAATTGGACAATTCAGTGTGATGGTACCAGAGCCTAGGACTTGCTGATCAGAAGGTAGGCGGCTTGAATCCCCGCGATGGGGTGAACTCCCGTTGTTTTGGTCCCTGCTCCTGCCAACCTAGCAGTTCGAAAGCACGTCAAAGTGCAAGTAGATAAATAGGTACCACTCCGGCGGGAAGGTAAACAGCATTTCCATGTGCTGCTCTAGTTCACCAAAAGCGGCTTAGTCATGCTGGCCACATGACCCAGAAGCTGTCTGCAGACAAACGCCGTCTCCCTCAGCATACAGAGCGAGATGAACGCCGCAACCCCAGAGTTGGTCATGACTGACCTAATGGTCAGGGGTCCCTTTACCTTTACCTACCCTTTAGAATGCCCTCTCCTTACATATCAGAAACGCATTGTCTCTACCGTCCCTTCTGAAAACTTCTATTCCAAAATGCTTTTAAGTAGATATTTTTTATCCCAGTTTTTCATCTGTGTTGGATTGAAATTGTATTTATGTATGTCTTTATTGTCAAATCTTTTATGGGAAGCGATTCATAAACGACGCAAGTAAGCACAGAAGGGTTCTTCAAGAGCAAAGAGGGAAAGAAAAAAAGAGACAGCAATTACAGGACCAAGTTGAGCTATTTCCATCTACAGAAGTATGGATGTGACAATGTTAATAATATCTCATTAATGAGAATCCAGAATGCCTCTATGGGATTTTAAACTTAAAATCCCATAGAGGCATTCTGGATTCTCATTAATGAGATATTATTAACATTGTCACATCCATACTTCTGTATGCAACAGAAACTATTACATACCTTTCCTTTCACACTTTGAATGGGATCCACCACTACAGCTACAGCTCTTTCGGACAGGGCTTCAAAACTCTGCTGAGTATTGATATCTACACCAGACAACCAGCAGCCAAAGCCAGGGTGACTGTGATACCAGCCAACAACCATTTCAGGCCTGTAACAAAGAAGGCATTTGGAGATTATCATCACAAAATATGAAAAGCTGCAATAAAATATGGATGTTTTCAGTAGGAAATGAAACCCTGAGATGTGAAAAGGTACCATTAGAAACATTTAAATCGCTGCTCACTAGATTGTGGTGAAAACGTTAAAATGTGACAAAGAAGTGCAATCAATTAAGGGATTGTATATTAGCACTGGTAGCATCAGGCTCTCACTTTTTCACCCTCCTACCACATCTCCCAATGCAGTTTTTACCCTTTCAGCACTTCAGCAAATACCTTTGCGAACTCACTGCCACCAAAAGTTGGCTTTTCACAGCAGAATGTCCATTTCAGACATGGACGACAGGAAAAAGCGGTGGGAAAAGATTAAATATCAATTAAACCAGCAGTAGAACTAGGAACTCAGTCAAAAAGCAATTTGCACTGTTCTGCTCAGCTGTTGAATCTTTTGTTAACAGTAATTTTGAAGTTTCTGCTGCAGTATAAGAATTTGAGCAAGCAGATGACAACTGTTGAGAGACCCCAAGTGAAGTAACAAAATTTGTTTAAATATTTGGATGCCTTTTTATCAGGTAACCTTTACTGTGGTGTACAGACCACCATAGCTGAAAAATCAGAGTTGGGGTGGTAACGGTGTATTTCGTACGAGTGGAAGCTGTCAGCTGAATATTAATTCAATGTATGCAATAGTTCCAACCAAAAGCAGAGTTGGGTGCAATCTTACTGTGTGTATTCTCACAAGATAGCAAGCCCATGATTAGGCTTTCGTAACATGTTGTATTAGTTGTACAAGACTAAACCAATTGCTTCTGCTGCAGTACTAGTAAATGAGCCAAGAGGAAACGAGGACATGCATGATTTATTCCTTTTTTAAAAACAAATTGAGAAATTCTTTACCTTCCAGTCTGCTTTAGCATATCCAACATTTTGGCTTGAAACACAGGATCAACCGCCTCTACGCTGACCCCCTGGATTTGGAGAAAGATTAACAGCATAAAAATAATCTAGTTTACAGATATTTATGAAAAGACTTTTCTTGCACACACACAAATGGTTTATGATAGTAACAATCTGCTCCTGTATTACATGGTTACATGGTATTTTAGAAGTCACCTTTGAAGAATTCTAAGAATTTTATAGGACATATCATATCTAATCTCCCCGTTCTTCTCTAGGAGCTCAGAGCAGTATCAACCTCATAACATCCCTGTGAACTGAATGTAGGCTATGAACAATTTGTACAAGGCCACCCTGTGAACTTCATATACAAGCAGAAATTTAACTTTAGTCCTCCCATATCCAAAATGAACAGACAATAGCTTCTGCATTGTACTTGCTAGCAAACCTAATTTTAATGTGATGATTTAGTTGTTCAAATGTATAAAATGTTAACTATTTGCATATTTTTATAAAACCCAAGAACAATTTGTACATCTCTTAGTGTTCATTTTGTAGTCTCTGTTTACAAAAGGCTTCTGGGCAAGCCCACTGTCAATATTCAGAAGTCAATACTCATTTTCTTTGTCCTCCTGAGTATTCATGTCTGCTGCTTGGTTTCAGATTTACTACTGGTGACAAAACATCCTCCATCAGCCAGTAGTACATACATCAGTAGGAAAAAAATAGCTCAGTTGGTAGAGCATGAGACTCTCAATTTCAGGGTTGTGGGTCCAAGTCCATTGGGCAAGAAGATTCCTGCACTGCAGGGGGTTGGCCAGATGACTCTTGGGGTCCCTTCCAACACTATGATTCTTCACCATCTTGCAGTTTCATTCAATGGAACTTTCCCCAAATGATTTATGAAATAAGGGCAATGTGAGGGAATCCTCAGTAGCCCATGGTGACTTATTAGCGAAGCACTTAAGAGGACATAGCTGCTCACATCCACTTTGACTTGGACAACAGAGGTGTACAAATTGTTCTATTGATTCTGTGGGACACGTTTTAGTTGGTTCCACCTTTGGGCCACAACAAGTTGTTTGGTGGGGGCGTGTGGTTGACCACCTGGTTGCTCGATTATGCTCTCTCATAATCATACGTCTTCGCAAGAAGTAGTAGTCCTGGCCTTGAAGGAGACACAGTACTTGAGAGGCAGCCACAACAGAAAACATCCTCAGATACCAAGAACTATAACTGGTGGCTGCTCACCAATATCCGATTCCTGGGTAAAGTGTTTGAAGGGGTGGCTCTTGTAGAACTTCAGTGACTCTTAGGTGAAAATTATCCAGATCCATGACAGCTAATTTAAGGCACAGAAACTGCCTTGGTTACTTGAATATCTCAACAGTAGCAGCTTTCAGTAGCATTAACCATGGAATTGTACTAGATATGCTGAATGATTTGGGAATTGGAGCAGTGTACTTCAGCAGTTCCACTCCTCCCTGGATGGACAATTCCTTGGATGGGAGACTACTGCTCAGTGGGATCCCTTGTACTTCTGAGCATCTGCCACCCAGCTCTATTTCTCCTTATCACTGGATACAGGTAAGGCACTGGAGATGCTGGTGGCAGCAGATGCAATCCTGAATAGATTGTTTAGCCATAGTTATCCATGCCTTGCTAACATTCTACTAGTGCAATGTACTGCCTTTGAAGACTTATCAGAAACATCTTTTAGTACAAAACACATCTACCAGGTTACCAATTAGGGTTGTTTTGGGTAGTACTTAAAAACAGCCACACTGTTTCCGGACACGATTCATAACCTGTAAAGCCCTAAATGGCTATGAACCTGGCCACCTTCTACCATATGAACCTTCCTGAACCTTGTAGTTATCATGAGAGGCCCCCATGTGAACTGTGGCCCCATAAAAATGACTGGAGAGGTTATGTTTTGTATGCTCTTCCCAGAGAAGCTCACAAGATACTAATAGTGTTGTAATTTCTGTGTTAAAATCTTTTTTTTAATTCCAGGAATTTAAAAATATTGACAACATGACTTTATTTTGATGCCTCTTCTTATGTGGTTTCTCGTTTGGCTTTTGCCTGCTGCTTTTGTGATTCTACTATCTCCAAGTTTATATAGTTTATTATTATTTCTTTAAAATCCTGGAAACCTTAATGCTCAAGGGCAGCTTATAAATTCACAATCCATATATACAGGTAAGATGGGAGCAGCATCCCATAGAATTTGGGAGCACATCCTTGTAACTTGTAAACCAGCACACAGTAGTCTGTGCCTTCGAACAACTATGAGCTACAGACTCAAGTTCCATTAGTACCAAGTTACAGAGCAACTCCTAAATGTAATAGAAATATCTGAAACATAAGCTGAGCCACACTCAAAATGAATCTGATAAATAGGTTCAGAAGTACTGCTATGGATAAAGCACAATATATTTTAAATCCCACTTTCTGTGCTGTAAACAATAAAGCTTGATACTTTCTGCAATGGAACAGATCGAGCTATGAAACTGTGAGCACTATACCACTGAGGAACCCAGGTATATAAAGCTAATAACTGACATTGTCCAGTCCTTACAGACTACTATATTTCTTGCAGCCCAGATAGACATACTACAACCATCAGTATTCTTTTCACAACCATCATACATGTAGGTAAGGAAAGGATCTTGGGGTACAACTGGACATAACACATTCACTCACTGAAGAGCACTTACCGTTCCCGACTGTGGCATAGCAAACACATCAATCACTCTGACAGTATAGTCATCAACAAATTCTCCAAGCATCAGCCCCATAACTTCCATGGGAACACCAGCTCGACCATGCTTCAGCATCTGGAAAGAAGAACAAATTCTACTAAAAGTCTATTCAAGGGATACATTTGACTCTTATTCCCCAGCCCCTGCTCTGTAATGTAATAAAATGCACTTGAAATATCCATGTAACACCAAAGGTATGAAATTATTACATATTCATATCCACTCCTTTAGTACTATAATTGGCTTTATTTAATTATAAGGTCTTATTTTCTTGAAACAGCTGAAACTTCTCCATGCTATGCAAACCACTTAAAATACCCCGTTCCCCAAGGGCACATGCCACAATAACAGACAGAAATTCAATAGTTTGAATTCAAAAGACAATGGGACAGTAAGACACCTTGTTTGGATTTGAGAAGTCAAGGTACGAAAATGTTAAAAAATAGTAACATTACAACTTATGCTACGATGTTCAGATGAAGGGCAGGCAGGATATAAATTGAATAAATAATAATAATAAATAAATAAATATTGCCCAAGAATAGAAAACATTATTATTATTATTATTATTATTATTATTATTATTATATTGTTGACATTCAAGGATTACAGAAGTGTCTCACTTGTTCATAGTGGAGACAGATATATGCAGGGCTTTGTGAAATATCATCCAACAAAACACAAATACTTGCCTTCAAAAGCGCAAGGGAAGAGATGTAAACCTGTTCAGCAGTGTCAACTGCAGGAGCGTCAGTAGGAGGCCCCTAGGTAAAGAAGAAACACATCACCAAAAGGTATAAAAGGTTCGATTCTAGAAAGGCAACGCATGCACACATTCTGTCCTAGAGCCCAATTCTATAGTATCTTCCATCTCCCTCTTCTGCCCATCAGTCTCCAACTGGTCTCCCTAAAAGATTCAGCTGAATAGCAGGGGAAGCACCAAGGGCTACAAGATGAAGGAAGAAAACCTAACAAACCACCCTCCTTTGTTGTTAATACATCGAGCTATGAATCAGAAGTCTATACTTCCCACCTTGCCACTGTCACAAACTCAGTATATAGCCCTTGGCATGCCACTCTCTTGGTCTCAGCCCAGCATCTGAGCTATGAGGATAAAACTGACCAATCTTACGGGGTTGTTGAATGGAATACAGCACAATATTGTGAAATGTTCTCAACACGTTAAAGTAGCCTTTGGAAACTTTGGTTCCCATATGCTGTTGGGAGTACAACCTCCCCAAGACAGCTTAGACAATCGCCAGGGATGATGGGAGTTGCAGTCCACAAACATTTGGGGACCCAAGGTTGAAGGCTGCTTTAAAGCATCATACAAATGCTAAGTATTCTTACTGGATTAGCATGTACACACACACACACACACACACACACACGTTTCTGGATCCTGGCCAAAGTTGATAAAGAGCACTTCCCTATATAAACTAGTGATTTAGTCTAAGGAAAGGCAATTGTGTTTCTTTGATCATCTATCTACTCAGCATTTAAAAATAAAAAATAGTGTGCTTAGTGAAAATCTTATCAATGATACAGGCTTGGACTCCAATGAAGTTCTATTAGTGAATTAAATCTTGCAGGAAGTCTCCTCAGATATATATATATATATATCTCCAATTCACCAATTAACTGCATGTTTCTTACAGTGGTGTGAATATAAATGCTGCTGGGCTAGCATGATTAACTGGCACCAACACAAACACAATTTCCTTTGCTTTCCCTTTGCTTCGTCAGTTTTCAGCTAAAGAGGACCTGAAGAAAAAGGCTATGGGAGCACTTTGCAGATCCACTGGTGCAGTGAGAGAAAAATGGACCTCCAATCCCTAGGTGGAAAAGCTGTGAACAAAATACTGTGCTCTTTGCTTCATGAGTAGCTAATAAAAAATTAGCACAATTGTCCAAGGTGTGAATGATGGCCGAGGCCAGTGCTGTGTATTGCTCAAGTGGAGAATGCCAACTAGCATCTGAAAGGGGAAAAAATGCCCTTCCTGGGAAGCAAGGTGCTTCCTGTGAATGATGACAGTGGTACTAAATCTTTTTCTAAACGTGACTGGTAAGCCTAGAATAAACTCCACAGAGAATAGCTTGTACATATTGATTATCAAGGATGATGAAGAAAATCAGTTATATTTTTATTTTATTTTATAGTGTCTCGCTTCTTTTAATTATATTTGAAGCAGCAAAAAATCCATAAAAATAGGAAATAAAACAAAAAGTGTAGCAGTACTGTACATTAATGGGGGATTTTTTGGTGGGGCGGGGGGGAGAAGTTGGTGTAAACAGGAAAAGGCTTTTTACATGCCTTCCAATGACAGCAAAAATGAGTATTTACTTCTCTGGGAAGGGAATTCCAATGAAGTGGGGCCTTAATGGACAAGGACCAGCCCAAAGTCCCTGCAAATAACATCACGGTAAGAGCTGCAACTTACAACAGTAACTCTCAGCTGATGTCAATGGGCTGCACAACTCTGCATTAATAGATGCTTCCTGAAAGGCACCATGAAAATAATCATCAGAATTCTTTGGGACTGCAGAGACTTAGGGGAGGCATATCCTGAACTCCACCACTGACCAGGGAACCAACAGCCACTAGAAGACTGCAACCCCTGCCTCCCAGGAATAGCATCCTGGAAACTTGGTCCCACCCATCCAGCAGTGAATGAGAAGCTGCTCCAATGCTTGCTTTCCTCTCCCTTCCCATTCCTACTTATTTGCTACATTTCAATCCCACTTCAGACAGTATTTTCTTCCATAGTAGCTCACATCAATTGAGGGCGGCTGTCAAGCTTACAAGCTGGACATAAATTTCCACTGAATATGAAGGTAAGAGAAAATTGCGGGGGAAATGGATGGGTACCATAGGTGGCATACAACACCTGTCAGAATTTTAAAAAATCAATACAAACTATTCACTGAAATGTCTGAAATGTGGAATATAATTGGGAGACTTTTTTATCATGTGTGGTGGAAGTGGGAACTGGCAAAAAAAAAGTTTGGGAAAAGATAAGTATTCAAATAATCAAAATCTTTGGGTACAAAGTTCCTTGCCAACCACTTTTGTTCTTGCTAAACTATGTGAAGGGTGCAGTAAGACTGCAACAAAGAATTAATATCATATATGATAAACTGCCACTATGATTATATATATGCCAACGTGAAGGCAGCCATCCATTCCATCTGCAACCAAATGGCTATGAAAAGGTTTTCCACATATGCAGTCAATGGCAAAACTGACTTATTATTTAAGGAATAAGTAGGGAGAAAAATTGGAGAAAATTTATTTCATAGGGTATGTATCAAAATGGTTGTGGTTTTTCACTCTCTCTCTTTTTGCGTTACTAAAATGTCTGTAGGTTAATGGTTCATTTGCTTTTCGTTTCCCCTATAAGGTAACAGAGATTTATGCAATTTTATTTTTTTTAATTTTCTGTATATATTGTTTCAGACTGGCTTTAAATTATCAGGTGACAATGAAAGATATAATAAATTTCAAAACCAAAATGTGCAGCAAAAAATCCTTATTAGCTAAAAAGACAAAGTCACACATGGAAAGAGGAATGGAGTGAAAAGGTAGAGGAGGTCACCAGTTCTTTAAGGCCAGCATGAATCAGCAACTGTGAGAAAGCATTGCTATCCATTTCTGGCCAGACCTTGATGGTGTTCTTGCTTGAACAGCAGGTGGCGGCTCTTTGGCTGATGAATGGGACCTTTCCCCGATGCTTCTGCAGCCCCACAGCACCTGGAGCTCAGTATTCTTTCCAGCAGTGTCCTGGGAAGCAAAGCTCCTCCTCCTCTGGCTGATGGGATGGGAGTGCAGCCTCCCAGAGACCTTTGGTCCCCAACCTATAGCAGAGGCCAACATACACTGCCCTTTAGCTCTGCAGTCCAAGGGGGATTGAGATAATTTGTTCCTTTTGTTATCATATCTATTAGGGAACTTGAAGGCAAGGATTGGCAACTTTTAATTTATGACTAGTGCTTACCACCACTGGGTTGCATCCAACAAAGTCTTTGTGTCGGTGCAAGGAGTTCCACTTTCACAACTGGCCTAGTGCCCCTCCAAATCTGCTCCACAACAGATTGGGGTGGGGTACAGAAAGAGGAAGGCCAAGTCCCTAGGCAGAAGTCATGGCACTAACCAGGTGACTTTAAACTAGACACATACAACCTGTTGTCATCAGCTGGAATAGTGTGGAAAACCAACATGCTGAAGATAATTTGGAGTAAGTAACTTGAGCAAAAGATGTATGTGTCTGGAAACTGAAAAAGGGGCAAAGGAGTATAATGGGATTTGGTAGAACATTTTCCGCAAGGACAGAAACTATTTGTAGTATGAGATCTAGGGGGCAGTAGCACAGAAGCAAGGAAAGGGAATTGTAACTTCTTGCCAATGGCCTATAGCAGGGGTGCACAACCTGCGGCCCTCCAGATGTTGTTGGACTGTTGATGAGAGTTGTAGTCCAGAAACACCTGCAGGGCAGCAGGATGTGCACCCCTGGCCTACAGAGACCTCTATCACCCCATACCATTGTCCATAACTTTGAGCCACCAATGTCTATTAGATAATCCCAAACCTTTCTGGGGTAAAACTGCAATAGCTATTTCTATAGCCTCTTGAAAAAGCTCAGAATATGCGCTAAATATTCTGATTTAATCAATCTCTCAATTGATACTTATACTACATATTACTATTGACGTTTATAGCAACTCAGTTAAGAGTGCTACTTTTAAAAAATTCAACTATAATGCTTGTTTATGCCCAACACTATTGCTGCAGTCAGCTAATACTAGAATGTGAGTCGTTCAAGTATTTCATATTTTTACCTGAAGTGGAACGACACTTTCTACACTCTAGGCCTTCACACATTGCTACTTTGCCCTCAGTGGTGTTCACAACGTCCCTTAATTTAGCCACAAGTTGTCACTATGCATGAACACACTACCCCGCCTCTACTTTTGTTAGAACTGCTAAAGATAATATCCCTAAGGTACTTTACATAGCAAAAGTGCAATGTACTCAGTCAAAATACAGACTCAATACACCCTACTCTCAAATATTCTAAGTGATAGAGAACTATTATATATCAATTATACTTCTTAAGCTTGCTTAGTGTGGCTACCCTTAAATGTTGCCAATGTGGATACATTTTCATATTTACTTTAAAAACAAAACAAAACAAAACACATTCAACTGTACAGTGGTACCTCGGGTTAAGAACTTAATTCGTTCCAGAGGTATGCTCTTAACCTGAAACGGTTCTTAACCTTTTGCCAATGGGGCCTCCCGCTGCCGCTGCAATGCAATTTCTGTTCTTATCCTGGGGCAAAGTTCTGGAGCAACCACTTCCTGGTTAGTGGAGTTTGTAACCCTAAGCGTCTGTAACCCGAGGTACCACTATATGATTGCAATCCCAAGTGCAGTCTTGTATTTAAGGACAAGCTTTATAGCCAGAGATGCAAGGAATTGCTGAGCAGGGAAGTGCAGTGGGTGGCTGAAGAAGAGACAAAGTTTCTGGTCCTCTTCTGACAGGACACTGCAGGCTAGTACAGTGGTACCTTGGTTTACGAACTTAATCCGTTCCGGAAGTCTGTTCTTAAACCAAAGCGTCCTTAAACCAAGGCATGCTTTCCCATAGCAGTGGGGGGGGGGCTCAATTTACAAATGGAACACACTCAACATGTTCTGCTTCCAAGGCAAAGTTCACAAACCAAAACCCCTACTTCCGGGTTTGCAGCATTCTTAATCCAGGTTGTTCATAAACTAAGCTGTTCTTAAACCAAGGTGCCACTGTAGCTGCTGTGGACTTCTTTAAAAGGCTGCCCAATACCGACCAGTTGTTGACCTTTTTTTAGGATTGCAATTGTCGAGGTTTATTTACGATTTTAACCCAGAAAATAAACTGCCACAGGGGCCAGATTAAACCAACTGGCGGGCCAGATTAGGCCCCCAAAACAGACTTTGGACATGCCTGTACTAAAGACAGTGGTACCTTGGTTTACAACCATAATCTGTTCCGGAGGTCTGTTTGTAAACCGAAACAGGTTGTAACCCAAGGTGCGCTAGTGGGGCCTCAAAAAAAAAAATTAGTTCGTAATAATTAAAAAAAAGGTTGTAATCCAAAAAAAGGTTGCAAACCAGGACACACTTCCGGGTTTGACGTGTTTGTAATTCCAAAACGTATGCAAACCAAGACGTATGCAAACCAAGGTACCACTGTAGCCTGAAAACCTATAGCAAAGAAATAGTTGGTTGTGGTTTTGTTCTGATACAAAATGCCAGAAATCTGGACAAGTATTTAAACCAGTATTTTAAAATCAGATGAATTTAAAGAAAAACTTCTCCCAATGACAGCTAGTCTTAAAATGTTCAGCCTCATGAAGAAAAGCAGTAACGCAGCAAACTTCCTTCAAAAAAAGGGGGAAGAAGCTAAACATAGAAGCCGATTATTTAATTTATACTGAAGAATGGTGTCTACAGAATGCCCTCTGAAAGTTGCAAGGAACACTGAATCTTCTTAAATCCATACCATAACCAATTCCTTTGCACGCTACTGTGCATATCTGTAAGCTTGTTAATATGTTAACAAAATATATCTATAAACCCCAAACTGTCAGGGGGACTCATGCTGCCCCCCTTTTTACCTTCCAGCAATGTTAATGAAGGTGCATGCGGCCTGAACACTGAATTGTTAGATTACACATCAACCCTCATCTGCCAGTCATTTCCCATTCCAACCAGTAATCTACAAAGGTGACAAAAAGTAAATATACTTTTCTCCGATATACCAGATGCATCAAATTCCCCTGAGATTCAATGTGCTAACACCACCACCAAGGACTGAAACTGAAGCAAGCCTTTAATTTGGTCCTTTACTTTTAACTAAAATAAGCCATTAAAAAAAAAAGAACTTTATTATTTTTTAAAAAAACCAACATTAAAGTTCTTTTGTACCCAATGCATACAAAGCAAAAGGGGAAAATCAATCCCGATTATACTTTTAAGAGGAGAAACAGATGCTTCTTCCTGACTAAACTGTCTACCAAGTGTTAGTCAGTGAACTGACCTGCCTGCAGGGCAATCATATCAGTCGTAAGCCGTATCAATCATTTCCTTTAAGCCCTCGCTTATTAGAGAATGGAGGATTTAAGGTAGACTCACACTATTAAAATTCATTTCTTTTATCAACATTTAGCAACATAAAATGCCTCCAAAAGCCCAAACGAGCAAAGATAACATAATCAGCTCACAAATCAATCAAATGGGGTTAACATGAGACACTACTTTTCTTCAGGAGCATTCAGATATGATCCAGTTATAAAAACTGTGACTTTTCCTTGGGCAGCCCTTGTTGACTAAGTGTTAAAAAAAGGCATTTGCCATTATAACAGCATAAAACTAACGCCTCAGAGTGTTACCTACTCAGGCCTTTTAGCAAATTTGTTAACACTTTTAGGTATATTACTCCACCTTTCTCTTAGTGTGAACTGGTATCAATTATTTAGCCAGTTTTATTATGTTATTAGAATACCTGCTGATTAATCATGAGTCACTTTAGAACACTGCCCTTCACTTGCATCATGCATTTCTTCTCTTAAATACAAGAGATGCAAGATTAAACAACTGGCAAAGCTACAAAAATGAACACCATCAACCTGCAGAGAAAAAATTGATACTTCACTCTGAGTATTGTCTGACTCCAGAGTACTTTAAAAAAAAAAATTTTAAGCCCATAAACATTTTTAAAAATGGGACAATAAAAAAAATCCAATTGATGCCGAAATCAGTACAAATGAGCTCTCCACAGCTAAACTAAATTCTTATATGAGAGACGGTGAGATCGGAACCAACTCCAACCTTTATTTTCACAATTAAAACCCCTTAAAAAATAAACACAACAAAACAGACACAAGCAAATGTACAACTATCCAACACTGTCATGTTTATTCTTACCCAGCAAAGTAAAAAAGGGAACCTTTTAATACTTAATTTTGTGAGTATTAAACAACTAGTGTGAAAAACAAGATGCATGTAAACTATTTCTACTGCCTCTGCTTCAATGACTAGCTGAGACAACCTGTTATAGGAGGTGTTAATTGGCAATAGGAGTGCAAGTCAGAAGCATGTTCCCCATCGTCCTAACCCAGCAAGGCTAGGTCATTAAAGTGGAAATGAATTCTTTCATGCTGACTTAACTCTTGGAGTGCAGATTTTCAGCTGTTACACCTACAGACAATTGAGAGTGTGTGTTAAACCACTCGCCTCTAAAGAAGAACCCCTCTATATCGTGTATAATTTATATTTTATTATTCATGGAACTTATTCATTAAAAAATATAAATAAGTTTAAAGGGTTTTTAAAGCATTAATGCATACCTCCCTATATGCAGTTTCAGAATATATATATATATATATATATATAGGCATTGCAATCTGTATACTTGGGGAAAAGAGTGTAAGACAAGTGGTTTTTCTTAACAAAGGTTAAATAATGCTAAAATCCCAAGGTAAAATTTGTGTTTAATCCCATCAATAGTTGTTAAAATCATCTGTACACTCCTATGGTTTTATCTCTGCTCATGTTTTATATTTGCAAGGCAGGGAAAATTTGGGTGTTCACGTATTTAGATATTTCTATACCACCATCACCATATGGTCACAGGGCAACGTGCAGCATATTAAAACACACCTCTACATATTTCTAAAGCCAATTAAAACATCAATACAAAGTAGACACAGCATAAACTAAAATGAGAAAATCATGAAACAGCAACGGGTGCAATACCAAACTACCCTCAAAAAAGTTACACTTCACCTCCAAAAGCCTGGCAAAAAGGTATATCTTTACATTCCTCCTAAAAGAGTGTAATGGTGAGGTGAAACACATCTCAGTGGGAAGAACATTCCAATGTTTTGGCGCCACCACTGATAAAGCCCTACTATGGGTTCTTGCACTGCTGACCCTGTGCTGGACAGGGACCATCAGATGGGCTTCAATGGTTGATCTTAAAGACCATGCTGGATTGGAATAGGAGGTGTTCAAAGTACAGTACACACATCTAAGCAATACCATATGCAGCCAGTGTGTGAGACTAGGTTTAGTTCAGATTCCTGCTCAGACATGAGGCTTAGTGGATGAGGTTGGGCCAGTTGCTATCTTGGTGCCCAAACTCTCTTGACTGCATTGTTGCAAGGAGACGATGGAGTGCACATCACACTAACTTCTTGGTGGAAGGGTGAGCTAAAGGACAAAGAACCTCTACCTACCACAAAAAACAGTATTGTCCAAAAAAACCCTGTAATTATTACCTACACACAGAACATAGCAGTAAGATGTGCTCAGACACTCTTTTCAATTAATGCTTTACAAAAATCTTTTCTGAAATGAGATGAACAGCATCTTGCTAGAAATGTCCACTTTTGTTGTCCTTTAGAGCTAGGGATATATACATTAGCGAACTAGAGGAAGCCAACACACCCCAGTGACGAGCAGCAGACAATGTACCAAAGAAATCTAAAAAGGGCAATTCTCCAAGAGTTTTCAAGCATCAAAATGCCATTCCACACTAGGCAACACACTTAAAATGACTAGTCCCACTATTTGGCTCAGAGGAAAGAACTTAAGTCCATTTGCTTTTTCATGAGACAAATGTTTAGATGCCATCTGTAGAGATTACTGGTGGACAGTCATATGAAGGGAATTTACTTTCTGAAACATTTATAAGGAGACCGTAAGGAGCACTGAAGCTGACTGAAAACATATGCTCAGTAAGCACTATTAAAATTTACAGAAAAAGGAAACAAAGAAGAGTATATAGCATCAATGTGTTATTCTAGAAATACTAGAATGTTCTAAAAAAAAAAA
This sequence comes from Podarcis melisellensis, assembly GCF_964234715.1. Classification (NCBI taxonomy): domain Eukaryota; kingdom Metazoa; phylum Chordata; class Lepidosauria; order Squamata; family Lacertidae; genus Podarcis; species Podarcis melisellensis. Next base: position 105,956,504 of record NC_138528.1, on the reverse strand, counting down.
AATCTTCTCCAGTCCATTAGAAGCAATTTTGTCAAAATTACATATACACATATATATGAGATTCTCTGTTGCTCTAAAAAACATATGATTAAGTCAAGAGATCCTGGAATACTGTTCATGTGTACATTCTACAAAACTGGATGTTATAAAGCTTAAAATCTTAGTTAAAATATCCCATGAGAATGGACAATTAATATAAACCTGCAAAAAAGTAAAACTTTACGAATGGGAGAATGCATACAGCTTGATACAGGGAACTCAACAAAATGTATGAAAAATGCTGCCTGTGCTTTCAAAAGTCTACTGGAGGTCATTTGTATCTGAATCCTTGTCTTAAAAAAACCCCAATAACCCGATACTTGTATACTTTCCTTGCTTGGATATTTTCAATATTTATGGAAGCTTTGTGATTTCCACTGCAGGGGACAAAGCCAGTGCTGCCCCCCCCCCCGACCTACCATGACATTTAGCTCAGCTATTTCACCGAGAACACACAGAAGCCATTTTACCATAGGCGTGGGTGGGAGGGACTCATTCCACATCCTGCTGTGTCTCAAGCTGAAGGGGAGATGCATATTCACCCCTTCCTCCCTCTGTGTGAGGAAGGCTTTGCATGCATAGGATCGGCTGGCTTAGCTCAAAACATAGGAAGAAGTAGGCAGGTTAAGAGCCAAGAAACACTTTCGTGCCTTCCTCAATCTTCCAAAAGGTTGAAATCCTCTGCAAATTTTGGGGGTTTAGGAAATGTAGAGGAGGAAACAACTTGATTTCCTGCCCTTTCCCACTAAAGGGGTATCAATACAATAGGCTGCTTACAGGCATTTATTTTTTCAGAATCCTGAACTGATTCAATGATTGAGGTAAGGTACCCAGTGTTCTTGATGATGTGATAGCCTGTTAGAAAAGGAGACAATAGTAATCTCCTGACCCCAAGGTTTCCTGAGTCCAGTTCAGGAATGCAGAGTTCCCAGCATGAGAACAGATACTGCTTAAAGCTTTCTTTATGTCCTTCCTCATATATCTTGGCTTTTTTAAGAGGTTACTTGAGGAAAGAGGTGGGCCAACATACTTCTGCACACCTCTCCTCTGGGCTTTTCATTAATGCTTTAGAACCTGACCATGCACACATTGACTCAAGAGTCAGTCCCACTGACTGAGGAATATGCCACATTAAATTAAATTAGAATTAGCATAGGATTGCAAGCCATATCTGAATGGGTATGGATGACCAAAAACGTCCATACCCATTCAGATTATTAACATCAATTCTGCCGTACTCTTCTGATCCACTAGCAGCAGAGCTTAACAGGAAATTAACGACACTCCTGAAACCCATTTTTTTTTAAAAATCAAACAATAGAACATTAAAAAGAAACTTTTAACAATATATGCCTGGTAACCACAATGCCAGGATGCAAGTTCCTGAAGTGTAAGAAAGACCCAACGCGTTTATGGTTCAAGACAAGTTAGAAGAATGCTTGCCTTCAGATTTTTCAACAGATCGTTCATCTGTCATTGTAAAACACACAAAAGGAAACAGTGCCTGTGAGTTCAACTTCTCCATACATTAGATCAGCATGTACAACAGGATTTTTAGATCAGTGGCAGGTCTCTTAGGTGCTACAGGTTTTATCAATGAGTTCTTTAAAAAAAAAAAAAAAGGAAAGAGTTTCTACAGAATCAAGCAGTGCAGCACTTGAAACCTCTTTCAAAGTGACAGTTTTCAAGTGCCATGTACAATGCCCTAATCTGGAAGTGTCCCAGCTAACCCATCTGATCAACAATTTCACAGATGGAAGCACTTGATGCCTAATTGGCAAGCCCATTATTCAAACAAAATAGCTATTTGCAATTCTTGCTTCTTTATTTCCAGTTGAAGTGCTAACGCGGCTAAGAGACAGGTCACCCCTCCCCCCCCCCGCTCCATTCTAAAAGAAGTGGTCCACCTTTACATGTATTCCCAGAAGACACCACTTAAAAGCATCTAGCCAAAATTGCAATAAGCAAATATGGCAAGATGCTATGTTCTGCATTCAAGGACAGACTTAGCTGGCGTTGCAGTTACTCTTTTTGAGGGCTGTATACAGTGTTACTCTGGGTTATTTACCCACCCACCCGCATCATCATGTCACCAGCTGTCAGTGCTATTGTGCACTAGAAATGACATTTCAGAATTCAGAAAAGGAAATGCAGTGAGAAGAAATGTTTAATTTACATTAATAAATTATATCAGTAAATTCCAAATCCTTAGTCAACACAAGGTAATTGTACAGTTACCCCCTATAGCCCAGGTGTAGGCAAAAGGAATATAGGCATTTACTGGTAGATGTCTAGGTGGTTAGCAATAGAACAGCAAGGGGCTCTGGCTCCAAATTGTTGGAACAGCAGCAAAAACAAAACAAAAAAGTCTTTTTCCATCTAAATTAGGCTGCTGATATTAAGAAAGCAGATCAGGGGTGCATTTTGGCGTGACAGGAACTCAGCTCAAATCACTACAGGTACTGAAAACACATTATTAGGCTCTGAATGCACTCAGAAGCAGAATCATTTTTTAAATCCTCATTGTGCGTCTATTGTATATAGCTCCTGTTAGTAGATCTTGGGGTTCTAGAAAAAAACAAAGTAGGCTGGCCAAGCCTAAATCATGCCCACTCCTGCTGCAACCCAGTGGAGAAACCCCTCCTTATCAGCCCTGTACACAAAAGACATGAGCAAACATGGCTGTTGACAACACAAATCTTTCATTATAAAAGCCATCAGTCTTATTTGAGCAGTCCCCATACTGCTCCCTGGAAAGAATGGCTATGAGCCAGGCCCAGGTTCTCAGCCACAATTCCACCTTTTGTAAAGCAGGAAAATTTTTATTCATTAAATTTATATCCTACTTTTCCTACCAAATAGTGCTCAGAGCAGCTAATGTAAGATCCAGTGATACTGCATGAGGTTTTTTGGTTTTTACAATCAAGCAGTATATAAATTTTATGAAACTGATAAGTAAACACCCAATAATTAAAATGACCATTATAACAATGACAGCGCCTAAATGCACCAATTCCCTGCCAAAGGCCTGGCCAAACAAAATGATGATGATCTTCTGCATGCGACTGTTAAAAGACTGTTAAAAGAAAAATATCCAAGGCAGAAAATGTTGCATTTATTACACTTTCAAAGGAAGAAGCTATTTAAGGGGAGATCTGCTCCAACGCTTATTTATTCTATTGTACCTCCCCTATACACTCAAGGTATCTCCTTAAAATAGGGTCATCAGAGGCAGTCTGAATTACTTTAAAGTAAAAATAGGCAATATCAGGACTGGGGACGGAATGTGGCTCTCCAAGCCTCCCGACTCCCCTCAGCCACATTACCTACAAGCTCTATTTTGCAGCTTCGTGCTTTTGCCTGGCTGGACTGTGCTATTGAACTCTGGTGTTTCTTGCTTCCCTGGACCGAGGATGAGTGCAGAAACTAGTTTAGGGCCTTAATGTAAAATTTACAGTAATTGCCCCATCCACTGTTGCTTCTGGCCCCACCCTCCCCTGGTGTGTGATCACTGGAGCATTTGCCAAAATGCTTTCAGAGGTGAAAAGCCCCTTCTTTCCCTAGGGAGACAGATAATGGCCACATTCAGACTACTACCCAAAGACCAGTTGTTGGTGATCTTAGTTTGCAAAGAAGCTATGATTTGAGGAGAGTATGCAAGTCCAAGGTTTATCTCTACTTACATCCAATCCTCTAAGCCAAGCTTTCCAAACTGTGCGTTGCAACACTTTAGTGCAGAGGTTTTCAATGTTTTTGAGTCTACAGCTTGTTCTGCGGCACCCGCGTGGAGCCCAGTTATGCCACCCCTTGCCTGCAGAGCCAGCAGCCCTTCAGGCCTTTTTGAACACACCCCTGTGGAGTGTTCCTCAGCTCCCCTCTTCTCCCCTCTCCTTGGAAGTCCTCTGAACAGTCGCAACTGCTCTGGGCTCCCCCCGCCCCAAAGAGAAGTGCCTCCTTACATTTCCTCACAGAGGCCTGGGAAGCAGCCCCTGGCCAGCCCCAAAAGCACCATTCACCTGGGGAGCTCGTAGCCAGGGCTGCTGCAACAAATAGCTGGGCAAGCCTTTAGGAGGCAGAGAGGCAAGAGGGCATCAGAGGTGGGATGGAAGAGCGACAGAGGCCAGTGTTGCCTGCAGCACCCCGACCATCATTCAAGGCACCCCAGGGTGCCACAGTACACTGGTTGAAAAGCACTGCATTAGTGTGTCTGCTGCAGTACGTAGATGTGTTGCGCGAACACTCCCCTCACTCCTCCCAGGTTTGGAAAGGGGTTAAACCTTGTTTACTAGTAAAACTGAATTACTGTGTCGCTAAATGATGCATGCCTAAAAAGTGTCACTGACATGAACAGTTTGGAAAGTTCTGCTCGAAGCCACTGATTCCCAATTAGCTACCTATGGCGGACTCCGTTTTTCAATAGCCAAGGCATGGAGTCCCAACCTTTGGAAATTTTGATATCTCTAAGGTAGTTTTTGTTGTGTGAATGGTGCCACGGACCTCCTGTGTGGGTTACGTGGACTGCCTGGGGTCCATGTACCACCAGTTGGGAACCACTGCTCTCAGTTTTATGAAGTAATCACTAATTGCAACATTTGTCTCTCAACTTGTCAGAAGAATCATTACTATAGTATTGATAGCCAACATCAGACACCGAACACAGCTCCCATTTCAATGTGAACACCCCCCCCAAAAAAAATGCTCTAGAGAATTGAGGAATCATATGGAGCAGAACAGCTGTCCAAAGAGAATAACTTTTCTATATCAGCTTTATCCATGCCATTCATAATCTTATAAACGTCAATCATGTTACCTCTTATTCCAACTTTTCTCAAAACTGAACAGTACCAAATGTTGTAACCTTTCACCAACTCCACAATGTCCTTTGTGAGCTGATGTAACCAGAACTGTAGACAGCATTCAAAATGTGGTCTCACCATAGATTCGTACACCATTATGGTATCAGCAATTTTATTTTCCATTCATTTCCTAATGAACTTGCCCTTTTTATATCTGCTAAACACTCACAATGCAATTGACAGAAATAATATTCCCAATGCGAGATGAGCGCGCAACCCCAGAGTCGTATGTGACTGGACCTAACAGTCAGGGGTAACTTTACCTTTACGCTTTTGTTAGTGAGGACCTCCACAGGTTTAAAAGCCCTTCCACAAGTCAAAGGGCCACAGTGGTTAGAAGGGCTTTTAAACCTGTGGAGGTCCTATACCACAGTTATTTTCCTACCTTGAATGCATCCTCATTTATCACTCCTCTCCATTTACATGCCTACCTGGAGAGTTCAGACCGACCTCAAGCCAAGACACCCCACTCTCAAGCATCACATGAAAATATCATGCATAGTTTTGCAAACAGAGGTATTCTGCTATCATTGTCTCTCCCTCTAACGGAGAACTAATGCTAACAACAGTTTTGCTTATTTGCCTTTTTCATCATGAAATTGCATTACAAAACAGAACTAAAAATGGAAGTGCAATTTTATAATAAACTGAGCCATAGGAATTAAGTTTAAACGTGTTCTTTTCCCCAATTTGATGAGAGAAGGACCATTACAATAATTACAAAGCCTCTAACCTTCTCCGTTTCACTCAGAGAAATTATTATAGATTATGCCTAAATGCATAATTCTATGGGAATTCTAAAGTGATGGACTTTCAAGCTTACTTTAAATTAAGATAGGCTTGAAAAGAAACTGCTACAGACTAGGTCATCAATATGCCAGTAGGCAGCAGTGAAAGAAACAAACATGGAAATCATTGCCAAAAAAGACCTCAGGACTTTTTAAGGTATGGCATTTTGTTGTGAAAGAGAATAAAGATTACATTGGGTGGAAGATGTTGGAGGCTTTCTTGGAGGAGCTGTTCTTTAGAATAATCATCTTCCTATATCCAAAAATAGGCATGAAGTTGCAGTACTACAGATCTATTTCCTTACACACAGCAGTTAGTTTTCAATGTTTTTAATTTGTACTATGGCTATGGTGATAACCATGAGGTCTGTGTAAACTAGGTCTGTTCACGTTTACATTGCATCATATGAATGAAAACTGAACTATCATCACTAAGCCAGGAAGGTTTTATTTGCAACTTGTTTGTGTTTTCCACTGCCTGCTGGATCAGATTTTGCCAATTCATCATCTCTGAACATATGATCCCACATGACTAACAAAAATATCCTACAACTTCACACATTGAACACAGACAAATTATGTTTGGAAAGTTAAGACAGTGCAATAATTTACACTGATGTATCAGACAAAGCAGGCTTTTGTGTAAGAAAGTTCAAGCCACAATAAACATGCTTTCACGTTGACACACTGTTGCTGCTTTTGCTGCAAGAAACATACACACCCTTCAATAATTCATATACAGTAATGTTCACTCAAAATCATGCAACATTGCACCCTCTTCTTTGCACTTACCGTATTTCAACTGTCTGTGGAAGTTTGATCATATTGGGCTTTTTGTTTTGATGATTAAAATTAAGACTTTAGGAACTGTAATTAAAACTTTTTTAAAAGTAATTAACATACTGTATACTAACCTGTCCCAGACCAGGCATACCTCCTCCAAGACGTAGAAGTCTATCCATGTTTTCTAAAGAAAAGAAACAAAAAGAAAGCATACCTAGATTCTGATCTGTTTACTAAATTGTTCTCCATATAATTCACCTTCAGTCACTCAGTATGTCAAAAATATTGGTAGTAATTACAACACAACATCAGACTTCCTGTTAATTAACACCACATATTAATTCAAGAAGCTGTCTTCCATGCTAATTAACAACCTTACTTTAACTGCATTGGTTTTGGGTTATCCCTGGATTTGAAAAAGACAAGCATTTCTTGTTTTTTTATATATATAGCATTTGCAAAAATCACTGACACTCTCCTCACCCCACTTACCTGAAAAAGCATCTGCATAGCAAAGTAAACAAAACTCATCCCCAGTATAACAGAATTCCCTTCAATTTGTCCAGAACGCATCAATATAAAAATAATTCAAAAGTGAAATTTTTTAACATCCTCATTAGTAAGTTCTGTGCTAATTAACTTACAGCTTGTCAGTTAGCATCAAAACTACATGTGAAAGACGCTGAACAAATTATAGATTTCTGAATTAGCATCAAAAGCTTTTCTTAATGAACTCATTACACCAAAAGAATGCTGTAAACATTAAATGCCTTTAGTTAAAATACTAAGGGCTATAGTTCTGTACATTTCCAATCTTGTTAAACACGGAAAGAGATTAAACCATCAGCATTCTACTATTTGTTATATTTATCTAGTCCTAACACACCTCCAGGTACAACATGTCATTACCAGGTTCTGAAATCTTGAGTATCTTAAAACACAAGCAAGCATGCATTAAAGTGCTCAGAATAACGAAACTTCCTGAGCCAAGGCTCAACAGGCTCTAGAGCCAGAACGTCTCTCTCACCACTATCAACAGAGTCCACATTCCTAAGATGAGTGGTAAAGGCTTCCAGGGCAGAAGGCACGCAACAGGGATTGGTAACCTCTGGCGTGCAGGCCTAATTTGGCCCACTAGGCTTCCCTATTTCGTCCGCGAGACAGCTCAAGTCAAGCCACACCCACCTGCCCTACACCTGACATCATATATGGTGTCTGCTGAAGAGCCGCTTGAATAAGAGATTTTGCAAATTGCTTTGTCCAGCACTTAAATTGATGAATGTTAGTGCTTCATTGAGCTGAGGTTAGAGATTTGGAAAGAAAGGTGTCAAAGGGGCTCCCTCTAACCGACAATCAGCTGGTGACAAGTTAAAGGGAGCCTCTTAGAATATGCACTAGGAGCACACATTCAAAGGAGGTTTGCTCTAACTAATAATCAGCTGACTGAGGAGTACAGCAACTTCTTTCAAGTTTGACAGCTCCAATCTAGTTCCCTACCTTGGCATATAACTTCAAGCAGGCCTAGCTAACAGCATGGGGTGGGGTGGGGTGGGGTGGGGTGGGGGAGAAAGGGAGGCTGCACTAAGAACATCTGACCTAAGACTGTGATGGGATTTAAGAGAAAGGGATCCTTCAATACTTCATCTACTGATTGCTACAACTTCTCTCTTCCTCTTATTCAGGTGTCTATATAGTTGGTAAGAATGTAATATGCAATTTGCCCAAAGTGTTAAGCTACTTTTTAGTCTAGTTCCTATTAATTTCTGAATGAGTAGATAATTACAGTCAAGGGGTTCTTTATGCACATGTGAGCTCCAACATGTAGATAAAGCTCCCACATATGCAAATGTGGCCTTTCAAAAACTTCAGTATCAGGGCAGCTCTAAACATCACCATCTGCACATGAATGAAGTTCCCCACCACCACCACTGTAGCTCCAGATTGACTATACTGACACAAAAGCTCCACGATGGAAGCTTTGGAGCAAGCCAACAAACTTCAATATTACATCCAACATTTAACTCATTTAACTAAACTTTTATGACGAGAAAAGTTTCTAAGATTTAATAATTTTGTTCAAAAATCTTAGTGAGAAAAGAACTAGCAATAAGAGACCCCTGGTTTTCAAAGTCTCATAAATCATAGGTGCAGCATGGAACTAGCTTTCTAATGAAGACAAATGTTCTCTGAAATAATAATCAACTGATTATTGATACTTGCAAAGTGGTGGGCGCAGGTGATTGATGGTGCCCGCAAACCCTCTTTTGGCCCTGCTCAAGTTTACCCACTCCATACCTGTCCTAGATTAGGTGTAGACAGGTGGGTATGGCTTGGCCAAAATGGCTTAATTATACCCGTGGGCCAGAAGTATCTCACTGCTGCTCTAGATAACAGAATTATGTTCCTAAACAATTTAAATAACACACAGCCAAACATCTAAAGCAGGAATGGCCAAACTGGGCCCTCCAGATGTTTTGGGACTACAATTCCCACCATCCCTGACCACTGGTCCTGTTAGCTAGGGATGATGGGAGTTGTAGTCCCAAAACATTTAGAGGGCCAAGTTTGGCTATGCCTGATCTAAAGGAATAACTGGATCTATTCTATGTTTACCTTGTACTCACCGGTTTTCTGTTCCTTTAAACAACTCTCTTCCTGATCTCAGTTGGCTGTCCAAATTCTAGTGTAGGTAAAGCTTAATTCCAACCTAAAGAGAAGGAACAACAATTATATAGAGTAAGGAGCATTTGCACTGCTTTAAGTATTCAGTGCTCATAAATATACAGTGGTACCTTGGGTTACATACGCTTCAAGTTACATACATCGCTAACCCAGAAATAGTACCTCGGGTTAAGAACTTTGCTTCAGGACGAGAACAGAAATCGCGTGGTGGTGGCGCGGGAGGCCCCATTAGCTAAAATGGTGCTTCAGGTTAAGAGCAGTTTCAGGTTAAGAACGGACCTTCGTAACGAATTAAGTACGTAACCAGAGGTACCACTGTAGTCAATAGCAGTGTTAGAAACTAGGACAGAAAAGCCATTTGCCACATGGCTCCTGAAACCAAGTTATGGGCCCCACAACAGAATGTCTAGCCACATTTTTTTTTCAGTTCAGTTACACTTTCTTTTTATTTGTTTGAAACACATAAACTAATACACAGTTCACATCAGTGACACATTGTTATTCATATTTTAAAAAGCAATTCTTAACTGGACAACACAAACATAAATGGGGCTCAGCCCCTGCAAGTTTGGCCAAAACCATGTTATTTGAATTAATTAATATTTACAAATACTGGCATATTTTTCTCACACACACACACACGGGAGAGGCAAAGGGAAGGTCAGCCAGTGATCTCACTTGGGGGGCAGGAAGAGATAAAGCAGCACAATGGGCAGCAGCTGTCAGCGCCAACCTGGTGAGGTGACCGACACTTCGCTGCACAAGCAGCAGCGATCTAACTTGTGTGCAGGGTGGGGAGGCATTTCTCCTGCACCCTCAGCGGTCGGTGGCAGCAATTTTCCTGTGTCTCAGTCGCCACACACAGCACCAAGGCTTCTTAAAGTGCTCCCAATCTGCTAATCCCTGGTCGCAAAATGCACCTGGCACTTGGCTAATTTCAAACCCTGGGCAACTGTAGTGTTTATTTTTAAAGCACGGGTGGTGACAATATTTGTGCGCGTTCAGTAGGAAGGGGTTTTATGATTAAAGAACTACCTTTGAAATTGTAATTTTGCAATGCTAAGAGAAAGATGCATATTGTATTTAGAACAACAAATGATGTTCCAATATACTCAGCTTTATTTTTAATTTTTTTAAAGATTTATTGGTTTACAAAAGTATGTGTAATGTCTCTTTTTTCAAGATTTCTTGATATGCACATCAGTTTAATGAAGAGCTGTGTGCGGAAATATTTTTAAGCTAATAAAAAAAACCAGAATTAGCCAATACATCCAGGAGTAACTCTCCAAGCACAAGCTAACTGCTATATTATCCATGAAAACTCTTCCTATTGTCCACTTGAATCATGTAACCTTATCTCTTATTATCACATTTATAGGTGCTAAATACCAATTTGATTCAACCCAGCAAATTAAAATTGCCTATTTAGCAACACAGAGTAGCCATTGTTAAAACATATCAACAATTATATAATGGACTTTGAAGGTTGTCACATTACTGTATTTAAAATTGAGGCTCCAGAGGTGAAAAGTGAGCTGATTGAAGGAATAGTAATCTTTCTCCTTCTGCCCTCCACACAGATCCAGTGTTACATACAAGTGCAGCCAACCCTTAAGGAAGCTCCTAAATCCACTTCAAAAAACTAGTTTCATTATTGTCCTCAAAGCATGTTTAGGAGCACCCCATAGCTCATTTTAATCTTGGTTGGCGACAGTCACACAATGCAGAACCCATTTTATTTTATTAACGATTAAGTGGTATATAAATAACTTAAATAAAATGGTAACATTTCCAAGCGGTGTTTACCAGATGTAAGGTGAAAGGTAAGAGGGGAAGATTTGCAGGCTTTTCAGATCAATCCCTAAATCCAAGTTAATTGTAAGTCTGCACCAGTCCCAAGAAAATGTTGGATGCAAGCCTTTATTAGCCATTTACAGTAGTTAAACATTTCATGAAAGCTGAAAAAGCATTTTTCACATTTTCATATGGGCAAGTTTTTTGCAGATGGATGCTGTTGAGGTGCCAAAAAATAATAGTTAATGAACAAGTACACCAGGAGTTCTGCACAAATGCAACAGGATCTCCAATTATCATAAATATTTGTATTTGCAAATATTTATGCATAATGCAGTATTGTTTTAATAACTATTCCAATGCAAAAATGCTACTTAGAATTTTAAGCTTGGGGGAAGCGTTGCCAAGAAAACAATGTAAACATTCTACTATTGGTTTTGTCAAACATTCTATTAATAGCTAGTTATACATTCTTTAATAGGACAAGAGCCACAAATCCATTTTTCAATTAACTTCAACACCTACCACATGTGTATATGAGCATTCTTTACCCAGACATTCTGGGTTGACAAGAGAAATCTATCAATTATGTACAACAGAAAGAGACAGGGGGCCTCCCACCTGGTACTCAGATTTCTCTTGATTTGAACTCAATTGCTAGACAAGAGAAGGCATCTTGAGCTTTTTCCTGACATGAACTGCAAATACATTTCCAAATACTGCAGCATGAAACCAACTCAGATTAGAATTCATCTGTATCAATTCTGGATCATATGAAAGGACTAGCTCCTTGATAAATATGCAGCATAACTGAGTTACTTGTAAAAACAAAATTGTTGATTACAAGATCCAATGCTGCACATAAAGCAATTAGCTAGTTTGGGCTAATTTTGTTGTTAAATTTTTGTCTTGCTTTTTCCATCTTATTTCTTCTGTATGTCCCTTATTTTTTCACAGAAGATGCTAAGCACGAACATTTTAGAATTAAAAATGCAAACAAAAACAAAAAAGGAGTTTGTTGTAGTTAATATACTATAGTATACTATAGTAAAGTCAAAGAATGTAACACTGGCTAACAATCACTAAGCTACTACATGAATTTTATTACTCTGCAGATGGGAAACCACAATAAAACATATCATAAGGACAATACAAAATTATTACAATGACTGGCTCATCTTGAAGTGTGAACAACTGTATAGGCCTCTAGTGTAAAGGAAGAACTTGCATTAGAAAGACATATGGTCTCACACAAACATATCTAAACAGGAGAATCAAGAGAGATTACACATATTATAAAGCCCTTACAAAATGTATAACCTACTATGCTTTCTTGTCAATAAAAAACAGACAGTAAGATCTAGCAACCAAAAGCTTTGGTACACAACTTCACAGCTACAGTGGTGGAGCAGTTAAAAATAGCTAGTTTTTTCTTTTAAAACATGGGACTACTACCACCACCACAGGCAGTTAATGGGTTCAGAGTTCTTATCAGAGGCAGCAAGAGATCACTGGACTGCATCCTCAGTTCATGTGCTTTTTAACAGCACCCTCAGTAAAACTTCACCTGTTTCTACAATTTCACACATGTTTTTGAAAAGGACCTGAAATTACGGAAACACTCCACAAGTTCAAGGCAGCATTTTGAACTCGGGAGACCGACAGCCCTCTAAGTTAACAGTTTACCTGAGTACAAAATTGCAGACTGAACTTTTTCACCTCACCTCAAAGTTTTAACCCCTTTTTTCCTAATACTATCTGTGGCAGAGAAAAATCAAAAGTTTGATGACCTTTCCTTCCGTCCTTCACTTGGCAACAGCTTTAGATCAAGATGAAGAAAGAAAAAGACAGTAGTCAGAGATTATGATGGTATAACCAAGCCCTACACTTTCAAACAGAGTAAGTCAGCGATGAAGGATTTGTATAAGCAGGGCTGGGGAAAACATGACCCTCATGATGCTGCTAAACCAACGGTGGGCAGGAGGGGTATGTGTGTGTATGTATTCATGTGCGTGTATACATATATACATATGTATATGTGTGTGTGTAGGCCATCCCAAATATATATTTTCTAATGCAGGCCACAATAAATAAATATTAATTATACACACACATACAGTGGTACCTCTGGTTACGTACTTAATCCGTTCCGGAGGTCCATTCTTAACCTGAAACTGTTCTTAACCTGAAGCACCACTTTAGCTAATGGGGCCTCCTGCTGCCACTGCGCCGCCACCACACGATTTCTGTTCTCATCCTGAAGCAAAGTTCTTAACCCGAGGTACTATTTCTGGGTTGGCGGAATCTGTAACCTGAAGCGTATGTAACCCGAGGTACCACTGTATATATTTGGAGAGGCCTGCATCAGACCAGCAAAGGCTCCTGAACCAGCTTTTAAACAATAATAACAACGTCTGTCTGTGTGTGTGTGTATTTGAGGAGGCCTGTATAAGACCAGCAAAAGGCTCATGACTCAGTTTTTAAACAATCATTAACAACAACATACAGTATATCTCCCCCACCGAAATTAGAAACCCGAGTCCCGATGGGTCAGAGAAGCACGCCGCCCCTTGCTTCTGAACTGCGTCTTTCGCAGCCGCCTCTGGCTGTTTTAGATCCTGGAGATCAAGATAAAAAGCGAAGTAAACTTGACGAAGTAGCCAGCGCCCCATGCCTTTTGGCTTGCCTACAACTCCCATGGCGCCGCCCCTCACCCCGCAGCTATCGGGTCATCCTGGCAGGGGGGTTCGCGAACCCAACGAAGCCACGCCGGCTACTCCCGCGTCACAGGCCGCCCTCACACGCGCGGGCCCGAGGCCTACCTGGCCGCTCGAGCCCTTCCGTCTCGCCGACAGCCGCGCTCGCCGCCGCCTTCCGCTCAGCCGGGCCGCGATGAATCAGCCCGATTCATTCAAAGCCGGCGCACCGTCCCAGGCCTTCCCCCTCACGCCTTGCACTCTCAGACAGCCTTCCCCCGAACACTTCCGGAGGCCAAAGGGCGACGCCCCTCTTCGGCTTCCGTTCCACGGCGGCAACCAATAGCACGACCGAACTCGGAGCCATGGCGACGGGACGTCCCGCCTACGCTGACTCCCTTTCGCCGCTTCTGCTGCTTCTCCGGCTACGCCCCGCCTCCCGAGTTGCCCGGAGCTTCGTGGCCTCAGCGCTGTTGTTCCCTACATGCACCCAAAAAAACCCGCCTACGGCGTACGACGTAAACGCGTTTGACCGTGTGTTGGTACGCGCGGGACCCTGATTGGCCACGATACCCAGCGCGTGCCTGTTTCATGGTTGCTGTTGTTTTGAGACTCACTCCCGCCTTTATCTATCTATCTATCTGCACATTCAGCGCACATTGCTCTTCCCTCCAGATAATCCTGGCAACTGTAGTTTCTTAAGCTCTGTGAGGGGTTTTATTTATTTATTTAATCATTCATTCATCTGTGCTTTTTTTCTGGGGGGATGCATACCCCTAAACATTTTGTGAATCTTTGTACTTCTGTCCATTTACTTTATTTTTGCCGATTTGAACTATAAAATGCTGATTTTCTTGAGTCAAAATGAGAGTACCCCTAAACATTTTTTTAGAAAAAAGCACTGCATTCATTCATTTAATTTGCATAATTCCCTATACCCGCAGGTCACAGGGTAGTTCACAAGGTAAAATAATATAAAAACACAAAATACATACCATAAAAGAAACCCAATAATTCCCCCAACACATTTTAATAGGGCATTGGATTTCTGTCAATCAAAGGCTTCCTTAAAGAGGAACGTTTTTGCCTGGTGCCTAAAGGAAACTACAGTTCCCAGGATTCCTGGGGGAAAGCAATGTGCTTCAATTGTCAGACTATTAGTATTGTCAACACCAACTGGCAGCAGTTTCCCCTCTCACCACCACACCCAATTTTATTGTCATGGCAGTGTCTTAGGCTGAGAGAGAGCAAATAGTCCTGGGGAGGCTGGGTCGTCCTCTTATATACCTGCTGGGATTGACAAGGCATCTGACCCTCACCTGAATCTCATAGCTCTCCTGTAGCTGCCTGTGATTAGTTATCATTAACTCTTGGGGGAAATAATTAACATCACACGTCATGTGTATGGAAGTTGCTGAACCAATTAACCAACTAGAAGGATTACTGTTAATAGCACCAGTTTTCTTATAACTTGATATTGCTGGATAGTTTTGATGAACTGCAAAAGCATTTTTAGTTTGCTTTCTGTTGCCACCCTGGAACTTTTCTTTATTAGTGCTACTTTGTTTTGTACACTTCCTTGCAAATGAAGGAAAACAACTTTTCTGCTTGTATATGCTTATAATATAATTTTGGTTACTGAGGACAAACAAGATTGTACAAAAACAAGATTGGGTGCAGGCTCAGCCAGGACATAAGCATCCTGACTGTGACAAAGGTGACCTGTGAGCTTGCTTGCTTGCCACCTGTTGGGAACTTCAATGTCCTTGCTCTCCCTTCTTATGATCTTTGTACTGGACCTGGAGACTCCAATAGAGAGCATTCCATGTCAAAAAGGAGGGCAAGTGGGCACTCTATCAAATGACAAGGCAGGAGTTACTCAGAGCAGGGCCTTTTCACTGGTGGTGCCCATTGTATGCCTCACTCTTCCCAGACCTGCTCTCTTTTGGCCTGTATTTTGGAGCTTTATAATTTAGGAAGACTTTGGAAGAACTGGTTGACAAGTCTTATCAGTCGCTGATGTATGAGCAAATTTTATTTCCTGCTATTCTGTGCTTCTGCTTCACCAGGGTTTACACCAGCATAATAGAGTTGGCCAGGATGCCAGAAGGGATACAGTTTATGAGCTTTCTCTATTATCTGCACAGCAGGGGCTATTCGGACAACAGTGCAAAGGCTGAGCTCCTAAGGGGGCCCCTGCACCAGGGCAATCTATATGGATTTTATTTATATCTATAAGAGTTTGCAGACTTTGGCTGTGAACTGGGGCCCTACAAAAAAAAAAAAAAAACCAAGCTGCGCCCCACTGCTTCAAATTGGGCCCCACTGGCTAGCCCTTAGTCTCATAGTTGCTGGTCCTGAGTTGCCCTGCCCTTGCATGGGTTTGCAATTTGGGGAGAGGGGAGACTGCAGCACTGGGGAGAGGGCAGGCTGGCAAGGCCCCCTAGATTTAGAGGCCTTAGGCTTCAGCCTACTTAGCCTATACATACCGCAAATCCAGCACTGGCTGGGTGTTGCTCATGCATGCAAGTTTTGTGCCACACGATACCATCACCAAAAAGCTGGGCCATAGTCTCCTTTTCAACAGAAAATCAGATATGCTTTTTCTTTAATAGGTTGGAGGGAGGGGATATATGCCAGCATTTTGATGAGAGCATTTTGTGGACCCTGAACAAATCGGAGCAGTATCAAGTCCACAATAAGCTTCCCAAGTCTGATATGCTTAACTACTACAGCACAGTTTTGATCTCTTTACAGTAGGGATGGCAAACTTCTAGCTCTCCCATCACACCTGATCTGACCATACTGGCTGGGACTGTTGGAAGCTGGAGTCCAACAACATCTGGAGGGCCGCAGGTTCCCCATCTCTGCACTGCAGGTTATGGACGGTATCCTAAAAACAATTTATCCAGGAGCAAATCCTGCTGAAATCACACATACAGACAGGATGCATATGTTTACAACAGCAAACTCCACCAAGGTCAGCAGAAACACAATTGTCTCTTAAGGATACAGCATTACTCAGGTCATTTCATGTGACCTTTTACTCCACATAATAAACTTTGTAGGGTTAAAAAAAAAGTGAAGCTTGTCCAAACATCAATGCCACTTGCATTTTCCAGGTATATGCATCTACAACGCATATGCATTGGTCACATGTAGTGATTTAGACCTGGGTTTAATGCATTTCCTACCCAGAAATGTGGCACTTGTAAGGAAAGTGTTACTGTAGGGAAATCAACATACTGTCATTGAAGATGTCTTTGGATGGAGGTTGCTTCACAAGGAACACATTTTGGTGAATGTGATCATTCAAGAACTTAATTTAGGAAATATAAAAGCAGCTGTGATGCAAACAAGAAAGTCTTAGTGTCGGAAAAAGCAAGTTTGTACCCAGGTTTTGCTAGTGTCATAAGGACTTTTCAGACTTCATAAAATGGAACTGCCTACCATCATAGTATTAATGATTTAAATATTTTTGCCTATCAACAAGTAGAACTTTCCTTTTTCCTCTTTCCAGAACTGATCCCCCAAGCCTTTTATAGCATTTTTCTTTTCTTATGTAACTGCGAAATGTGCAGAAATTTTATTAAGCATGTGGCGGATGGGAGGAACAGAATTAAATAATCTTGAATGTGTGACCTCAGTTTATGCCATTCATAACAAGGTGGATTGAGTTGCTTGCCTTTCATTACAAAATAGCCTGCTTTGTGTCCATTATATATGGATTGGATTGACTGGGAACCGAGCCAATATTTCCCTTTATTGAAGAG
Source organism: Podarcis melisellensis (assembly GCF_964234715.1). Taxonomy (NCBI): domain Eukaryota; kingdom Metazoa; phylum Chordata; class Lepidosauria; order Squamata; family Lacertidae; genus Podarcis; species Podarcis melisellensis. The sequence goes on along the minus strand of NC_138528.1, from coordinate 105,939,093 downwards.
ACAATTTGTAACTCACGCAATGCTATTACAGGATTCCAGCGTTTCACGAGGTAATCATTTTGATGCAACAGTTCCTTGCAGGTGCAATAATCTGGACTCAAACAAGAGATTTCTTATTCAATTCAACTGCCCAAGCAGTTCCAAGCACATAAATGGGTTTGTGTGCTTCCCTGGACATGAATGTTCAGGCCATCTTTCCTGCTTCTTTGCTTGCACCGTCAAGAACGCATTTCTCACAACATGAAGTAAAACAAGCTTTTAGGAAAACACTGCATCCCTTCCCCCTTCAGGCAACCAAATCTACAGAGCAATCCTGTATGTGTAGAATGGGGCTAAGTCTCAGGTAAGACTAGGGCAATAGAATGATTTCATCCTGGCAAAAGTTCATACTTTACGTTGCAGTGTTCAAATAACTACATTAACAACTGTCACAGCAAAATGAAATGGAGGGAAAATGAAATAAACAAATTCCAAGATAATGTGGAAGGTGAACCCCAGGTCTAGATTAGGTTCAAACTAATCCTTTAAGCTTTAATGTGAGCTGATAATATTTATCAGGACATAGTAGGACAGAGACCTTGTGTTGAGGTCCCTATTTATGTGTTGGTTTGTTTATGAAAACATACAATTTATATGCTGCATAATACTATACAATCTCTAAGCAGTTTACACAAGATATACCAAATACGAAATAGGAATAAATATCAGGGGAGAAAATCAACATCTGTAAGGGGTTTCCAGAATTTGCACAATTTCCAGATTTTTTGGGGGGGGCATGTGTTTTAAATATGTTGTGGATGTGCCCAGATAAAGAAAGCATTTGAGAAATTAAGAGACAAAGCAGTGCCTCTAAGGCTGGAAATGACTGTCTTTGCTTAGGGATGGTAAGGTAGTGGGGGCTATTTCAAAGAAGGAAGGACAAAAAATCCTTTTAAAAAAACACAAAACAAATTAACATATTACCATGTACTCCAGTTCTGTTTTTCCCCCTTGATTTTACTTCCTTTTGCCAGCAGGGAAAAGGGATGGACTGGTGAAACTTCAGCAGTCCTTGAATGCTTTGCATGACTAGTGTACCTCATGTACCTGGATTTCAGACCTCCAGGTTTTGGCAGGTGGCAGAGATGTCACCACACTATACCGCAGCCTCTAGGTGGTGACAGCACTGTCCAAAATCAGGATTAGTGTACTATAAACTGGACTGGACTTTAAAGGGCTTAGAGTTGGGTCTGATAAGCATCTATGGATGCCCAACAGTCAAAATGAAACCAATGTCCTTGGACTTTGCAAAATTCTATTCTACCTCCACACCTCATTTTGTGCTTGTTTCATACTACAGTATTTTTTCTTCTTCCACATGACAAATAATTTCTGAGTAAATAAAATAATTTCACATTTTAAGTTTGCATTTTGACTGTCCCATCTTTAATTCTTAAAGCTACTTCCCCTTTAATGCAACTGTATCATAACCAGCCCTTTTGACATATATTTTTTAGATTTATAACCCAGTATGACATAATATTAAAAATCTTTTTATCAACCATTATTCAATATGCCTTTAGAAACTTACCTTATTTCTATCTTGAATTAATTTTTACAGAGAACTCAATATACAGTACCATCTGAATATTTTTCCATGATGCTTGCTTTACAATATCGCTTCAGGGATTTTATGTAGTCAGTAGGCATCTTCCTCCCCACCACCATCTTCAGAGCTGAGCCCAAAATATAGAATTTGTTTATGCGATCCATTTTCCCAAGTTATCAACACCTTAACTAGCTTCCATCTCTAATTTGTTTACATGTTCACAGATTTAATCAGAGGCCAAAGTGAGCTGGAAGTGAGGGGGAAGCCCTAGATAATTAGGTCTTCTCAACTCATCTCCATTTCATTTCAGTGTAAGTATCCATATAAACAACAACACAGTTGTGATTTCAATTGGAACAGTGGAAGTGGAATTAAGAATCCTCTGTAGTATGCAGTATCCCCCAAATCACCTGAAAACAGCAAATCTGCTTGCGATTTACTCGTTACGCAAACAGGGTTTGCTTCTCCCAGATAAAAAAGAATGAATTAAGGACCTCTGGTATTTCATATTGTTTCTATGTACACTATTCAGGGCAGTTTACAAACACTTTGCAATCAAAACAATACATTCAATTAAAAATGCAATTCCTCTATTGTATTTTTTTTGGTCTTTTTATTGAGTGCCTTGTTTTATACAATACTATGATTTTAAAATGTTGTGAGCCACCCTTAGTAGGGCACAGATGCTTAGAAAGGTAGTATATATCACTCAGTTCTTTTTACATGAACAGGTTAATAAAATAAAGATAATCACATTGTGAAAACAGTGGCAGGAATTAAGATAAAAGCTCATAATATGACGGGGTTCTGACCAGAATTTTGCACGTCCAAGATGCTTGGTTTCTGTTTTCTAGGGCTTTTCAGAGGTATAAGAATCCAACACAAAGAGAAGTTGCACAGATTAATCCAGACTAAAAGAAGCTGTGCGGATAAATCAAATACGTATTCAGGGTGTTTTTCAGCCTCTGTTTTGGCATTCGGTATTTTCTGATGTCAATTTGCTCTCATAAACAAAGAGTTAACAGCAGGTATGCGCATGGCAGAGGTACCTTTGAGTCTCAAATGAGTATTACATTCCTGAAGAAATAACCATTAAAATGCACTGTCTCTGCCCTGCAGGATTTTACAGAACTTGCATGAAATTTTAACACATATTAACAGACTCCGCTGTATCTCATAACGTGTACATTCTGGAGATATATTTAACTGTGGCACCCAGACTTTAACTGAACGGCATAGTGAATGCGCTGTGATTCGGTGATCACTCATCTCTACAAAACAGGATTGCTGCATGCTTGCCACGAGAGGGAGGAGAACATTAGAAAATTTGGCATAACCTAAATCAGATTTAACTATGACTTACAAAGCCATGTGTGCTGTGACCTGCAACATGCTTGAAAGCCTCAGTTTTTACAGTCACAGGTAAACAGCAAACAAGAGCATGATGCCAAATAAATGTTTATCATCTTCAACCCAACACTACAGCAAGCACCTTACCCTCTGAAATAGCCTTTTGGAGTCACAGGCAGCTGCAGTCCATGAGCACATGTCTACTGCTGCTTTTATGAGTAATCAAACCCAACATGGGCCTCTCCAAAATCTCTTTCTACTGGGCATTCATTACAGTTTGTGTTCCGTGTGTTCAGTGGTGTAGCATGGGTTGTCAGTGCCCGGGGCTGCACAGAGGAGCTGGTGGGAGGGAGGGAAACAGATAGAGTACGCAAGCACAATCAACGGCCTAACAAGCACAATCAACGGCCTAACGGCATCCATGTGACCCAGAACATTGCAGCCACAGAGATAAGAAAAGAAGAGTTGCTCCACTGTCTGGAGAGGTCACTTCCTGGTTCACATGGAGAAACCATTTTCAACACAGCCCAGTGACGGAAGCATGCACCTGTATTGAGGCAACACCAGGTGTTGAAATTTTGCACCTCTAACCATTTTGTCCCCAGGGGGCAACCACCTGTGTGGCCCCTCTCCCATGCTACGCCATTGATTATGGTGCCAGGGCAGTGATTCATAATTCAACTTTCATTACCGTTTGCGCCTGCAGAAGTTTCAGGATTGACAGCCCCTGCTTCATTTCCAGTCAGTGCATGCTCTGTAACCTCTTGCTGAAATTCTGTTACTTTTTATGCCACAAATGTTTTGGGGAGGGTGGGTGTGTTGTCACTTTTCCTGTGCTGTGGTGCGCAAGCCATAGCTGTCAACTTTCAGAATTGAAAATAAGGGATCAGCAGCCTCGAAAATAAGGGATCAGCAGTCTCACCTGTCCCAGGGACAGTCTATGGGATATCTAACAATACGGGATAGCAGTGGGAAGCCACAGGAAACGGCACTGGAATAAGGAAATTTCCCACCAAAAAAGGGAAGGTTGACAACTATGGCACAAATGCCTCTCCAAATGACAATAATGGGATTACATTGGGAGAGCTTCACTGAATAAGTAGTAAAGGGGAATGGTGTGTGGATGGTTCAGTCTAAACCACCACTAATACACAAGTACCACATCAGTGACATGTTGCAGAATACACCTCAAAAAAACGCACCAGTGGTGGGGTCCTTGGAAGCAAAAATGCTACATCTCCCCTGATGCTGATTTGAATTTAGCTGTGCTAAACCTGTAGATACCGTACTGGCATTTTAGAATATAAAGTGACAACAGACTTTCGCTGTTATTCTTAATGATATATCAAGTCATCGTATTGTTTTCTCATGAACTATATGAATATCGTAATATCATAATATAAATATCTATTCAGAACAAGAAAAGAGAGGAAACAAGAGAAATATTTACATTAGGAAGTACAGTGAATTAATTGCATATGTAAAACCAATATCCAAGTTGTTACTTCTGACAGATGGTATTTTATATTTTGATGTTAAATATATATATTCTTAATCATATATGTCAAGGAAAAGAGACCATATGTTGTTAAACACTTCCAAATCATCATTTATTACGAGGGGCCTCATTCTACTATGGTCGCATCCGGCATGACACATATTTGACATGCTGGATGAGACCATGGGGAGGTGAGGTTCTTGATTGCTCCGCATAATAAGTGACAATCTGGAAGTGTCTAAAATACATCTACCCCATTTCTGCAATTATTGGTTAGTTTTCATTGTAAAGGTGCCACATAATTATTTTTCGTGTCTGACTTATGTCTCTAAAAACAGAAAGGCCCATGAAGTGTTAATGGGGGAAGGACCAAGGGAAGTTTCACTGATGAGGCTAAGCATGTCTTCTAGGCTGAAGTCTCATGGTACTTGTTGGTTTCTCAATATTAACGGTGAACGCGATACATGCCTTATTTCCTGAGGTTTGCCAACACCCAAAGATTCTGTCTCTGCAAAAAGGTTTGTCAAGTTTAACAGCATACTGACCAATGTCCTTCCAACACTTGTGGCATTCCATTGCGGCAGAACATTGGAAGCAAAACCCACTTTGAGGGTGCTTCCAGACTGTCACTATTTTGGGGTGGGGTTCAATAATGCACTGGCAAATGCAGCTTGCGCAATTATAGCTGACTGGGAAGTGTTACACAACAAAACCTCTGGACTTTTTGCAGTCAGGAAGGTGAATGATGAAATGCACTGGGAAGTGTGGGATAACCCTTGCTTTGGTGCAGCGTCCTCAAACAAATCAGAGTAAATGCTCACTAAATAGCCAATGCCATCTAATCCCCTGTAAGGAAATGAGGATCAATGCTCAATAAACAGGTCATCTGGAAATGCACTAAGTCTCGTGGCTAAAAACACCCTTTGTGACTCTTGTCAAAAACAAAATGTCATTTTTTTTAAAAAAAAAAGGTTTTTGAATAGCTTCTCAGCCTTGTCATGTGATTATAGGTGGCAACCATTTTGCATGGGGTTTTTGTCCCTAGCCCCCATGTGCATTGGCAGAGTGCGCATAAGCTCACTCCACATGCTCCGCCCCATTACCCCTCAGTCCCATTACTCCCTGTTCTGCCCTCTTCTGGTTTCAAAAGGATCTGCGTGTCAGCATCAACTGGAAGCACCCAAAATGGTTGCCACCTGTATAATAAATCTTCACAAATCGAACACAGGGATGGTAGTAACATCCATAAACATAGACATCCAAGTATTCAGATGGTTATAAAAATTATCCCAACACAATTCTGTCGTTATAATATATGTGCACTCCAATATAATGAAGTAGACTACAGTGGTACCTCGGGTTACGTACGCTTCAGGTTACATACGCTTCAGGTTGCACACTCCGCTAACCCAGAAATAGTGCTTCAGGTTAAGAACTTTGCTTCGGGATGAGAACAGAAATCGTGCTCTGGCGGCATGGCAGCAGTAGGAGGCCCCATTAGCTAAAGTGGTGCTTCAGGTTAAGAACAGTTTCAGGTTAAGAACGGACCTCTGGAATGAATTAAGTACTTAACCCGAGGTACCACTGTAATTACAATAGGCTTGCACAACCTAGGACTATATATGTGTATAGACTACACAAGCAGGAACCCAAATCCACTGTGATTCCCATTGAACTGGAGAGTCAATACGAATACTAAGCCATATGTACATAGCCATCACTTTCTGATGTTGCACAGAATGCATGGAGGTTGGGAGTGGGATCAATGGTGTGCCACATCAGAGATGAGGGCAGCCTTGCTTCCCCATCCATGCTTTTGGGAGGGAGTGTATGAACAGCTCTTTGTCACTCACCATGCCAAAGGTAGGTCACAAGCCATATATGGCAGAGTCCTGAAGGGGCTTGAAAAATCTCCTGGGTTTTTTCCTGCCTGATTGGATTTCTACAAACAAGAGTTTGTTAAGCTGGGGGGTGGGGAAACTATGTGGCTTGAGCACTTTCCACATGCTTGGTTAATCACACAAGTAGACTGTTTACAAAACGTTGAGGTGTCAACACTTTAATGACTTTTTTTAAAAAAAAGATTTTTATTAAAGTTTCCAACATTTTACAAAAACAAAACTAAACAATACAATAATAAAAACAGACAAAAAATAAAAACACGTATACCGGTAATTTCAGTCCCTTATTTTCTTGTAACTTACTTCCCCGACTTCCTCGTACCTCCCCTTTCTGTATTCCAATTTCTAATTTATTAATTCAGCAAATCCTTTCCCTTATTTTTCAATTAATTTTAAGTCTCTCTTTTCTTTTACTTATCCATTACAGCTAAAAACCACTTAATTTCTAAACCAACGTCATTCTAACATTCATTAATTTTACAGTATTTCTTAAGATAGTCCTTGAATTTCTTCCAATCTTCTTCCGCTGTCTCTCTCCCCTGGTCTCGGATTCTGCCAGTCATGTCTGCCAGTCCCATATAATCTATCACCTTCATCTGCCATTCTTCCAAGGTGGATAGATCTTGTGTCTTCCAATACTTTGCGATGAGTATTCTTGCTGCTGTTGTAGCATACAAACACTTTAATGACTATATCATATTGACCCAGCAGTGGTATGGGAGAAACATCGTATGCCAGAAGGTCTGAAAGTTCCAGAGGATTTTTCAGGCTGTTCTCAGGGTTGTGTGGATGGTGTTTCAAAAACGAGGAATCAGTGGCTTCTAACCACAATGGCTATGTTCTACCTCCACTGCTGGATACAATATACTTCTGAATGGACCACTGGGATGATCCAACAGGGATCTCCTTTTCCTTTTATGTTCCCATTGTGTGCCCCTGAAAGAAGTACAGTAGTACCTCAGGTTACAGACGCTTCAGGTTACAGACTCCGCTAACCCAGAAATAGTACCTCAGGTTAAGAACTTTGCTTCAGGATGAGAACAGAAATCACACAGCAGCGGCGTAGCAGCAGCGGGAGGCCCCATTAGCTAAAGTGGTGCTTCAGGTTAAGAATAGTTTCAGATTAAGAACAGACCTCCAGAAATAATTAAGTTCTTAACCCAAGGTACTACTGTATTTCACCTTAATTGTGTGTGTGTGGGGGGGAAGTCTTCAGTTTGTTCAGTAGTAAGAGAGGTGATCCGTACACGCACAGAAGTACTTTTATTTTTCTTTAAAGAAAATTGAGAAGGGGCAAGGCATAATTCGGGGTGGGGTTGTTTCTAAATGACCATGACTGAAGGAAGAGGTATGGCCTACAAGACCAACAATACCTCTCTGCAGTTGATTTCCCCTCTCTCTTCCCCATTGGTGACAGGAAATGAAAACCAGGACAATATTCATGTGTATCACATTTTATATGATGTGAGAAGTGAATCAAGCTCCGTAAAGATGAATCAAATCAAGCCTTCTGCATCTATCTGACTGAAGGCGAAGTTTGTAGAACACTGGAGAAAATGGAATTGGAATTGGGAAGGTTGAAATCCTTCACACTGTCATATGCAAGGATGCTTCCATTTATTGTTTGTTATCTACTAATATAGAACTGAGAATGACTGGGAAGAGATGCTCAAATGTTCTAAGAACAATTTGGTCCATGCAAGGGCGTCACTGGTGCGTGTTTCCAAAACACACTTCTGAAACACAAGAGATGTTGCAGCTACAAAATAAAGCTTGGTGACGTGAGTCTGAATTGTGAGAAGGCAGATAGACTAATTAGATGGAAGTTATAAATGACAATCAAATCAAAGCGATGCTTGCATATGGCACTGGAAGGAAGAGAGTAACAGTGAGCAACAACATGTACTATTCAGACTTCTTACATCATGCTCTCCGCACAAGACTGGTGAAAACTAAACTCAATTGTTGATTCTTCATACTTACACTTCACACTGGCAGTATACCTTTGAATCTTTCCCAGCCTCTTATTAGGGTACATATGGACTAACATAGCAAGAATAGGGTAGGAAGCCAGTTGCAGCTTTTTGAGTTGGGATATACTGGGGACTGAAGTAAAACTGTGCTCTTCAGTTATCTTGAGGGGAATGGGCTATGCTCTGTAGTTTTCAATCCTGAGGTTTATTTTTTCAAAAATAATTGGGATTTTCAAAGTGTCACAGGCTGAATCACATTTGCTCCCCATAAATCTTTTTTTGGGGTGTGTGTGAATTTTTGGGATCAAATATTTTTCAGATGTGGCCCAAATGCATATGTAATATTCTCCAAATGTTTGCAGCCTATATTTGAAACCCAATGATGCATTACTTCAGTATTTGATTGTTGAACATTGAAAAGCTGGCTAGTATGTTTCTACCTGCTTCCCACACTAAGTTGTCTGTTGGGATCCACTGCGCATCAGCCATGTGCTTATGCAATGTGCATGGAAGAGCATGTTCTGAGGTCTGCACCAAGTTCATGGGGGGCACTGTAAAACCTCAACACCACACCTTTTTTTGGGTGGCCACCACTTCCCCACAGAATACCGAAATGGGGGTAAATATGGGATGACCTTTTCATGCCAATGGCATTGTGTGGATGCTGCCACAAATGGCACGCATGAGTAGTACCCATACCACAATAAATCCAATACTCATCTTAAAACACGTCTTGTCTCTATTAAGAACAGCAGACAACTTTCTCTGGGAATAATTTTTCTATTGTTTACAACCACGATATGCAGATGATCACACCAAAAGTTTATATCCTGGTGTTACATGCCATCTGCCATTCTCAAGGGTGAGGAAATGGCACTTTGAACTTTTGCAAAGTTTTCCAGATGGTACAGAGAAAATGTGCACTACTACTATAATTCAAAATGCTGGTGATTACTTTTAAAGTCCTAAACAGTTTGGCTGGGTATGCGGAATGTATATAATTTGATCTCATCCGAGAAGTTATCATTCCAAAACAATACAAACTGTGTTCATCCATAAATAAGCATGGGTTTCATTTGAAATTAGCCCCATATTTGTATATAATATATGTGTTTATATATTAGGGTGTCCTAAATTCTATGAACCAGGCAGAGGGCCTTCTCAGTATGCCCTGTGGAATGCCCTCCCATCAGATGTCAAGGAAATAAACAACTATCTGACTTTCAGAAGACACCTGAAGGCAGCCCTTCAGGGAAATTTTTAATGTTTGATGTTTTATTGTGTTTTTAATATTCTTTTAGGGAAATTTTTAATGTTTGATGTTTTATTGTGTTTTTAATATTCTGTTGGGAGTTGCCCTGAGTGGCTGGGGAAACCCAGCCAGATGGGCGGGATATAAATAATTTATTATTATTATTATTATTATTAACCTTATGTGAAAGGAAAAAGGCTTCCCCCCATAATAAACTATAGTAAGCTGTAAATAGTAAATTATTTACCATATTCAAATTAATCTCTTCAACTGCTCTATGCAAATTATTTAATAAGATCTTCAGAGGGTCTTCAGGGATCTTATACCATGTGATCTTCTCAATAGAATAGAAGACAGTTTTGACATGCTACCTACCACTTATTATACTCAAGAATGCTGCATTCTTGTACATGTTTGCCAATTATTGAATGACTTATTAGTTATTTTTCAGAGTCAGCTCACATAGGCATTATTTGATTTGTCATCAGTTGATTATTTGGTACTTGGTGACTCTTGCCTGAGCATGTGGATGTCACCATGGGAAAGTAGGGAGATTTTGAGTTAAAGTTCTGTTTGTGTTTCACACATACAAGTCATCTCTTGATGCTGTTGTCTAGTGGTGAACATTAGGAATGTGAACCCCATTGGCAAGTTCACTGCATATATGATAGCTTGATGTTACTGCTACTGTTACAGCTATTCCTAATGATACCATTCCCCATTTTTTACAAGGCTTTGTTGCCTATTTTTGACATAGCAGAACCATTCTTATGAGTCTTTTTGCCTGGCTGTAAAGAATAGCATTTCAAATGTGTCATGTGTCACGTAGACAAAGCTTAGGAATTTCATCGCAGCAAACCTATTATGTCACAGCATAAAATGGAAATTTAGCACTTATTGCAGCTTAAGTATTTTTTTATGCCACAATAAATTTGTTAGACTTTAAAGACACTGGAAAAGGCAAATGGGGCTACCTCTCTGAGAAAGGTTAAAAGAGTTGCTGGTACTCCAAAACTAGATAAAATTAAAGGGTGATTGTAAAATGTCCTATGATTAGCTTCAGATACTGATTTTGCAGTCATTGATAGAATTTTTTTTTCCATTGGTTGGAGCATAAAATAAGTAACGGTATGCAAATGATTGTTAAGCAGACCATCTGTGTCATTTTAATACAAGACGATTAATTGCAAGAAAACTAATGCTTCATGCAGTACTAAGCTTTAAGATGAAGCTTCCCTCAAAAAGCAGCCTGTGAATAAATATCACAGCTAGAGCCTACAAAATAATCCCAGACAATTTGGTGCTGTTGATAAACTGGAAGGGAATCCATTTGCAAGAAGAGCTGGTCACAAGGCAAGTCAGTGAAAGACATAGGAGCAGAAGTCAGGTGGAGATAAGGGACGCTTAGGAAAGGGTCTATTAGGGTGATAGTAGCTGAGCAGGTTTGAATGGGAGGAAGTGGCCCTTCGGTTACTCAGGCCTCAAAGCAGGTAGAGCTTTAGAGGTTAAAACCAGCACCTTGAATTATGGCAGAAACTTGTTCCTTGAAGTACATAGGGATGCTCAAGATACTGGTCTTAAAAGTTGTTTAGTAAATTGCTATTGACAGACCTCTCAAATTGGAAGCTTGGCAGAAGACTCTAAGATAGTTTATATGCTGTGCCACCAGGCCAGGTGAGGGAGTTACATCTATCACCCCATAATCTTGATGATGCCCAGTTCTATCTCTTTCTTCCATCTCAGCCCAATGAAGGGGTAGATGCTCCCAATAGGGAAATGGACGGTGTAGGCATGAGCATTCAACTGCCTAACAGTGTCTACAGCACCCAGGAGATCATAGAGATAAGAAGAGAAGAGTTGCACCATTGTCTGGAGAGGTCACTTCGCAGTTCGCATGGAGAAGCCATTTTCAATGCAGCCCAGCGACTCAAGCCAGCAGCTGTATTGAGACAGCACCAGGTGTTGAAATTTTGTGCCCCAACAATTGTAGCACCCTGCTTGTGGTTAACACTTAGCTGGAATGAAATATTCAATGCAGCAATAGAGAAATTAAAATAATAATTTATTTGTCAGACAAATAAATGATAGGCACAGTGGTATATGGTTACCAAAGCTCTGCCCACTCCAGCCCTGATGGTCAGCACTTATATTTCCTCAGCCCAGCCCCCTTGCTCCTCCTTTGGCTGCCTCTGTCCAATCAGCCTGGTTGAAATTCCTATTGGCTGTTTGCTAGAACCAATCATAAAACATACACCCATTTCCTATTACCTTTTATGGGAGACAAAGAGCTATATTTCCTTCTATCCATAAATGGCAAACAAGTAGCCATATATCTTACATTTGCCTCAACAAGGCACCTTAATTACCAGATCACCTTTTACCCTTGTTGCCCCTCCATTCCAAAATAGATGGCTAAAACAAATGGCTCATTCTGTCTTACATTTTGTCTTAAACAGAGATCTTGGGTTCACATTCTCACACACCATTAATGAAATAAGAATCTAACATCATCAACAACCTTTTATTCGACCGTCAGTCAGAAAAAAAAAATACATTTGTCAATACACAGTTAAACATCCAGGAAGATTTAAGAGCTTAGCCAACACTAAAATGGGCTAAACAGATAGCCCCATATCAATACAGTCAATTATAGTCTTGCGACGCTTAAAAGCTAAAAAAAGAAATTTGGCCACCAAGGAAGGTATAGCTCTAGTGACATTATTCAGCAAGTGTAAAACCTGGTTTTCTCCGGGTAGGAAGCTAAATTGACATAGGAGTGGATCTATAAAGTTTTGTCTAAGCTCTGCATAAGAAGGGCAAGTAAGAATCTAACATAAGAATCTAACATTTCTTACTTTCTAAATCCTTTGCATAATTACATTTAAGCCAACAAATCTCATACATTAACATAGATAGCTTTTTAGAAGAAAAGACATTTTCAAAGTAAAACTTCTTCAGTTTATACCCCCCTTTCCTGGCCAGCTGCTTTTCCCATTAGCTCTTGCCCTTTAACCTTAGGAAAATGTGGCTAAAGTCTCTAATGGGAGGCACATGGTATTATTTTCTGTTAAACAATAAATCCTACTATTTACCAACTCTTAATTAGTGTTTTTGCAGCTTGATCGTATTCTGTAGGGTCAGTAACTTTTGCTCCCAGCCTGTAATTCCCTTTTACAACTTTGAGAATTTTGGCTCCTGCTATAAATCAGGGGGGCCCTTGTCCAGGAGGATAAACATCTGCCAAAGTCCTTAGCCAGCTGGTTTTCTGCCTGGCATAAAAACATTTGCAAATCTTTAAGCTCATTTTAAAATATAGGCCTTGATCAGATGCCTCACAATTTTATGACAGGGGGCTACCACCCCTGTGGCCCTCCTCCCACTCTACTCCACTGGCCATGAAACTGGGGGGGGGTGGAGTTAGAAAAGAGTGATCGAAATGATCCTGAAGTTGGAGCAACTTTCCCATGGAGAAAGATTATGTCTTCATATTAGAAAAAAGGTGATGAGTTGGAGAGGGATGCATAGTATGGAGAAAGTATTTAAAGAGAAGTTTTTCTAGAGTCTGAGGCTGTTTGACGAACCTGAACATTAGAACATGCAGGACAGACAAAAAGAATGGTTTCATCACAGCACATAGTGCATAGCTGAACTATTAATTTTTCTCTATATAGACTGCAGTGATGGTCATCCCATAGCGTTTGGTTGGCCACTATGGGAACAGGATTCCAGATGAAATGGGGCTTTGTTTAATCCAACCAAGCTGTTCAAATGTTCTTATCGTTCAAAGATGCCATATGTATTTCTGCTGCCTTTCCCTATTGCTGCCATACATATCTAAACCGATTCACACATCCAGCCACCCATAGGCATGGCCACCTAAAACACACACATGCACAACGAGCCTGCTCTGTTTTGTGTGAAGTGGCTCCCTATGTGTTCACGGCGCTTTCCACGATGCCCTGATTTATGGTGGTGCGATGAAACTGCATTGAAACTGCATGGGGAGCCACTGCGCACAAATGGCGTACCATGGGCCACAACTTCCTCCTGGGGGCCACCCAGGTGGGTGGTGGTAGCACCTGTGAATTAGGCCTCCCCATATTGAGGTCTGGGAAAGAAGCCAGTGGGAGGATGAGAAGGTGAGAAGGAAGGGTGCTTCTCTCTCTGATAGGCACATTCCTTTCATTATTGTGGAAATCTTGGGTACCGTTTGCTGGCAATATTTGCCTAGACTTTTTGCCTAGGCGCCGTGCAAAACAATGTTTAGACCTTTCCATTTGAATTTATCACTTATTTCAACTCTGCCCCACGATTTCCTTTTTCCCTATGAATATTTTGTTTATTTTGCTTCACACTTTCTTTGTTCCACTCAGGAGTATGCGTACCGTGAATATTTCCACCGCCACTTTCAAATTAGATAAGACTGCTCATATCTGAGTGACCCAAGTGATATTACTTTTGCAAACGGAATAGGGCTCGCCGCTTGTTTTGTTTTGCTGGAATAATAGCAATCGTACGCTTTTGTTCTTCTAAGGGGATGTGTTTCCATAGGAGAGGGACAAGAGCACGGTGAGAGAGAGAGCCCATGACTGGCATTCAGAAGGCTCCCTCAGACTCAGTCTTTGCTGATTCTCAAGTTAAAAGGGTCAGATGGGAAAGAAAGTCCCTTTTCTACCCAAGACCCTGAGCATCAGTTAGATTTATTACTCCTCTTCACCAGTAGGTCTCAGGGCAGCTTGCAACAACTTTAAATTCAGAATTGAAAACATATTTCTTTCGCAAGAATAAATTAGGTCCTGAAAACACACATCTCAGGTGCCAAAGGTCAGGGAACTACCAAGAGGGCATCTTCTGCTGATCTTAACACCTGGGAGGGTCTGTAGGGAAGGAGGTGGTCTCTCAGATATTCGGGCCTAAGTAGTTCATTATTTTTTTTATAAATTTTTTAATTGATTTTTCAAACACATAATAAAAGACAAACACATTACAAAACAAAAACATACACAACATTAAACATATACCGACTTCCCCATACCTCCCTTTCGCTGCATCCTTATTCCAAAGTTCTTTAGCAACCCTTTGATAAGTTTATCTATTGATTCCCTTTCATTAAATTTCTTTAAGCTTAGTCGAGCCTAAGTAGTTCAGGGCTGCAAATACCAATATGACTACCTTGAATTGGGTACAGAAATTAACTGGTAGCTAGATCATGGGTAGGCAAACTAAGGCCCGGGGGCCGGATCCAGCCCAATTGCCTTCTAAATCCAGCCTGCAGACGGCCCGGGAATCAGCATGTTTTTACATGAGTAGAATGTGTCCTTTTATTTAAAATGCATCTCTGGGTTATTTGTGGGGCCTGCCTGGTGTTTTTACATGAGTAGAATGTGTGCTTTTATTTAAAATACCTCTCTGGGTTATTTGTGGGGCATAGGAATTCGTTTATTTCCCCCAAAAAATATAATCCAGACCCCCACAAGGTCTGAGGGACAGTGGACCAGCCCCCTGCTGAAAAAGTTTGCTGACCCCTGAGCTAGATGAACAAATAGTTAGACCTTGTGTAAGATTACATGTACCCAAGGAAAACCCAGCTGGATCAGGACAAATACCCATCTCATCCAGTTTTACATCCCTACGATGGCCAACCAGATGCCTGTGAGAAAACATGCACACTCCACACTTGTGTTCTCCAGAATCTGTTATTCAGAGGCTTACAGATTACATAGCTGTCGTGACTGTTAGGTGCTGGCCACTGACAGCCTTCTCCCCCGTGAATTTATCTACTCCTATATGTGTTCCACCAAGCTGAAAACAGGTCACCAGAGACGCAGGGTGGCCCACCAGGGGCTTGATATAGTTCTCCTCACTTGCCCTGCCTACAAACATGTGTTTGGCAAGCACCGTACATGGCCAGGCTGGACTGAGTTCAGATTTGTGGGTCACAAGTTGTTCAGTGCTTCACCAGAGTTTCTTTTGTCAGGTAGCACTGTTGATACCAACTCTCAGATGACAGATTTATGATGACAGAGTAACGGTTCTGCTGCTGCTGCTGCTGCAGACCAGAGAGGCCAGAATTAACCCCCTTGCTCTGCTGTGAAGCTTGCTGACTGACCTTGGGCTGAGAGCCTCAAAGTTCTCCATCTAACCTTCCGCACAGGGTTGTTGCAAGGACAAAATGATGATGGGGCATGAATGCTGCCCTGAACTCTGTGGAGGAAAGCTGGGATAAAAAGTAGCAGCTAAATAAATATTAGCCATGACAAACGATTAAGTTAATTCATCACTGAATATTATTGCAATGTTGGAGACAAATGGAATGGTTGTGGCTTTGACACTTTTTTTGTGAGCCGTTTTGCTCATTGGTCTTGAAAGGAAGACAAAAACATTCTAAATCTGATCCAGCAAGGCAATCTTTATGCAATTTACCACTCTCTCTTATTTATTTTTAAAAAATATTTTATTAAAGTTTTCTTGGTTTACAAAGGTATGCAAAATGTATCTTTTTTTCAAGTTACATTTTCCATAGGCAGCTTCATTTGCTGAGACATTAGGGTTACATTAGGAAGAAAACAGGGGGGAAGAGGGGGAGGGGCCATGGTGGGTGGGGGTGGGGTCAGGAGGCAATATTTCTATTTTGCTTAATATATGCATGGGTTTTTGTGTCAGCGTCGTTTGTGCAGGTTCTCTTTGCTATTCGCTTGTGTTCCTTTGGTGGTGAGAGAATTTGTGGTTGGCCTAGGGTGTGGTTGCTTGTTTGTGATTGGCTGTGTCGAACTTTGTTTTCGTGTGTGAGTGGGGTGGGTGGGTGTTTTCAAATCAGGTTAGCCATATTGATTCATATGCTGTTGGTGGATTCTTGTCGTTGTCTTGTTGGGCTTTGTATGTGATGGAAGGGGAGCCATACCGCACTCTCTCTTATTTTCTAACCTATTTTAATCAGGGTCAAGTGCGGCTCTCTCACTTTAGTTACGGGCATCTAAACAAACAAACAAGGTACTTGGAGTCCTGGGACTCGGCAAGCTATTTGGCCCTCTATGAGTGGACTGGGTCTGAGAGGTCTGCTCATGCCGGTTCTGAGGGAGTCAATGACTGCTTGGCATCCTTCTTGGCATCAGGCACCTCCTCTGAGGGAGAAGGCTCACTGGTAGGAGGAGGCACCGGAGACAGTTTAAAAGTTGGAGAGGCCTCTCTATTGGCATCTGGTAACACAGGAATACAATATTTCCCTGATAACTCACTCAATTCCCCCCCCCCAGACCCTCCAAGTGCCCCTATTTTCCAGAGACGTCCTTGATTTAGAAAAGCTGTCCAAGTTTTCGATTTGATCCTGAAATGTCCCGCTTTTCCTTAGGATGTCCCTATTTTCATTGGAGAAATGTGAACTGCTTGAAGGCAATCCTGTATAGGGAAGGTGTGTTTTTTTTTAAAAAAAATGTTTAATGTGTTTTTTGTTGTTGTTGCTATTTTTTATTGATTTTCCGAATTGTTACAAATTAAACCAAATTATTAGAATTTAATACATTATTTTTTAAAAAAATCTTTTTTATTGAATTTCCTTTACAGCTAACAAAGACATTAAAAAAAAAACAGGTTTCCCGCTCCTGTTGCAAACATATGTCCATTTCCTCCTGTTGTCCCCACTTCGTTTTTTCTTAAAATCCACTTAAAATCTTCGCTAGATGTAAACCATTCTTTTAGCCACCCAGTATGTCTTCCTTACAAACAGCACAATTTTTATAATGTTGAATGTTTTTATATATGTTGGAAGCTGCCCAGAGTGCTGGAGCAACTCAGTAAGATGTGTGGGGTATAAATAGTAAAATTATCATTATGGAATGGGATGTCCTTATTTTCATCGGAGAAATGTTGGAGGATAGGCCTTCTCCAGGACCCGTCTCCTTGCTCCCTTGCTCAATGACCTCCTCCTCCTGTCTCCTAGGGCTCGGAAACACCTGCTCAAACCCTCTAGGACCCTTCCTGGAGTCGTCTGGTTCTAGCTCTGAGCTCCTCCCATCCCTCCTTCTGTTCTTCCCACTCCCTCCAAGGTACTTCCACAGGACTCATGACAGTAGTCACACCACCACATCCCACAGGCAATAATTTACCATGTCACCTCAAAACTGTTGCCTGTATCGGCCTACATAATAGTTTTGTCCGGTGCTTTTAAAATAGAAAAATAGGTACTGGTACCCTTGTTACAGTAAGTGCCACACTTTTCTCTTTTTTTAAAGGAGGTGTTGGTTCTGCGTACCCTTGAGTACCCCCTGAGGAAGAAGAAGAAAAGCACTTGTTCTGTCCCTTGTGGCTTGGGAGAGCAATGGGGACACAACTGGAAACTAGCTAAGCTAGCAACCAGCTCCTAGTATTATCAATTATCCCTGACATTAATGAGTACGCCAAATGTAGAAAAGAATCTGCAGGGAATGCAAGCCTGTATCAACCAGTGTCGATACTACAGAACTGTTTAAGGACCATAACAATATGGAGTTCAGTATATTTAGGCTGAGCCATTCGCGTGTGATGGAAAACAAGTGATTGCCTACAAAGGTTCACGCTAAGCTTGTTAGTCGTTCAAGTCGTTCAAAGCCCTCTTGATTGCTTTGCTGCTTCATGCTAACATGCTTGCTTCTGTTGCATTTATTATATGAGCCTTGAAATTCATCTGGATTAAAGGCATCTGACAAAGCCGTTGCTATTCAATGTTTGTACGAAGCTGCATGCGTATCTATATATTCTCAGAACGTTAGTGGAAGATAAAACCATGCATATTCCTGTAGCAGAGCTGTTCATTGTATAATTTAGTTTTCCGGCTGAGTGTGAACTTACCGCAGGTGAAAATAAGATGATCCAGAACTGTCAGCACTGCTATACATGTAGGTGGTTCCATTATTATAATTTGTGAAACGCTCACAAGCTGTCTTTGTAAGGGTTTGTACATAGAATAATGTATTACGAAGAGGCAATATGTTCTACCTTATAACGGCAGTTACACTTGTGCAGTCTGTAGAAACCATTGAACATGTCATAAATAATAATAATAAGTTATGCCGCAAAGAGGGTGGGAGGGGAAGCAATGAAAACAGGAAAGTTACACACAATCTGAGTGTTGAGAGGGCAAGATCTTGAAAGCACTCGCCTGTAAGTAATCCAGTGCAAATGATTTAGAAATACGGCCTTTTATTGAGGATGCAGTATTCAATTTTCAAGCTGCCTGAAGACAGCTTTGCATATATCAACATCCTCTATATCACATAATTATCGTATCACAGAGTTCCTGTAATTTAGGCTAAGCCCATGTTTTTACCCTTTTTGGAGCAATAGGGCAACAACAAAAATAAGCCCGCTGTGAAAATGGTTCACGGTCTTTATGTTCAGTGTGCCCCTAAAGGGCTTAATGGCTTCATTCAAGATGTGTCCCTTTATCAGGAAGCTCTTGAGCATTTCATGCTGCATTCTAGTGTGCCAGTAGCATGTGATCACTAGGGATGTTGATGAGTCTGCTATTTCTGGGCTCTATAAAGGGAAGAAACACTCCAAAATCTACCGTTGGGAAGTACCTTTATTGGGAGTAATAACAATGTCACAAAAACATTGGAGTTCACCAGAACTCTTCAACAGCTAAGATGTTAAACAAAAAAGGGGGCAAGGAAACAAGGGGTTGGTTTTCCCCCCAAGGCACATTAATTAGGAAGTTGTATGATGGAGTCAGCTTGTGGACTCAGTTCCAAAATGGTGATTGCAGGCTGAATAAGGTGACACCCCCCCTCCCCAGGTGCCACCAATATCAGGTTACACACCTAGGATTATGCAATGGCCATTTCTCGTTTTTGAGAAATTAAAGTTTGGCTAGGATCCCAGGTTTTGGGAAAGATAACCAGCATGTGACCAGATACTCTAGCACCTGCAGTACCTTTTCTAGTGCTTTCGTAGCTTTGGTATGCCAGCTGCAGCCTTATCCAGAGAGAATAGATCTTGCCACAGTCATTTACTAACTAGTGACCTCCATGCTGCGCTACTGTAATGTCCTTTGCTTGGGGCTGGTGCGACTGGCTGCCCAGCTATTGGCTGGATCCGGGTAGTCAGAACATATTGCAGCAATATTGTACCATTTGCACTGGTTGTCAGTGCGTTTCTGGACCCAGTCAAAAGTTTTGGCTATTACTTTTAAGCCCTAAATGATTTTAGATCTGTTTACCTTTAGAACTGCCTGGACTCAGAACAATCTGCCCGTACCTAAAGATCTAATTGAGATGTTCCCCCTTATTATGTTGGTGGACATATAAAATAGAGCCTTTTCAGCAAGGTCTCTCCAGTTATGGAATCCAATTCCAAGTGAGATGAGACAAGCTCTGTCCCCTGCTAACTCATAATTTCATCATGGCTTTTGGAGGCTAATCTAGTTCATCGGATGCTAAACATGTTATTTTGATGGCATGCTGGCTTGTCTATTCCTGGGACAGAATGGGGTATTTTTAACTGCATTTACTGTTAGATTTTATATTTCTGTGTAGTTTTGAACTGCTTTGAGAGGAAACTTTGCCTAAAAAGTAATCTAAAACCCACCTACCTGGCCACCCACCCACTTAATGCATATGCAAGACAAAATATTATGGGAAGTTGCCCATCATCTAGTTTTTAGAGTTCCAAATGAGCTTCCCCTCCATCTTGCTCTGAGGGAAGGGGAGATCAGTCTTAAAAAAGTGGTTTTGGCTCCCCCCCCTCCATAACTTGTTTTTTTTTCTTTTTTGTTTAAAGCTGACCCCCCCCCCAAAAAAAAAACACTTTCTGGCCATTTTTTGTACATTTCTCCTCCTGCTGCTGTAAGCTATTCATGAGCAGCTGGAGAATTTCAGTTTCCCCTGCAGAATATTCAGTGAAATGGCCTCCCCAGGTTTTCAAAACCTTCCATTAATTGTGACCAAAGCTGTGGATCCAGCTTTAGCGTTTATTCATATTATTTTAATATTTATTATCAATGGGGTTGAGCTCCGCTTCTTCCCGTCTTCCCCTCTTAGCTCACTGCATCCATCATTGACCAATACAAGCAACCAATAGAGTTTCAGTTAACATAAAGTGTGTCAGAATTTTCCTCAGAAGAGTATTTTCTTAAAGGGGAAAAAAACTGGTTGAGGAGTTTCACTTCTCCCATCCAAGAATATTGAACAGAATACCCCCCCCCCCAATGCCAGAACACACAAAGAAAGTAGAGAATTTTGGGAGGCCATTTTACTTTAGTCCTGATTTTATTATATCATTTTTAATACTTATTGTTTAAAGCTTATTGCTACTGAGGGGTGCCTGGGCCCAGTCCTTAGAGGTTTTAATGAGTGATTAAGGCACATCTTTTTTGGTGGGTGTTTCAAGGAGGAGGGATCTGACTGCAGCTGCTGCTAGTAATTGTATTTTTTAATGTATTTTTATCTGTTTGCCTGTTGTAAACCTCCTTGTGGCTTATGGAAATTGAGGGTATATAAATCATCAAATAAAACAGATGAACAAAATATTAATATATATACTGCTTCGAGATGTTCCCATAAAAAGTGGTATGTAAATACCTTCAATCAATCAATCAATCAATCAATCAATCACAGATAGGTAGCCGTGTTGGTCTGCCATAGTCAAAACAAAAAAAAAATCCTTCCAGTAGCACCTTAAAGACCAACTAAGTTAGTTCTTGGTATGAGCTTTCGTGTGCATGAAGTGTGCATGCACACGAAAGCTCATACCAAGAACTAACTTAGTTGGTCTTTAAGGTGCTACTGGAAGGAATCAATCAATCAGTCAGTCAGTCAATGGTGTCTAGAATGGTGCACAGTGGATTTTTTAAAATGAGTTTTCACTCATACAAGTCCAAAGTTGCAATGTGAAGCAGGAGAGCCCAGACCTCAGTGATAATTAGGCCTAATAGTCCTTGTTTATCCTTTACATTTTAACTGATTGTTTTATTTGTTGCCTCTTATTAAGCAATAGTAGTTAATGTGGAAAGTGTTGCTGGTTGTATTAGTATTGTTGTTGTTGTTATTATTATTATTAAAATAAGTAATAGTTTTGATCTGCTTATGATAGATGGGTAACATTATGGAGTGCCTATCATTCCAGCTGTAGATACATTGTAAAGCATAGCAGACCAGCAGCAGTAAGGAATGTGTAATGATAGCATGACTGGTTGAACTGGAAACAAGGCTAAAACTAGGACTAAACAGTAGCTTCTAGATCAAAGAGCATGTAAACTAGATACCAGATCAAACCATTGGTTCATCTCACACAATATTGTCTATGTTGTCTGGCAGCAAATCTCCAGGACTTCAGACCAGAGCAGTTGTGCATATTGAGTCCTGTCTGTTGTGGGGGCCCATAGTACCTTGAGGAAGACTCAAAGGAGGACAAGGTACAGGTTGCACTAGCCAGGGGACAACCCTTGGTATCTTATCCTATGCCCTCACTACTGGGGGTGGGAGGCGGCTAGCCATACCAGTGACCTCAGACAAGTGCCTAACAGCACCTCCATTTCCCTGACCCCAAAGAATTCAACAGATGCAGAAACAGGCAAGGATGCTTTAAAAACCAGAGCCAGGTCCTCCATGGTGGTAGAGTCTGCTACTAAGAAGCCATTATCAGTCTATGTAAGGTTTCTTGAGCTACTGCTGAGACAACATCGCTCTATAGCTCAGCAAGTAGGAACTATCCATGGTCCTGATTTCTGCCTTTAATGTGGTGTGACTCGCTCTTGCCTTGCCTTGACCTGGCTTTGCTGGATACAACCTTCCCCCAAAGACTCTGTCTTACTGCTTCCACTTCCTTTGTGAGTTCCAAGCCACATTGGAACAGAATACTGCCTCTCTAAAGCAGCCACATTCAGTTTATGTTGCATGGTCTCATAAACTGCATAGGATTAAAACACAGCATGCAAAGAGTGGTGTATACTATTTATTATATATTTATTACATTTATACCTGAATTTTCTTCTAAGGTGCTGAAGTTTCCTTTCTTCATTTTATCTTCCCAGCCATCTAGTGAGGTAGATTAGACGGAGAGAAAGTGACTGCTCTGAGCTCACTTCATGACTGACTGAGGATTTAAATATCAGCTTCTCCAATTCTAGATGGATATTTTAACTTCAATATCACACTCACTCTAGACTAGATTACTTTAAAAGTTGACTGGATGGTATGAACTTAAAAGTTTTTGTCATAAGTAGAATTGTTCAGCTGAGTGCCCAGTGATCTATGCAACGTAATGAAACACTAGATCTTTGCTCTACATAGTAAGCCATGTTGGAACTTGCAGCAGGTGGGTATAAAAATCAGTTTGCTATTATGCTTGGCCAAGATGGACAGGGTTACCAAGCTTACGGGAAGGAGACATTGGCAGCTGATGATATTGGTAAAGAAACATCACCTTGGAGCACAGTATCAAGGAAACATGTTCTTCTTGTTCTTCATCCATGGAAATCTCCATGTTGGTGGCTACTTCCTGAGATGGTCCAAAGAAGGGATCGCACACATTCCCATGACCCTTGATGTCTCATAGCTCCTCCTTTGATGCAGAAGTGTCCAAGTCCAGGTTCCGAGCCATGGTAGTTACAAATAACAAGACATCTCCTTGGCTTCCAATTGTTGGAATACTTTACCAGCACCAACTACCATTGTTATTTCACAAGGGCTTATGCTGATGAAGTGCGCATAGTGGTCTAATGTTGCTGCCAGATCCATGTCATGTTCAGAAATGAGTTCTATGAGATGGTGGCGACAATCTCGCTCCATGCTTGCAACTTGCGAACTTCAGACTAGTAAGATGGCTGGGAAAATGCAAAACTGAAAGCCAAGTGTTAGGAAGAGCACTGTGTGTTTCATAAGAAGATGGTGCTATCAATGCAACTGACAATAGGGAGCGTGGAGGCACATTTGAGTCGTCTCTCTCTTTCTCTCCTCACCCCCCCCCATCCTCCAGTTCCAGACTTGAATTGTGAAGGAATGTCAGGAGCTTTCCAAGTTTCCGCTGCGTAGCAGCACAGCTTTTCGCCTCCTTTTGTTCTGCCCACTGTGCCCATTTTTAAATATTCAAACAAAGCTCCATAAACCGCTAGTTACACCATAATACCAGCTTGTGTTTACGTTTTCAGCTCTCCAGATCACGATCCCATTGAGTGCACATAGAGCGAGTGCTCGTGAGTATGCGCCCATTTACCATCAGGAGAAATCAGACTGTAAACACAAGCTGGTATTTTGGTGGGAGCGCACTAATATGGCGGCTGGGAGGGTCAGGAGTGAAAGGTCAATGATAGGTTCAGAAATTCCTTGCTTTTTTCAGGCTGAGTGATGCTGCTTGTGTAGTAGCTGTTATTTTTCACTCTCATCCAAATAGGAGACACTCAGCTGTTATAAAGCAACAAGGCCTAGTTAGCATGGTTTCTTTTAAGGCAACAGGAGATGAATATCCTAAGGCAGCTGATAGGAACGTTATTGAAAATATGTCAAGCAAGACTGGATCTGAGATGAGGATTAAAAAAAAAAAAGCAACACATTATGAGTTGGACTAGGCGGCCTTAAAAGTCTTGGTCACAAGTCAGAGAATGGCTGAACAAACTGATTATGAAGACTTACAAAAGAAAGAAAAAAAGACCACATACCCTTTCGCCACATGGGAAACCAGTTTTGAAATCAGGTGAGTACAAAAGACAGCTTCCAATGTTTGTGTCAAATGTCCCGCCAGGTGGGAATAGGACCTCTAAAGGAGCTCTCTCGATTGCAGGCCATCTTCTTCCTCCTACTTCCTGTGAAAGACTTTCTTTTTATACTATTCAATTGGAGATATCTGAGCACAGCTTAAAAATAAGTCATTTGGAGAAAAAAGAAGCTACCAAATTAACTCTGTGGAAGCTATTTAAATCTTGAAGATTTGCGTTGAGCTCCTATAAATCTAAATAAAACAATATAAAACATTTGATCCTGAAAAATGGAGAGCTAAGCTAACTGAGCTATGACGGCCCTGGTTAGCTGTCTGTGAGAAGTTCCCAAAATAGTTTTCTTCATTTAGATAATCTTTTAATAGAATTACATCATTTCAGTCACAAAATGATCAAGAACAGTCTACTGTAGCCCACTAGCAGAAAACATCATTAAGGAACAAAGAAGTAATGAGCAAGTTGTATCTCATGAGCTAAATATATCTCACTGAGATAATGTTATCCCTTCCGTGTATTTATATAAACAAGTCATATATGGGCAAAGATCACAAAGATCTTTGGGAAATATTTTGACACTGATGACTTGCAATATGTATTCCTTAAGTGTTGATGCTCTTGAAGCTGTAAGTAGGGTCTTCCTTGCCTTGAAAATAAAGTTGATGTATCTCCAAGGAGAGAGACACAGGTACAAATTATCCATGTGATTGACTTCAATATACCAGGTGGATTGAATAATTCTCCTTCATAATGGGTTGACACTTAACAGTGTTTGCAACAATGATCATTTTCAGTGTGATTTAATAGCTTACTTCTTACCTGAAAAGATAATATTCCTGAGGACACCACATTGTTTCTACATAAATGGCTTATGCTATTATAAATAAGGAGATGTAATGCAATTACTACAAATTATATGACTGTTAACACTTATAATGAAACCAAAAAGGGTGGAAATTACTCAACTATCATGTAATACCAAACTCAGGGTTTCTGTATGAATATTGTTTTAGGGCAGTGTTTTTCAACCACTGTTCCGCGGCACACTAGTGTGCCGCGAGATGTTGCCTGGTGTGCCACGGGAAAAATTGAAAAATTCACAAGATTTAAAAATAAAGTATTTTATAATTTTTCATATTTCTGTTTACTTACTATTTCATAATAAAG
Source organism: Podarcis melisellensis (assembly GCF_964234715.1). Taxonomy (NCBI): domain Eukaryota; kingdom Metazoa; phylum Chordata; class Lepidosauria; order Squamata; family Lacertidae; genus Podarcis; species Podarcis melisellensis. Next base: position 105,913,684 of record NC_138528.1, on the reverse strand, counting down.
TAATTATAAAATACTTTCTTTGTGGTTATTTGATTCCTATTCAAGAGAATTACTTAATATATATAGTCAATATAGGCACAGAGTTAATTTTTTAAACATTTTCTAATGGTGGTGTGCCTCGTGAATTTTTTCATGAAACAAGTGTGCCTTTGCCCAAAAAAGGTTGAAAAACACTGTTTTAGGGCACCTATTGCAATTGCCTAGATAAGTATGATGTGTCAAATTGAAGACTACATTGAACAGATCAGTGGGAAATTTGTAGCTTGGCTAACTGGCCAAAAAAATAATAATTCACAGGCAGTAAGAAAAAGGGCAAAATCTGAGTTAAACATAGATTGATTGTCAACTGTTGCTCTGTGAGTCCTTCCAATTGACTGAGCCTCTATGATGTCATAAAAGACCGGAAGGTGGATATGAAGCCAGAAGTTTGTGGGATGTCTGGCTAGAAATTATTCTTGTTGAGTTCAGCAGGGCTTCCTCCCAGATAAATAGATTTAGGATTGCAGCTTTAGAGAACGAGAGTACACCAGAGAATTATGGATCTGAGGACAAGAAACACAGGCAAAATTGGGAAGTAGATATCCCAAAGAAAGTATGGTGGAAAGGAAAGAATGGGTAAAGGAGATTGTGAGGATACAGATGTGTGTTTCTTGGGAAGCAGAGTAAAGAAATGAGGAAGCCTGAAATTCCAGTATGATCCAATGTTCCATGAGTCTTCACATCAACCCCTGCTGGTTAGTGACATTTGTGGGGGAACTGGACATGGCTCTGTTCAGATGCATGCCTCAAAACATGTGCACGTACTGTTGGTGAAAAGGGTGTAATAAAGTAATGATGGCATTATTTAGAATAAACTAATTAGAATGAAATGTGTCCATAAATGGCATTAGGCTCCCACTTGTACCTTCTATTATGAAACATGCTCCTGAGAAACAGCCCCCTCCATGCTTTTTCTGTCCAAATTACAGCATTGCCTATACTGGATCTGGGATGGAACCGTTAGGCTTCCAGATGAGCTATTTACTGTGGAATCACCATGCCCCAATCACACACACACACCAGGATGTGGCAAATAATGCCATGATTCATATGTAATCCTTCTGCATCTCTTTATTACAGGTTAGTTTTGTTGCTTGCTGACTGCTGATTTGTCCCTATCTATACATATACATGTACATATTCACTGATTCTCTGCGCCTGAAGCAGTTTAGTCATGCTGGCCACATAACTCAGAAAGCTGTCTGTGGACAGACGCCGGCTCCCTCAACGTGAAGCGAGATAAGGGCCGCACCCCATAGTCCAGTTTGACTAGACTTAACCATCCAGGGGTCCTTTACCTTATCCAAAAAATCAAGGCACATGCAGCTTCAAATCCACATTCAACTCCCATGTGAATGAGCCCATAATCACCCCAGATTCCTCCCAGACCAGAACACAAATGGTTGAAAGTATAAAAAGGTATTTCTTTAAGGAATGTAACATTCAGGACAAGTAGTCTTAATATTCAGAACTCTTTAGTGACGGCTTCCTTATCTAAAGTCACTTTCTTAAGTTTCAGAACAGCTAGGCTCTTTCAAAGGCTCTAACTGTTCTCCCTGATCTCACTCTCCCTTGTCCCTTCCTGTCCCTGTTGCAGGCACAATTGCCACTCACTGTCATTTTCCAACAGAGACTCTACCAGCTGTTTTCCCCAACTTTCCATTCCACTCCCCTAACGACAATGATTCTCCCACTAGCTCTCCCCTGATCCATATTTTAGAAGCCTTCCGTCTATTACCACTTACAAAGATTTAAAAATAAAAGGAGGGCTTTCCAAAAGTGCATGCAGGCGACACTGCAGAACTAAAAAGAGCATCCCCATTTCAAAAGGGTTGTAACTCATTGACAGAGCACGAGCTTTTACAGGTTAAACTCGTCGGGTTTCCAGATACAGCTGCGGGGGGGGGGGGAGGACACTCCCTGCCTGAAACCCTGGAAAGCCACTGTCTGTCACTGCTAACAATATTCCTAGTTGCAAAACCAGAGCTGAGAAGCTATAGGGCTTTTCAGAGTCACAGATGCAATGTGACTACACTAAATTTATTTATTTGGTGACGTGAGAGACTCCAGCACATGCTGATCATTCATGTAATCAGATGTTCAAGTAAATGTGAATGTTATTCGCATGAGGTCATGAGATTTACATGGTGGGCACACAACAAGCTTGGCTAACACGTTCCATATGCCAGAGCAGCAAAACAGACAAAATGTGCAGGGGCTTCTTATCCCTTACACATAAGATCATACCCTGATCTTATGTAGAATTAATTAAGAATGTTTATTTCCCCTCTTCATCTTGGTGGTGTCAGTGCTCAGTCAGGCATGAATCTGTTATCCCAAACCTCTTTTCCTACAGAATGTTAAACACTGCTTTGGATTTCCCAAATATAATCCAGAGAATTATTGGCTTGTGTGCATCAGATTTAACAGGAATAATGGCTCATGGATTCCTCTAAGTTTTGTTTCAGGATACTTGGAACAATTCCTGTAGCTATTCTTAAAAGGAGCGCTGTGTGAATGATCTTGAGTTTCCAGACATGCTTTATTTCCCTAGCTTCTTCTTCTTGTTGTTGTTGCTGCTGCTGGTGTTGCTGTTGCTGTTTCTCAATTATTTTCAGTTCTATGCAATGCTATTTTTCTAGAAAAAGAGGTGCTGGAGCTCACCGTGAACTTCTCCCTTGTTCTCTTAGAATGGCAGTGATGCCCACCTGGCTTACCTGAAAGGTGCCAGAGCTAAGATTTGGTGGGCTCCAATTGGAAAAAAAGAAAAGAAAAAAGCCCCGGGTCTATGTAACAGGTATTGAATTTTTTTAAAAATAGATGTTGTGCTTCTGTATACTTTGGGACCCTCACCTTAAACCTCCCTCATGTGCTTGGATGGTATTGTTGTTGCTACCTAAGAAGCCATACTTGAATTTTTATATTAGTTTGCCTTCAGCTAAGTCCTACTCAGTGCAGAGTCATTGAAATGAATGAGCCTAAGTCAGTCAGGTCCATTCATGGCAATGTCTGTAGTCTGAGTAGGATAAGTGTGGAATACCACCCACTGGATATTGCTATTATAATGCCACCACCAGCGTAACAAGATGCTTTTCGTACTCCCTAACCACTTGAAATAGCCGGAAGCACAGCCAGAGCTTCCTGCTATATGTTGCTGAAAGCAGTGAAAGGTTACATATTCTCAGTTGCACATTATTCAAAACAACAGCCTCCGTGGCACTAGAAGGGAAGGGAGGCATGGGGATGTTTTTATGAATGAAATAAATAAAAATAAGGTGATCTTAAAAGCCATATGTTGGTGTGGTTGTATTTTAGAATGTGTCCACTAACCAGGCAGCTAGAGAGTGCATTATAATGCATATCATGAATAATTGTAGAATTTATGAAGCTTCTCTCAATTGTAATTAAAGCATATTTTTACCTGTCACCAGCACTTTTTTCAGGGGGTACTGAAGGGTAGGCAGTTACCAGCACCTCTTTTTTCATTGTTACAAAGGGTGGCACTTACTGTAACAACTTCATTATGAGTAAGGTAAAGGTAAAGGAACCCCTGACCATTAGGTCCAGTCGTGGCTGACTCTGGGGTTGAGACGCTCATCTCGCTTTATTGGCCGGGGGAGCCGGCGTACAGCTTCCGGGTCATGTGGCCAGCATGACTAAGCCACTTCTGGCCAACCAGAGCAGCACACAGAAACGCCATTTGCCTTCCCCGCCGGATAAATACGCCTATTTATCTACTTGCACTTTGACATGCTTTTGAACCGCTAGGTTGGCAGGAGCAGGGACCGAGCAACGGGAGCTCACCCCATCGCGGGGAATCGAACCGCCACCCTTCTGATCGGCACCTATTTTTCTAGCAAAAAAAAAGCACTGCCTGTCACCATGCAAGGAAAGCTCACTGCAAGGAATCAAGTGAGCTAGACAAAGATGCTAGAAAACTATTACAGTAGCAACAGCCAGGGCCACTTCTACCGTTGGGCAGAGTGGGATAACTGTCTCAGGCGTCAGATGCTGATGACATTACCCATTTTATTAGTATTATTTTTTAGTATTCTGTTCATTTTGTAATTAGGATCCTCATTTGTTTTGCTAGTTATTCACTCAATTAGCATTCCTTTCATTATTCATTTCTTGCCTTTTTTATTACTCAAATTACTTTTCTTTCCTTTAGCAGTTTTTTTCTCTCAGTGGCAGCAGCAAGACTAGCTTCTGTAGCTGTTCCTGGTGACTGCCAATCCTTCTCCCAGATTGCTCTAGAATGGTATTTTGGGTTTTTTTAAAAAAGGTGGCCACTGGAAATGTCCACAGATGAGACAGGTAAGCTTCCCAGACCGACCCAACCTTGAATGATACAAATAAGGTATGTCACATTTGTTCTACTCTGCTTTTGTTTCAGAATGAGTGAAAATGGAAATGAAATGAGTCTGATTTGGTTCGCTTTTAACTTCATTCCAAAATAAATGAATGACTGGGTGGACGTTAGAGTGTAAGCGATATATGGAGTGCCTAGATTTAAGTGAATGATTGTGCAGACTTTGGGTTTGCACTAAGCGAATAGATGGGTTTGTTTACTGGCAATCTGTTCAGGTGAGTACACCAGCAAACATGGACAAGCTTCTCCCACAGTTAAAGATACCATGGCTCCAAAACCAGTTATGACCTCAACTCAAACATAAGAAGAAAATTCAGTTTGAGCTCTGGGTCAGTTTGAGTTCTCAACCCTATAGGGACTGTTATAATAGAAATCAAGATAGAAAATATAAGAAAGAAAGAAAGAAAGAAAGAAAGAAAGAAAGAAAGAAAGAAAGAAAGAAAGAAAGAAAGAAGTTTGTTTGCTTGTTTCCTTACTCTGTATATTCCCACTCGATCGTGTCAATCTGCAGATGTGACACTGTTACTTGTGCCACATAGTACACGTTCTGCATTGGCCTTTTAATATGGCATCACCTACACGTTAGAACTCCTGGTCGCTGCCATCAGGCAGGCATCTTCGCCATACTTTTCAAGTGCTTGCTTAAAACATTTTTGTTGAGAAAAGCCTATCCAGACATACAGATGTTGATGTGTTTTATTCTTCTTTTTTTAGTCTATTGTTAACTTTAATTATATTTTAAATGTGTTTAACTGACTATTTTATTGCTCATTTAAATAGTTCTTGTAAACTGCCTCGAGGGTTTAAAAAAATAAAAATTAACAACAACAACAACAATAATAATTTGATTAATTAATTAATTATTGGCCCAGTATTGTGGAACACTTTTTCAATAGTGATGCAGCAGTCTTCTTTAATAGTAATATTTAAATGTTTGCTGAAAACTTTTCTATGCCACTAGGCTTAAGCAGGAGATTAAAGGGGGAAAAAAATTAACAGTTTGCAGGTGATCTGTGATATTATATATATATATATATATATATATATATCCCCCCAAATGATGACCCACTGGAATGGCCACAAATTATTTTATGTTTTTAGATTGGGATTTTATGTTGTGAAGTGCTCTGAGACCTGCGGGTATAGGGCGGTATACAAATGAAATGAAATAATAATAATAATAATAATAATAATAATAATAATAATAATAATAATAATAGGCTGCTGAAACCATTATCTGTCACTGGATGAACATGCTGAGAAGATGATAGAGTTAACCCCTTACTTATTTTTGATAAGACGCTGCTCCTCCTTCCTGAAATCTGCTACTATTGCCGTTGCTTTGGAGAGGGGTGCTTCCTACTCCAAATTCCGATGCCCCTTCTCATGATCTGTGCTTCTGCTGAAAATCCAAAGGGTCATTCACTAGCATCAGGCTCTGGTTCCACATGGGGTAGATGACCAAAGGACAAAGGGGATGACTAGTGTGTAGGATGCATGCCAGTAGACTCAGCACTTGCTCTCACTGTCTAATGGGTGAATAGGATGCTGTCATGAGAACTCACAGCACCTCTTCCTCTATTTTTCAGCAGCCAGTCAGGGGCTATATGATAATTCGGTAGCACACAGAGAAATTGTATATCATTCTAATTTCATGTAGGAAGCAAAAGCATTCAATACATCTTGTGTATGTACATTCTAGGGAAATGCATAAACAGAGAAGAAATTGGCTGGCTTAATTCTGAACAGGGGAGCCAAACTCTATAGTTTTCACAGTGGTTCCATGTACTGAAATGAGCGTTTCAAGAAACAGAGCCAAATTGGAGTTTTCGTTCCCTGCGACTCTAGTTTAGAGAATAGAATCCCTCAATATGCTGTGCAATTTCAAATTCACAAATGTTTTCTTGTTACACTCTCACAGAACAATTTATTTGGATGCGGCTTAGCGGAAAGTGAGTGGGTGCAAATCAGGATGCAACCGTTGTTGTTTCCCTCCCCCCCCTTCACACTCGTACATGAATAAATGACTACAAAACAAAATGATTTTGTAGAAGCGACATCCTCAGTCTTTAATGGTTTCATCTGCATTAAGCTAATCTGTCTAATCGTCAAGCCACAATTCAGCAGAGAGGTGAGCACATTTTAAAAACCCTGCACTTTGTCCCTGTGATCTACATTCTTTGATCAGCTTCTCTGCATTTCAAATATCTGTGAACACACCATCTCTCGAATCTGAAACTTGGGATGTAGCCTTATTTCATAGATCTGGGAAGCTGTGAGCCCTCTCTTGCAGTACTGTGCAGATTGCTTTGGTGCTCTGTCTAGAGCTTATTACACTTCTAGCAAGAATGAGAAGCCCAGGCAGCGGTAGAAACTGTTCAAGGTCACATCCTCACCCCATACATTTGAGGCAACGGCTTCCTCCAATGAATCTAGGGAACTGTAGTTTGTTAAGTGTGCTGGGAATCGTAGTCCGTGGAGGTAAACTACAATTTTTTGGGGGGGAACTATGTGCTTTAAATTTATGATGTGACAAATGGAAAACAGCAGAATGTGTGATAAAAGGTAAAGGTAGAGGACCCCTGGACGGTTAAGTCCAGTCAAAGGCAACTATGGGGGTGTGGTGCTCATCTCACTTTCAGATCGAGGGAGCCGGCGTTTGTCCACAGACAGCTTTCTAGGTCATGCACCGTTTCTGGTGCAACGGAACACCGTGACAGAAACCAGAGTGCATGGAAATGCCGTTTACCTTCCCGCCACAGTGGTACCTATTTATCTACTTGCACTGGCATGCTTTCAATCTGCTAGGTGATAATGGAGAGCAAAGCATTGGGGGGGGGACCTCTTGTCCTACAGGAGTAGCATTTAAGAAACCAGTTTGATACAATAGCTCATGATTGAACAACCACCTACATTTAAACTGTATTTTCGCAGAATTGCCTTTGCTTGTGTGCATAGATAATAATGCTAGCAGGGGATGGCATCTTGTTTTCCTCTTATGTTCACTAAGGGGAAAGGTAGGCAGCAAGGCTCATGCATTGCAAGTGCCCTCCATGTATGATAAATGTATAAATCAGAAGTTTGCAACCTTTTTGAGCCCACTGATCACTTGACCAACTACATTCTTTCTGCGGCTCCACTGTGGGGAAATGCACTCCGAGCCTCAGAGGCCCAGTTATGTCACCCCTTGCTTGCAGAGCCAGCAGCCTCTCGCCCCTTTTTGAACACCTTCCCTTGTGAAATGTTCCCTTAGCCTCCTCTCCCCTCTCCTTGGGAGGCCTCCAGGCAGCCCCAGAACCACCATTCGCTTGTGGAGCTTGTAGCCAAGGCAGTTGCAAGAAAAAGCCAAGCTTTTGGGAGGCAGAGATGTGAAAGGGAGGGAGGGAAGGAAGGAAGGAAGGAAGGAAGGAAGGAAGGAAGGAAGGAAGGAAGGAAGAAAGAAAGAAAGAAAGAAAGAAAGAAAGAAAGAAAGAAAGAAAGAAAGAAAGAAAGAAAGAAAGAAAGAAAGAGACAAAGGCCATTGTTGTCTGCACAACCCCTGACCATCATTCAAGGCACCCCAGAGTGCCACACCACACTGGCCTCTGGTATAAATGTATTTTAATCTCACTTTTATCCCATCTATTCAAAATATTATTGGTTTTTATCTTGAGGCTGCCGTCCTGGATATGCTTCTTTGAGAGCAGATGCTACTGAACACTTCAGAGTAAACATGCATAGGACTGCAGTGTGAAATGCAACAACAAAATTACATAAAAGCAAGGTGTCATTAATGTGGGAGAAGAGGTAGAGATTTATGTGGGGAATATTCAGAGAGGGAAGAGCTGAATATCTTTAAATGTTATTTTCAGATCCCATTTTTTAAAAATTTCTTGTGCGCTTTTGTTTTATTCAAATGTGGTGGTTGCGTGCATTTGCACCGTAAAATGGAAGGAAAAGGCGATTTAAAGAGAAAACATCTAACTCCTCTCTGCTGCCTCATATTCTAAAATGGAGCTGGTGTGTTTGTCAAGCATCACTGGGGCTCAGTAACAAAATATGTATGCGATAAGGAGGACAGAATAAACTGCATGGTTAAAGAGCAATGGGTAAGGTCTCTGCAAACCAATATTAAACATTAGACGTTAGATATCCTAGGGGGACACCCTTTCCACATCAACTTCCCCCTGCTAAGGATATATGGAATATGCGCATCAATATGCCCCAAATGCTAGAGCACATCCTGTTCCCTACATTGTACCTATTTTGGATGCTAAATTGCCAGATTGATTTCTTTGGTACCAGTCTTATCGCTGCGCTGAGAGTTTTAACATTTTGTAAGTTCTGGAAATGATAGCATTTGGGAACTAAATATGCATGACACCCTGAAAATAAATACTTCCGTTAAATATAAAACTGTGTTTTCTATGCTGCAAAAAAATGTCCATTAGGGAGGCAAGATTTTTTTCCCCACAGTGGCAGCAATCCATAGAAGTGCTTTGCTCAGGCACCATAACCCACTGTAATATGCGTTATATGTCTCAATATACCTCCCCCTGTTGCACATATGTCATTTCAGGCAGGTTATGAGCTGAGCTACCATCCAGCTTCATCACCCAGAATTGGCATTGGGATGCATCAAGCCTTTAGCCACCATCAGTTCCTATGGGGCAGGGCTATTAGCTCTCAGGTACAGTTTCCAGGGACACGGGTGGTGCTGTGGGTTAAACCACAGAGCCTAGGACTTGCTGATCAGAAGGTCAGCGGTTTGAATCCCTGAGACAGGGTGAGCTCCCGTTGCTCGGTCCCTGCTTCTGCCAACCTAGCAGTTCGAAAGCATGTCAAAGTGCAAGTAGATAAATAGGTACCACTCTGGTGGGAAGGTAAATGGTGTTTCCGTGCGCTGCTCTGGTTCGCCAGAAGTGGCTTAGTCATGCTGGCCACATGACCCGGAAGCTGTATGCCGGCTCCCTCGGCCAATAAAGCGAGATGAGCGCTGCAACCCCAGTGTGGGTCACGACTGGACCTAATGGTCAGGGGTCCCTTTACCTTACAGTTTTCAGGTATGTTTAAATCCCACTCAGCCCTCTCTTTCCCCCCAGAAATTAACCATTATCTCAGGCTCCACGTCCCATATTATTTTGCCTCCCTGAAAGGTTTTTTTCTGAACATAAATTACAGAGGGATGAAATGTGCGAATGGGCAAATCAGGTCTTCTCCAAAAAAAAAAAAAAAAAAGAGTTGCAAGCTTTTTATCTCCTTGCAAAAATATAATGGCCAGGTCAGGTCAGGACCTCTCCCAACCGGTGCCCCAGCCACCTCCTCTTTCACATTTAGCAGAAGCTTCATATGTAAAAATGTAATGGACGAAGGCCTGCCTGGCATAGGTACCAACTGCTTGGGGCCCTGGGTGCTTGAGCACCCACAAAGTTCCCCATGAAGGGGCCAGGCACCCACAAATTTCAGCGCCAGGGCCAGGTGTTCTGCATGGCACCCATGGCCCTGGGCACCCACGATTGTGGGGTCATGTTGGCACTCCTGTTGCCTGGCATAGGAAGTAAAAAGTGGGGGAATGGTTATCCTGCTTGCTTTCTGCATGTGGAGCAGACTGTGTGTGTGTGTGTGTGTGTGTGTGTGTGTAAGTGGGCAAGTGGGGAAGGGCTTGGCAAGTCCAGGCATGCCCCCTATCCTTTTCTGCCTCCTATGGTTATCCAGATGTGGCTGGACTCCAGCTCCCATCCTCCCATACCATTGGCCATGCTGGCTAGGGGAGCCTATCAACATCTGGAGGATGTTGATCTAACATCTGCTGCTCTATTGTGTGACCAGAGCAAGGAAAGGGGATGGGGTGGCAGCGGCCAGAGCTTACTGGAAGCGTTCTTTGGGTCGTCAGGCGGCTACTGATGCTGCTGCTCCTGCAGCAGCGCCGCGCAAAACCGACAAGCCCTTTCGCCTGTTCCTGGATGCGCGCAAAACGCGAGGAATAATCACAGTTAATCGTGTGTGCTCCGCTCCTTTGCTTGGGGGTCATCGGTGAGACGGTGGCTGGGTGGTCGGGATGTGTTATTGGGCCGGGGGTCCTTGATGACATCTATATGAATGAATCTTCCTCCCCTCTCTCACACATACATTCCCTCCCCCGTTGTTTTCTTTTGCACAAAGACAAAGCGATGCTAAACCAAAGTAGAAGCGTCTCTTCTCAGGGAATCCAAAGTGGCTGGGACTATTTCTACCCGGGCAACTCGGCAGGACAACAAAGATCTCTCTCTCTCTCACTGTTCGTGTGTGTGTGTGTGTGTGTGTGTGTGTGTGAGAGAGAGAGAGAGAGAGAGAGAGAGAGAGAGAGAGAGAGAGAGAGAGGGGGGGGGTGCTGGAGAAGAAAAATTCTCTCCAGTGGCTCATTAATTCTGCACCATTCTGATCAGAGCTTCGCTGGCACTGTTAAGGTTATTCATGTTCAGGTAGCTCCTTCCCCTCCCTCCCTTCTCCCTTCCCCTCCTCCCTTTGAAAAAAATAAATAAATCTCTCTCTATCTTTCCTCTTCTCCCCCCCCCCACAAGCACCCCAGAATGTTATATTATTAATTGCCAATTTGCATATGTGTGCAGCTGCTGTTTTGGCATCCGATTAGCTTGCTGGAGGTATAGCGGAGCATTTGGCAGCTTTCCTCTTTGGAGGGGGGGGGAAAGGTGGGGGGAGGAAAGAGAGAGAGAGAGAGAAAGAAAACGAAGGAGACGGCCTCCCCTAACTACAGAACAGCTGATAGTCTATCAGCCATAGACCCTGACGGCGTGAATTACAATTACAGTACTTTTCACACTAAATCTGGGTGATAGCTACTTGGAAAGAAGTTTCATCTTTTTTTAAATAAAAAAACCCCCACAAACTGGAGGGGGGGAGAGAAAAAGAAATTACATGGTCATGCTGTGCTTTTAAAGGCGGTTTAGGTCACTTTTGTCTATTTAACACCTAATTCCGAGGAGTCCATAGGCATCTGGGAGATGTGAACGGCGCCTAACTATGATTTAGCTGTTTAGATGGGGGAGATCTGCCCCCACCCTCGCCCCTCCCGTTTATAAATCTACCTCAAATTACATTTATTAACAAGGCGACCAGGAAGTGTTAAAGTTGTTAGACGCTTCATTGATTAAACAATTTGTTTGGGGGGATTTTCAGTTGTCATCTCCAGAGTCATGGGAGTGGTTGTGGCTTGTTTTGTTTTATTATTAATAGAATTTTTTTTAAAAATGCGGTACTGGGGCCACTGTGAACAAATTCGCCATCGGATCCGGACATCTGAATGCAAGCGGGAGGCTTGAAATGGGGAGCATCCTGATTGGTGGTTTGGTCTCTTGGGTGGCCCAATCCTGTCCAAGTTCGTCTCCCACCGTGCACCACTTGCCACAAACAATTGCGCTCAAGGCGGCTCACAATACCCAAAACATTCATACACGGTGTTAAGAAGTCCTTGGGAGCTGTGGTTCAATCCAAAACATGCATATTTACTCATCCATATTTCTACTGCACTGGGTTCAACGGGTCTCGCTCCCATCGCAGCCTAAAAATGGGCCATGGCTCTATTTATTAAGTCTTTCTGATTTCAATTGCTTGACTCTCCCGCTGAAATCCCTCTACTCCGATTGGTGGGTTCATAGCCGTTTAGGTTCAGTTCCCCCACACAGCTACACAGACCAATGGGCAGTCTTGACTAACTCCCGGTATCTTGGGCTAATGTACCTCACGAGGGCGTTGTGAGGGCACGATAGGATGACCCCCCACGTGTGTTAACAGCGCCTTGGAGAAAGGGCAGGATGCAATGTGGATGGGTGGAGGAGATAAATCTCGTGCACGGTTATGGCATCTACCCAATGTGCAAGCCAGGGAGCCAGTGAGAGATACACTGGTCTTATCAGCTCGTGGCTGTCTGAAGGCGCACAAGGCCGCCACCTCGCTGAAGCTAAGCGAGGTTGGGTTTGTGCCTGGATGGGCGACTGTCTGGATCTTCCACGATGGAAGAAAGGTCAGCCATAAGTTGTGGGGAGACACTGTACATAAGCACATAAATGCTTATGTGCTCATAAAGGCAGATGTTTACCGAATCCATTCAGTAACCATTGTTAGGATCACGATGCACAGTTTTGGTTTAATGTGTGGGTCCCCACTAGCCTGCACGATATTAGACTCTTAATCTCAGGGCTGTGTGTTTGAGCCCCACTTTAAGCCAAAAGATGCCTGCGTTGGGCAAAAAGATTCCTTCACGGTCTCACTGATGACCCTCCTGGTCCTTTCCAACTCTATAATTCTATGATTCTAGGTGTCTTGCCTACCTGCAGCTTGTTTCCTGTACTTGAAACTTTAAAAAGTACATTTAAAAAAGTAAGAGGGACCTCCTATCCATGCTCATTGAGCTCGGAGCGCCGTCTGCGTGCGCTTTTCTTCCAGGTTCCCATCCTAATCCTTGTGTTTAGGACCGCGGCCTCCTCAGTCCACTGCTTTAAATCAAAGTTCGAGGCTGCCAATGACTGCTGGTATATGTGTACACCCTCCAGCAACAGAGCTTCTGCGGGGGAATCACAGGTGGAAAGAGAACATTGTTACGCTCACGTTCATATTTACATTCCATATATATTAATATTCCATATGTAAATAGTATTAAATAATCCAGTATTTAATATTCCTTAATGCATACAGGAGCCATCACAGGGAGAACACACGTTATCCATACACACAGAGACACAAATGCACTATCTCATGCCTGAAATATACGGTTCTAGCTAGTCCTGGCTCAGCTAACCTAAGAGAAAATAGACTGTTTTCCCTTTTTTTTGAGCTGCTTGCATTATTAGATTTCTCACTCTCACAGATTATCCAAAAACTACCCATTGATTGATCGCCCGTAGAGCTGCATTTGGTGTAAAGAAAAACTTCACAGCTTTATTGGCTCCCAGGAGACAAAACAAACAGAACAAGATATTCTTATTAAATACAAACAATGCAACAAGCGAGGGAAACGTCCCATGGAAATCAGTTCAGCCAAGGCAGTCCAGCGCGCCGCAGCCCCAGCTGAGGATATACTCGGGAGGATGGCTCAAGTTTTGCGGCTGGCTCTCTCAGGCAAAAGTCCCTCTGGGATTTGCAATATTGTTCGCAGCATCTCTTCAGAGGGATCCCAGTCAGAGCTGAGGAAGATGCCATCGAAGGGAAGCCTGGAGACTGGCTTGGCGTTGCTGCTCGACTGCGCTCCAGTTCCACTACAGACCCGGGTGGGGTTCCCGCCCCGACGCCACCCGCAAAAAAATAATCAAACCCCACCCCCAAGCGCCCCCCACCACCATCTCGTCCCCTCCGCTCTTTAACAATCCTTCATTTTTTTGTGGAATTGGCTTGCAGGCCTGGCTTCGGTTCGCGTTCCAGAAGCGTGAATAGCCGCGCAGCGCGATCCTATGCATGGCTACGCGGAAATCGAGGAGAGTGGGTATAGGATTGCAGCCTACCTGAGCCATGTGTTTTTGCCCCTAGATAGAAGCGCATAAGATCGCGCCCTCTTGACAAATTAGTAAATAGGATGTTCAAGAATCTTGGTTCGAGGTTGCGCTGCGCTGTTATCAAAGATGCGGAACTCTGCTTAGCATTTATTTAGCGCTGTAAAGGAAGCCTAATGGCAGAGACGCTAGACTCTGCTGGAGTCTGTGCGGTGAAAAATATTCTTATTAAAGGGATGACCAGTTATTTTTTTTCTGCACATGGCCTTTGGATAGGTAGTGTGGACAGAGGTGGGCCAGGTCAGGCCATTTTTTCTTGTGTCTTGAGGCGTCCTGAGTTCAGTGGAAGGGTTCATTTTGTAGCCCACCTTTCCTTCAAGAAGCTCAAGGCGGTCTACATGTTTTTTCGCTCCCCGTTTTATGTACACAACATCCATGTGAGATAGCGATTCTAAAATAAGCTCCCGAATAAGACCCAGTATCGACGTGCCGGTGATTTGAAGTCATAGTTGGGGGCTCTCTCCCAGGTACCCAGCATCTGGGTTGAGGTGACCACCAAGAGGGTTTTCTCGGTTGTGGCCCCCTTTTCCTGAACTCCTTTCGCAGACAAATCTGGCTGGTGCCAGCGTAATTCTTATCCTTCCTTTATCATAAATTATTTTAATATCCTGTTTTTGTTTGTCTAGCTTTTGTAAGCTGCCGTGGGAGTACCACCGAAGAGGCGCTGTATAAATATTTTAAATAAATGCGTATAGAATTGCAGCTTTGATATTCTGGCGGAGCAGGAGAGGAGGCTGCGAGCCCAATCCAAAGCGCGCTTCCTAGAAAGACAGTCCCATTGAAACTCAGTGTGACTTCTTACCCTCGAGAAAACTCCCACGGGAGCACGCTACACAAGCTACATACTGTGTAATGGTGTGTTTTAAAACTGGGGACGCTATGAAATAAAACCCTGCCTGGTTCTGAAAGTGAAGTGTACTTTTGTTGAAACCACTTCAGTGCCTGATCTCCTATAGTAGATTCAGATCAATGGGAGTCAATCTGGAACAAAGGGAGTTTTGTTGTTGTCTAGTCCTTTAATCGTGTCCAACTCTTTAGTCGTGTCCTTTAGTCGTGTCCAACTCGTGACCCCATGGACCACAGCACGCCAGGCACTCCTGTCTTCCACTGCCTCCCGCAGTTTGGTCAAACTCATGCTGGTAGCTTCGAGAACACTATCCAACCATCTCGTCCTCTGTCGTCCCCTTCTCCTTGTGCCCTCCATCTTTCCCAACATCAGGGTCTTTTCCAGGGAGTCTTCTCTTCTCATGAGGTGGCCAAAGTATTGGAGCCTCAGTTTCAGGATCTGTCCTTCCAGTGAGCACTCAGGGCTGATTTCCTTCAGAATGGATAGGTTTGATCTTCTTGCAGTCCATGGGACTCTCAAGAGTCTCCCCCAGCACCATAATTCAAAACCATCAATTCTTTGGCGATCAGCCTTCTTTATGGTCCAGTTCTCCCTTTCATAAATCACTACTGGGAAAACCATAGCTTTAACTATACGGACCTTTGTTGGCAAGGTTATGTCTCTGCTTTTTAAAATAATGTCTAGGTTTGTCATTGCAAGGGAGTTTTACCTGATGCGAAATGAGACAGAGTACATAGCAGATTGTCTTCTACTGAGTCAGATCTTTCGTCCAGTAATGTCTACATTGAATGGCAGCAGCTCTCCAGGAATTCAGATAGGGGGTATTTCCAGCCCTACATTCAATCCTGCCAAGGATTAAACCTGGGATCTTCTGCGTACAAAGCAAATCCTATGGCCCTACCATACTCTACCCTACTTTTAGAGAATTTAAGGTAGGATGAGAAAAATTAGCAGAGGTTATTAAAATTCCTTTACTTGTCAAGAGATTTCGCCCCGTGGCGCAGTGTTCAAAATACGGAAGCAAGGTTAGGAGGACCATCATGAAATCCACACACCCATGGATCCCAATTCTTAGCCAATCATTCCTCGAGGACCTTAATTCAGGTCTGCAACAAGAAGTAAGGGCAGTAGGTCCACATCCCCGCCCACTTAATTCGAGTACAAATATTCAAGGGCGTACCTAGGGGTTGGTTAGGTTGGTCGCCGCCAGGGCACAGGCCCAGGTGGGCGCAAAAATCTCGAAGAAAGACAGAGAGACGGGAATTGCCAAGGGCGCAAAGGAGCCTAGGTACCCCTCTGCTAATGTGGGCATGTCCAGTATAATCGCTGAAGTCTCGAAATTAGGACCAGAAGCTCCGTCTGTTTTACAGGCCGGTCCTTGGCCAGAGTTCCTGAGCTCACTTGCGTGAAAAGCAATTTCCGGTGCAGTGCTACCTCGGGTTACATATGCTTCAGGTTACATACGCTTCAGGTTACAGACTCCGCTAACCCAGAAATAATACCTCGGGTTTGCGGCGGCAGCAGGAGGCCCCATTAGCTAAAGTGGTGCTTCAGGTTAAGAACAGTTTCAGGTTAAGAACAGACCTCCGGAACGAATTAAGTACTTAACCCGAGGTACCATTGTATAGTCAATGTATACCCACCAAAGTAATCCCACATCTGCCTTCTCAGAAGTAAGCACCGTTCAGTTCAATAGGACTTACTCGTGGGAAAGTTTAGGATCGAGCTGAAGTTGAAACAAGGTTGATTCTCAGGCAATTTTGCTTAGGGTCGCCGTTTTGGGAACTCGGAAGAGTCTCTCTAATGGGAAAAAGGAAGGAGAAGTTAGGAATTTTAACGTCACCGCAAAGGTAAAGAAAGGGGAGTAGGGACGCCTGATTGACCCACTGTTGGTTTTTAGAATGGGCCCCATGGCTTTTGCTTCTGCATTCACAGAGCGGAATCAGAGCACCACGCAGACCCGCTACCCGCCACCCAAGGTGCCCACCGGTCAGTACGAACCAAGTGGACTCAAGGTCAGGAAAAGGCAAGTCTGCATTTAGCTTCAGATCAATGCTGGAGGGACTTTCCCTTCTGTGGAATCTGTGAGCTTCCTCGTTTGGTCGTACAGACCAATATGGCCCAAGGATACTGACCAGTGATACTGTTGCTACCCCCTTCCTACATCTCCCGCTATTCCATCCAAGACCATATCCTTCCCTTAGGATGCAATCCTATTATAAACCGCATTGACTTGGTATAGTCAACCCCACTGAAATGAGGAGGACTTGCTTCCGAATAAACCCGCCTGGGTTCGGATTTCAGGGCTGCAATCCTGTAGCGCCCTGAAGAGGAAGCCCCATTCAAGTCAGTGGGGACTTCCAAGCAAACTGTGACAACCCAAAGGAGCGCGTAAAGGCCTTTTTTCAGCATTGATTTTTCCGTGCTTGCGCGTGTGCATGGGCGTAGCCGGGAGGGGGCAGCTGCCCCCCCCCAATAAAGTAAATCAATTAAAAATACTTAACAAACTGAGGTTCTGCCTCCACCCAACATGAATCCTGCCACCCGCCACATAAATCCTGGCTACACCCAAGGGCGTGTGTGATGGGAGAAGCCAGAGCCTCGTTTCTACTGATGCATCTCGGCTTAAACGCTGGTGCAGTTATCACTACAGTGAAGTGGAAATAGGTTTGTTTTGTTTTCCAGATCGACTCCACTCCGGTGTGCATGGGTCGGGCATCCTTCTGATTTTATCTCAAGCAGCTTCCATCGCGAGGGAATACAAAAAATCATTCTCGTTAAAGGCCCACAGAGAGACGTGTAACAACCTTTAAAAAAAAATAAAAAGGTAGTACAAAACAGTAATATAAACCCAACCATCGCCCCGTCGAGAAAATTCAGTCTTTTATTTGTCCAAAATCAAACGTCTAATTATATCCCCGTGTCTCCTTCCATGCATGCGTTCATATTTGTAATGCTAGCTGGTTTTGTAATGCCTCGGTGGATAAACGGAGAAGAACGTGCTTTGCGCTCTTTTTTACATCTACAAAAAAGCCTTTGATTAGGTCCTAAGATAGTCTATTCCGCGGTTTGTTTCCTACGATGTAATAATTAGTTAAATGAGGGTGGTGGAGAGGAAGCGAGAGAAGCAGAACGTTTCTGGTACGAGTGTGCATTATTAGGAAAGGTGACGGCCCCTTTGACCAACTATGTGCAGACCGACCTGGAAGTAAGCCCTATTAAAAACCATAGCGCTTACTTCGGAGTAAGCATGCATGCA
The DNA here is from genome assembly GCF_964234715.1 of Podarcis melisellensis. Classification (NCBI taxonomy): domain Eukaryota; kingdom Metazoa; phylum Chordata; class Lepidosauria; order Squamata; family Lacertidae; genus Podarcis; species Podarcis melisellensis. Next base: position 105,895,646 of record NC_138528.1, on the reverse strand, counting down.
TTGGATCGCGCCGCCCGTGGACTAGGTGTTTTTTTTGTATACAAAGGAAGGAGGAAGCAACCTAGTAGTAGGTGATAAAACCTCTCGATCTTTTTGCTTACCAGCGCAAACGTATGCATGTCTACTGAGAAGTAAGCCCCATGGGTTCAATGGGATTTAGCACCAGGGACGTTGGTACAGCATGACGGTCCTTTGGAAAGCATTCCCCGTTTCCCCCCCAAAGAAAATGCCTCCCCCCGCGATTATTGACAAAAATGCGCACAGCCGAATCCGGGTCGATGGCGATAAATTTGGCGAAGTGATGTAAACTGGGCCAAGACAGGCCTGGCGCCGCTGGCACTTCGCCACAATCCCAGTCTGGGAACCTGCAAGTCAAAAAACCCTAGCTAATAATTGCAGTCTGCAAACCGCAGCGCCGTGGACACATGGCTTAGCAAGAGCTCCTCGGGGAGGGGGGGGGAATTGCCGTTTCTGTGGGCTTGGCTGCTGAGCTCCCCCGTGGGCTTTCGCATCTTGTGGATGGCAAGGCGCCCGAGGTTTCTTCCCAGTGCTCCCATGGAGCTTGGACTTGGCTTTTTACGCCCCCACCCTTCTGTCCTGAGTTATGCGTAGAGCATTTCCACAAGCTCGCAGGCTGGAATTGACAAGGGCTGCCAGGCGCGGGCGCGCGCTCCGAACGAAAAAAGGCAACCTGTTCGGGCCGGAACGGCGCGTCCTTCTATCCCGGAAGGAGCCCCCGCCCCCCAGCTAGCCAGAGCCGGCTAAGCCCACCTCGACGCTGGCTGGGGGCAGATTTCCCTCTCCCCGGGAATTCTGCAGCAAGGGTTGCCTCAAAGGGAAACGTGGGGTTCAGTGTCTCCTTCGAACCGAGATACTGAAAAGCGCGTGTTAAATGTGCGCCTGAGCCTGCACCCACAAGAATTACTCCTCTCTCTCTCTCTCTCTCTCTCTCTCTCTCTCTCTCTCTCTCTCTCTCTCTCTCTCTCTCTCTCTCTCTCACACACACACACACACACACACACACACAGCGATTTCCACAGGGAGACCCATTCAGAAGTATTTCAGTTTAGCTAACGCTTCCAAAGAGATATACTGTTTTTTAAAGCTCTCTCTAACAAAGGCATACGGTCGATATTTCGAGCTTTTTATATGCATAAAGTGTATACACGTGAAGAGGGAGATCTACTTGATCTCAGGGCCTAGGGAATGCAAGAGATGTTTGAGCCGCTCAGTAATAGGGCTCCAAGTCTTCAGATCTGCGCAAGAAGTTCTAGAGTCACTCTCTTGCGCCCTCACCGATCCTAAACACGGAACGAGCCTTCATTTCTCAATGGAACTTCCTAGCGAATATCTAGGCGTTGCATCGATACTAGTCGACTACGGTCCCTTTCTTCTATCTCGAATTCTGCATTTGAAAGCCTTAGCCCAAGTTACTCTGTAAAACGGACTTGCCTCAGGGGGGCTTCAACAAGTGGGATGGAGAGGCCACCGAAAAGGGTTTTGCTACTTTTCCACCCTGCGCCCAAGTTGGGTAACGTCGATGTAGCAGGCTGGTTTTGGGTAGGCAGGCCTGACGACATACCCCCAGGAGCAAGCATAGGCAAACTCGACCCTGCAGATGTTTTTGGCCTACAACTCCCATGATCCCTAGCTATCAGGACCAGTGGTCAGGCATGACGGGAATTGTAGTCTCAAAACATCTGGAGGGCCAAGTTTGCCTGGGATGGTGAGGTGGGACATTTGCCCTGCGGCTGCTGTTGAATTCTCAACCTCCATCAGCCCCAGCCGGAGCGCCACAAGTCCACGGGGATCACAGTCCCCTCCCCAAGCCCCATCCTTGAGGAAATGTGGAGAAAAAGCCAATAGGAGGAGCTATCTCCAGCTCCGTTTCAGGGCAAGGGGCTACTCTAGAAACAAGGACTGATCTATTGGTTTCTGATGAGTTTCTTTCAGTAGGAACAAAATAAAATACGTTTTGAGTCTATTGCACACCTACAGCAGACTCCTGTGCTATGAATTCAGTGAAACCGAACCCCAGGTGCGTGTGCGTGCCGTACTATATAGCGCGCGCACTTCTTTGTCAGCCGTGCGCGCCTTTGCGGGCAGGGACCTCTTTGCCTTAGCGCGTGACCAAGATGCAGACGCGATACCAAGCCCCCACCAGCAGAGAAGAACCCTTAGGCTAACCTGTTGAGAAGGCAATCATGATCGCTAAGCCGGCTCTCGGGCTGCCTGTTGCAGCTGCGTTGGCCCTAGACGGGGCGAACGGTTTTCTCCAAACACCTATGATAAACACAACCCGTGCCAGCTTCGGAGTCCATGATCTCGATACAGTCCTGAGCTGTTCCCTCCTTCCAATTACGGCTTTCGTGACTAATTAGCGCGCGTGGTTCTCTAGCCGTACGTGCGCCTACCGATGGCACCTGAGGCAATTTATCAATTAGACGGTAACTAAAGACATTCCTGACGGATCGGAGGTTAAGGATGGAGCGTTTGACACAAAAGAAGGCGCTGCGCTGTCGAGGCCGCTCAGATGGGCAGCTGGAAACTTCTGCGGGCCTAATCCGGTCGATATCCTTATTAACACGGGACTGCTATGTTAATATTCCCCAAGAGTTGGTCCATTTCACGGGATCACTGGCAAAAACAAAACAGAGCTTTGCGCTTAGGAAAGTGAAGCGAGATAAATAATTGCTTTTGTTTTTGGGGAGATCATGGGAGATCCTTGGACGGCAAACGGAGGGTTTCTCTTTATATCACAAGTTCCTGTCGTCTTGCAGCTGGAATTCTTCCTAGGATCCTGAAAGGTCTACAGTCCTGTTTAGAAGCAAGACACTTTAATGAAATGCGATTTCTCCCTCTAAGGAAGATCCAGCCACTGCGAAGCATTTTCACGACGTCTTGGTTTGAGTGGGAAAGATTTCAGCACGTGTTTAAGGCTGCAGACCTATGGACGATTATTCGGTACCGGATCCCTCTGAACTCAGTAGGGCTTATTTCTTAGTGAACATATATAGGATTGGTCATGCACTTTCCTATGCAAACCAGTGGGATTATAACAGTGTCTGCTTTCTTCCCCTGGTAAAGTCATGCTCGATGGAGCTAAGTAACAGTTTCCAGACAGCAGGCCGCTGGAGTGGTGCTTTTCCTATCTCAAGAAAAGCACATTAAAGACCAAGATATGTATAGTGGCATAAACTTTCGTGGGCCACAGACTATATTTGTGCCTATGATTGTTGTCTTATAAGCGTTTAGCTCTGGTTGGATCGTGTCCAGTGACTCCCCCCCCCTTTTTTAGGCAAAGCATTTTGGAATGCCCTTGATATTTGTGGCCTCCAATAGATTTCTGTGTTTTTCAAAACCTTGCAATCAACTTCTTGAAAAAAAAGCAATTTATTTATGGTTGCCAGAAGCGGCCTTCTAGTGTTCGGTTGTTATTTTGGCTCTTGGTCTCATCTCTCCCTCTCAGTTTCAGGCCACTCTGAAGGTGCTGCTGTTTTTTAAAGACTTAGAGTAGCAGCCAACGCCAGTCATACTCCAAGCAGACCCATGAAATCAATGCATTGGAGTTACTCAAGTTTACTGACTTCAGTTGGTCTACTTTGAGAAGGACTAACATTGGATTACAGCCTTAACTCCTAACCCTCCTTCCGTCTTGCACCCGGGACCTGTAGCAAAACCGGAAAGGACCCACAGAGACGATTGAGAAGATCCAAACTTGTCTAGAGTGGCAAAAGAAGTCGTTGTCGGTAGAAACACACACACACGTTCCTTTCTCTTCGCCAATAAATGGCACATCGGACAACTGAGAATACGCTAAAAAACAAAAAACTGCTTAGGATTTCTTTTCCTAAATGGCCTTTTCTTCGAAAGAGAGGCGGATTTAAATCGGTTTCCGATACATGAGGACAAGCCAGTTAAACAGCAGCAGCAACAACAGCAACTGATTTTCCAAAGGCAACACCCGGAGGCATCTCAAACCACCAAGCAAACAAAACGTGCCCTTAATTTTATTGCACGGTGGGATGAAAAGGCTGCTTCCTTTCTCCTTCAGTAGAGTAATGCCCATGAGGGGAGAGAGAAAAGGTGACAACCAAGCATTTATATATATGCATACACATACACGCACATACAGATCAAGTCACCTTGGAGAGCTCATATGGGAAGAAGCAGCGCCACCGCCTCCTCAGCCATATGGCCAGGGATCTTCCCCGGGGAGCAAGCGTCAAGTCACCTTTCAGTCCGTATGTGCAAATAATTGCGGGGATCGATCGACTAGGAGGAGGCCCGGATTCATTCGCCGCTCTCTCCGCCTCTCCTGGTCAAGAGGAGACAGCGACGCAGCTGCGCTGCCTCGTGCTCGGATTCAGTACTAGGGAAAGCAAAGGTTGAGATATCTCCACATCACATTACTAGGGCAAAGAGAAGGGGACTGGACGCAGAGCATATAAACATATGTACAATCTTTTCTCCCCCGCTCTCCTCATTTTCTTCCTGTAACCTTCCTGTCGCAAAGCTACAGACTCCGGAAAGTCCTCACCATCTACAGAACTCTCGTGAGTCTTTCCTAAACATTATTGCGCCTAAAGAGGCCGAGGATAACCATGGAAAATCCGACAGGGAAGATCAGCTTTGGAAAGAACAGTAAAGGCGATGGAGTTAATAGCAGGAGAGGGGATTTGCAGCGAGGAATGGATGAGATTTATTAGCGAAGGGAGAAATTAAAGGATCCTGCAAACCCTACGTAGTATGACGCTGGTTTGGAGGTGGGTTTTGTTTTTGTTGTTTGCGAGGTTGGGGAGATGAACGTGGCTCATTTTGTGGCATTCCTGGTGATCTGGTCCACACGCGCCCTTTAACCTCTCAGGGCGTGGGCTGGGGGGGGGATCCTCCCTTCTCTGCCTTGTTAATGCGTGGATATAAAATCATTTAGCTCAAACTGTTTCTTATCCAGCATCAATATGTTGTTCCCTTCACATGAAACTCACACGCGCAGTTTGTGTAAATCTGTAATAAATAATATTTTAATGTTAAAGGGAAGTGTATAGTAATCAAAATCTTTAGGGGCAGGATGGAATGGAAACTGAGAAGGCTTTGACAGTAAACAATCCAGCGCTCATTCCTCTGCCTCATACGACTAATAAGAGACTCCGGGTGCTTCACGACACTACATTTTGTAGGAAGTGGTTTGACAACAAAAGCAGCATCAACGAAATCCCGGAGGAGAAGCAGGTCGGGTAGCGAGGCCAGGTGGTCAAAGCTGGAACAGGTAAGGTGTAGCTGCTGTTTTGGTGGAGCCCAAAGTAGGATCTGCAGACAAGCGTGGCATTTATTGTTCCCTTCCTGGTCATCTGCTGTGTGTGCCTGTGGAATCCTGACAAGGCAGCCCAATATATTTTGCTGCCTGAGGGCAAATAGCAAATTGTACCCTGCCACCTTCAAGTCAAGTTACATGGTAACCAAGTCTGGTCAAGTTATTTGGATACCTGAGGCAGACAATCTCACAAGTTCCTCTACCCACCCACATGTGACACACTCTTTCCTGTTGACTTCCAGAAACCTTGCAGCAGGTCTGCAGGATGTCCGATTCGCTACTAGTTAATTGCAGGTTGGCATCCTACATGGCTTACTCTTCTGGTGCATTGAAAGCAACCATTGACCACACTTCATTATGGATGTGATATAACCAATGAAGCAAACCATGCATATTGCATTGTAAAAGAGAATGGAACATGTGCAAAATGTTGCAGTGTGAAATGTTCCTGTTCAGAACTCTGGTCTTTCAGGCATACTCTTCTCCATCATACACCTTTCCATTCCTGCTCTCTCCCAACTTTTTATCCCCATCCCAACAGTCAGCATTCCATGGCCACTGAATATACTCATGTCGTCATCAGGACACTTTTTGTGTGTGTGGTGGGGACACACTTGGGCTTCATCACTAAATATTTTTCTTCTTGTGCAAAGCTTGGGGATGCCAGTCTACCGATACTTCCCTCTTTGGCATCCATGGATGGTGCCTTTTGGGCAACTTAAACAACAACACTCACCTTTGTGTATGAGAAATAAGAGGAAACTGTGGTTTCCTAAGTGTCACTATGGGCTGCACCATCCAACTACTTCACTAGATTTGGGGCTTTTAAATTTTATACTGGAAACCAGTTTGTAATTTCTGAAGGGAGGCTAAAGAAACATTGCATTCACTTACGTTGAAGGCATGAAATCATTTGCAAACTTTGAGGATAAGAGAAAGGCACATTATTATTAGGTAGGGAATAGAGGTTCCTAGGTCAAAAGAAATGGAGAAATAACAACAAGCATGCATTATTATTAATTATAATATTTATTTATATCCTGCCTTTCCCCCAGAAACGGGAGTCAATACTAACAAAAGTCAAATGACTAGAAACTCTCGATGACAGGTTGCAAGTCCAAGTATTGCCACTCCTTGGTTAAAAGTGGGTCACTAAGTGGTTTAATAAGTAGTCTGAGCAGCAACATCTACAAGGAATTAGTAACCCATTGGGGCAAGGCTGTTGTTTCTTTGGAGACTCCTTTAGAAATACCCTATTTTTTTACTCATTCTACTTCAATAAAGTGATGTAGCCCAATTCTGCTGAAACCTAACTTGGAGCAAAAATGGACTTTTACAGTGCAACCCTATATATTCCCAAGTATCCACAGAATTTAACTTTTAAGAAGGATAAAAGCGTCACACACACACATATAGCTTGAACTTCTAAGCTGTTGGCTTTTTAAATTGCCCTAGGCTGAAATGCGTATGAAATAGTGCTGCTAATTATATTTGTATGTATTTTAAACAGAGATATATATTTAACCCACTTTGAAGGAGTGTCTGCTGGCTGAAAAGCAGGATGGAAGGATTGTCCACCAGCAGAAAAGCAGGACAGAAATTATTATTAATAACAATAACAATAGCCCTAAATGTGCTTGTTTGAACTTCCAAATAGGACTGCCAAATAAACACCCATCGGTTTAGACATGCAGAGCAATGCATGTAGGTCGACTCAGACACAAGTCCCCCAGGTAAGTCTGCACAGGATCTCAGCACAAGACCCAAACAAGGCCGAAGGCCATATAAAGGAGCAGGCTATCTTTAGAAGGCCTCCGCAGTTCCTATGCAGAGTTGATGGACAGCACTCCAAGTTTCGAAACCACAGGTTCTACAATGGCCTGTGTGCATAGCAGCCAACTCCTAGGGACCGAGATCCCTTCGCCCCCCCCCCCTAAAATATTTGTGCCTCCACAAAGTTGATGAGCATTGTCATTCAAATAACGTGTGCGCGCCACGTCTTATGATCTATTATGTGGACTGGGGATGACCTGTCACCTGCCCCTTCTCCCATATTTTATTCAAGTTGGAACCCTTGCTTGTGGGTATGCATGTGTGCCTGTAGGTCCAAGTTCCACAATGAAAGCCCGTCGGATCAAGGCCGATCTAGTGAAGGGAACGCCTCCCCCCCCCCCCACACCAATGGCAAGGAGCCTTCCTTCCCTCCTTCTCCCCGCAGCAAAGAAAGAAAGAACAGGGGAAACCCGGAGCGCCAGCCGGTGGAACGCTGGCCTAATTGGCCCGCGCAAGATCACAGCCACGGCTGCCCTCGCTCGGCGCCCCCCTCCCGCCCGTGTAATTAGGGGGTGGGATTATTAAAGGCAGCGGGAGATTCCCCCCCTCCACCGCATGGCTTTATGGAGGGGAGTCAGGATTGCGCCCCCGATTCGTGGAAACGAGCGCGCGCGCCTGTGCGCTGGGGTGTGCAAAGCGGGAGAGGGGGGGTGAAGGCAGCGTTTGCGACGAGCTTTTCCCTCTGTGGCGCCGGGGAAGAAGAAGAAGAAGAAGGGGAAGGCGGGATCACGGCGAGCCGAGGGAGGGAAAGGCAGGCAGGCAGGCAAGCAGGAAGGAGGCCGTCCTGATTAGCATGCAGCAGCGCTCGCAAGCCCGGCTCCATTGTTTTAACACCTCCCCTCTCCTCCGCGCCAATCTGTCACCGTTCAGCAGGCGAACGCGGCTGCCTCGAACGCGGCTGCCTCAAATGAGACGGATAATTAGCTGCCCCGCACGAATGGCGCACTCTTCTCACCCCTGATTGCTATCACCTTCTTGCTCCTGGCAGTTTTGACACCTCGTAATCAGCCTGCTGCTTTTTCCTCTTTTCTTTCCCTATTTCTGATTCCGTCCCCCCCCCCCACCCACCCCCGTTTTCCTTCAGGTTCCCCCCTCCCCTTTTCTTCTTTTTTTAAAATAATAAAAAAATAAATAAAAAAGTAAAATAAATGCAACGCCAGTTGCCATTTGGATTGAGCCTCCTCTGCTGAGTTAACCTTGCATGAATCGTAAGGAAAGAGGAGGGGAAGAGGATGTCGGAGGGCGACAAAAGCGCTTCTCCTCCGGGGCGCGCGCGTATTTTGAGGTGGCGCGGGCAGCTGTGTCGCTCGGCTGCTTGTGCCTGGTAGCCTCGGCGACTTGGGTAGCGGAACAGGTTTTTGTGGTGTCGTGGTGGTGGTGATTGTGACGACCCCCACCCTACGCCCCCTGCTCAGCTTCCCTCTCCATTTTCTGGGGGGTCGGAAGAGAAAGGCTTGGGCCTGTGCGCGCCAAAGGAGAGAGTGAGAGAGACCTTTCCGCAGCGCGCCCCCTTTAGTCGACAGAGCGGCGCTACAAGCGGGGAGAGAAAGGCGCGCGCCCGCGCCTCCGCGCGCCCCTGCACTAAACCCCTGGCAAATGTCAAATGGCTGATTTAATCTAATCTAAAGTTTATTGGCGGGCTCCGAAGGCGAAGGGGGAAAAAGAAGCCCAAGCTGAGTGTGGCAATAAACAGACTGCAGAGGGAACCTCCAGAAAAGGACAGAGCTGAGACCTCAAATTAATGTACTAAATTTCCCTTCGAAGATCGCACCCCCTCGATGAACTAGTGGAATCTGTCACAAGTGTGTTTCCCTCGCTCCTCTAACGAGCGGTGACAGTCTAATTACTGGAGCTACAAGCAGCTGGCAAGGTAGCCAGAGAGAGGGAGAGAAAAGGTGTGTGTGTGTGAGAGAGAGAGAGAGAGAGCTCACACATGCAATAAATACATATATGCTAAAGGAAAAACCTGTGCACGGAGCAGCCACGGTTGTGGGAACCTCACCTCAGCACCAGTCTCTCCTCTCCCACTGATGGGAAGCCTAAGTCAGCTCTGGGAGGCTCAAATCCACTGGCACCTGAAGTGTGATTTGTGGGGCCAACTATGGTTAAAAAGATGCACATGTCTCTTGTGAGGTGTGGGGAGCAAAGAGAAGGAAGACCAGCACCTTTGAGAAGGTGGAAGAAAGCAGGGACAAAATGTCTTTTTTGGCTCTGCCGCTCCCACTCTGCTTTCCTCCACTACTTGAAAAAATAATTTGTATCCCTGTTGGGCTCAATCCTCTTTTTCGGAGTATTAGTGTTTCCTACTGCCTGCGCTTCCCCTGGTGAGCATAATAAAGCAGATGTCCCCGCTGGCAGCAGTAGCAGAAATAGTCATTCGCCCTCAAAAAGTTGTGTTAGACTGGAGGGTGCTCAGGGTGCAAATTTACTTGCCCACCAGCACCTAATTGGAGCAATGTATCAAGTTTCCCCAGGCATTTGGGTAATGTCAATGATTGAATCCCCCCCCCATCTACTTATGTTCTTAATTATGCTTACGTATTTTTATTACTGTACTTTACTTTCCGCTATAAATTTCTAAGCGACTTTTTATCGTGAGAAGCGATTCATATATTTAAATATGCAGCATTCTACAAAGATGCGAAATTTGCATTGTATGGAATTTTGTATAAGCTAAAGATGAAGTAGCTGCTGTACCCTCATAGCATCTGATTTTAAGATGCCTAAGCTTACTTATTCTTTGCTTGCTTGTTAGATCCACTACTAAGCTGAGTGGCTGAAAGGGAGATGGCAGAGCATACTGTGAGGCCCAGATTCAACTAATGCAGTGTGCTGGTGGAAGTCTGCAAAAGGGTTCCTGCTAGTAGTGCAATGGGTCTTCCCCCCTCCAAATCTGCTGCAGTGGGGAGAACCCTCCAGAACACATGTGTATGTGTGTGTGTGTGGGGGGGAGGAACCATTCTTTGCAGCATGGAGAAATATGCTGACAGAAAGATCAGAAGAGCACAATGTTGACTTCCTCTCAAATATAAATTAAGTCAACTGCTTTGCAGTCCTTCCTTGATCTTTCATACACTGGACTGCTGGTGTATCTTAAGAGCTGGAAGATGAAAAAGGAATGTGAAAGCTTCTAGAAACTGATATGCAACCAAGTGTTTCACCCCTAACAGAAAAGCTCCAGTACGGAGCTTCAGCTAGTCAGCCTTGAAGGACACTATCTAAGCCAGCCTTTCTCAACCTGTGGGTCCCCAGATGTTGTTGAACTACAACTCCCATTACCCCTAGCTAGCAAGGCCAGAGCTCAGGGATGATGGGAGTTGTAGTCCAACAACATCTGGGGACCCACAGGTTGAGAACCGCTGGTAGGGAACCTGTGACCCTCCCTCTAATTGTTAAAATACAATTTCCACCAGCTAAGGGAACTAGGCAAGCAGATGGAATAGGAGTCTCAACAGGAAGGCCACAGATTCCCCATCCCTACACTTAAGATGTAAGGGGGCCAAGCAAGCAAGCAAGCTCATTCCAGCCCATTTTCATTTTTTTCTACCTAACTCTCAGTGTTTGTAGTACCTTACTGGTCTGTTTCTATTTGTTTTCTTGTTTTGGAAGGGGAACCCCCCCTTTAATGCTGTATTTTTGAAAAACATTTTTTTTTTGTACTTCTGGGGATTCTGCTACCCCACTTGTTTCTGCCAGTACTGTTCTTTCGTGTAGAGAGAGTGATATGTGCCAGCTCACAGGAAATATAGGAAGGGAATGTGTGTAGAGAAAAACCTAGGCAATGCAAAATACACGACTTAAAAAAAAAAATCCCAGTTAGCCCTTTATTATACTGCCATCGCATTTTACTCCTTTTAAATTCAAGATGAAGCCCCGTTTTCAAGAAATGCAGTTCGTTGTCTTTCCAGAGTACACCCTGAAGAGCACAACTCATAAGCAAGCCTAAAGAAAAGTCTCAGAACGTGTTATGTCATACATGGATTTTTAAAAGGCTTGGCCTGGTAGTTTTATCAGAGTAAGACCAAACACACATTCTGGGTCACAAGAGAGCCAAAACCCTGCACAATGCAGTTTATTTTAGCACAAAGGCAGTTAACAGTTTTTCAGAAACAGATGAGAGGCCGTAACCAAAGTTGTACAAAAATGTCTATATATCCAAAAGCGTTTAAATTATGCAAGACATCCGGGTTTTCTCCATCCTTTCGATTTGCAAAATTGGGACTTTTATGTAAATACTAGACATTTGGGAAAAGTGAAGAAGTTTAGATATTAACAGCATATACAGACAGTTTTTTAAACTCCTAACTATATAAAATTATTACATATGGACAAAAAACAACAACAAACCAGTCCAAGATTATCATGTTGCAAACATGATCAGCTTGTTGAAAAATATTATACTTTGGGGGGGGGGGCGTGAACTGTCTCAGGTAAAGCCTGATGGCTATAAAACGCTCAGAATTAACAACTTATTTCACCTCTAAAATGGGAATGTTTTGTTTTTCAAAAAAACTCACCACAAACCTCCCCATGCAATACCCCAATAAAGCTAAATGTTTGTGTACTCATTATATATTATTAAAGCCTTTTACAATGTTCATCTCAGCCCCATTTAGCTGGTGAGACATGTTTTTTGAGGCAAACAGATTGTCTTCATCCAGGGCCATCAATTGTTCTGACATTAACTATTGCCAGATCATTGACAAACCTAGTCCAATAT
>NC_138528.1:105688733-105883579 GCF_964234715.1 Podarcis melisellensis | reverse complement strand
ACTCCAGTGACACTAGGACTTCAAGTTGAAGTGTGAATTCAGATGCCTCAGAAAGTCCTCTGATGTACTACATGGCGGGAAAACTTTCTGACAGAATTCACATATTCCAGTCTGATCAAGTTCCGAGTCTGCAAAAGGAAGTGCCAATACATCATTGTCTTGAGTGTGATATGGCTCCCAGAGCGGCTGTAAGAAGCAGAGGGTAGAAAAAGAAGAGATATGAACACAAATATTTTACCAGCTAGGGATATTGCTGCTAGGTAGATCTAAATATGCGGCCTCAAATGAATACTCCTAGAATGAAATCTGGCCAATATTTTCATCAGCTAAAACACATATTCTTGATAATTCTAGATTGATAAATGCATATACTATACTTTCCTATTTCAATGCATGTTTATATCAGGGCACCGATATTCAAATTACATGAGGATTACGACCGAAGTGGTACCCCCATTTTAAAAATAAACACCAAGAAAATATATCTTACCAATCACTTCGATCATGTAACTGATGAGGGCATACAAGCAACTTGGATTTGGAGCTGGAACAAGCAACTCGGGCTCAGAAGGCTTTTAAAAATAAAATGTATATAATGTGTGAAAGTGTGCCTATGTACATGTGAGTGTGAGCATAGAAAGCCTCTATGTCATTCATATGTACCAGTATCTCAAAAATTCTGAAGCAAAGTGGTTTATTTAAAAAAAAAAAGGGAGGGAACACTCACAATTTCTCTGAGTAATTTTTTTTGTCTAAACAATATTTAATACTGGCCACAACGCCTTAGCAGATTTCTGTTGTGGCCTTTTTTCTTTTTACTCTGGTCAGTCATCAATCCACGAAGAACACAGGCTAATTAGGTGTAATTACATCAAGTTCTAACAAACAGTCTACTTTTCTGTTGGTGTAAATTGCTTCGGAAACCTGTCTAGGCACTGACGCGTGTTTTAAATATCACTGCGGAAGTGTGCTTTTAATTACTTATTTGCAACTCCACCTTGATTTAAACTGGCAGTTTTAATAACTGTAATAGGAGTCATGACTAGATGGCCACAATATGCATGCTGTATTTGAAATATTTGATCAAATTCACACCAGCTGGAGGGCCTTAGCTTACAAGTATTTTACTCATTGAGTTTTGAGCTTGATTCAGGCAGGCTCTACTTCAGGGTTCTTGCCTATCACACATTTATTCAGGATTTCTATTATTTTATTGTAGATGGCACTCAGCTGCTACTGTAATTTTTATTTTGGATCTCTGCTGGTAACCCCACCCAATAAAAGTATGGCTACGAATATTTGCAAGAATGTTATTGTTAGAAGTGTGAACCAATTAATTATCTGCCTTTTAACTGACTGAAGTTGTGGTAACATGAGAACTGATTGGATTAATCAATGCTGGTGCTTATTTTTAAGATATTGAAGAAAGCATGCACTTAAAAACATGGCTTTCAGTTTGTGAGCGCTTGCAGTCCTAAAGATGAATTATAGCTCAAAATAAATTAAACTATGCAACCTTCCCCCTGCCAAATAACACTCATGCAAATGTTGAAGTGTTGTGTTGAACTGGAGCTACATGCACACATTTACATGGATGAAAATGCTCTTAACGTTTGTTTGTCTCAAAATCAGGAGCCCTGCTTGCTAGACTAGCTCCCCAGACGACACAGAATGAAGGGATGAATCAAAATCCTAATTCTTCAATTCAGTCTCTACTCCTGTTTTCAGTATTACAGTTTTCAATCCAGGTGTTTAAGAAACTGCTATATACTAAGGAAGCAGGCTCAAGTTTTTATATTTAGTGTCTGCAAGGAAGAGCTAAATTTATTACATCAGCTGAGAGCCACAGCTCTAATGACTTACGGTTGCCAATTACACTGCATTTAAGTTTCCTCTCCTCGTTGTTATTTGTTAACGCATGTACTAAATGCATGACAGAAAGCTCTTGTCTACAGGAGGGGTGGGAGAGAATATCAGGCAAGTAAGATGGCACTATCAGGATGTCAGCAATGGTGAATAGTATAGAACAAGGACTTATGTGTCTTCAACCTGGCCATTTTTTACCATGCAAACAGGATGGTGGGCTGACCCAAGCTGTCTTTGTGTGAAAGTGAAGCTATGTTCTCCATCAGGAATTGCTGTCACTGTCTTACAAAGTACATTTCAAATCAGACCCTGCAAAGGTTTTCAGGCCAGCTCTACAGTTCGTATGGGCAAGCATGAGGCTATCATCGCAGCTCTCTCAGTAACAGGGACAGAGCCCTTTTAACATGCCTTGTGAATTGGGACCCGTATTTTTAAGCAAGTATTTTGTGACTCCATTTTTCACATTTTCCCTACTGCTGCTATAAAAAAAGGGGGGGGCTAAGCACACATTTTCAAATGATGGAAACTTTCTGCAACCTATTGCTAACTGGACTCGAAGTGATGAGATTTTGCATCTGTTAAAAAAAATCACCCTTAAATGGGTACGAAAACATTTAGGAAGCAACATGAAAGGTAACAAAATGTTTAGAAAATCTATGCAGCTGTCAATTTAGAAGATTTTAAAGGAATGGTGGCTTTTTTTTTTTTTTGCCTAGGTGATTAAAGAAAATGCACAACTTTAATCAAAGACCTTCCTGTATACAATGAACCAATATCGGAAGTATTTTTTGTCACCAGTTGTCTCTCCAAATGTAGACACATAAAATATCAAGGCTTCCTGGCTACTACTAAATTACAGCACAGGCCACTTATATTTTAAAATGTAAGGCTTTTCCTTATTTTTCAAGTATATGAATTTTTATAGTCTCACGCCCTGCACATTCTGACAGTTCAACACCAATTCCTATGCACTTTTAAAGCTGCATGCTTCTCTAACAACTTGCAATCACATACCAGCTGTTTCACATGCTTTAATATACAATGCAGAGTGCCATCTACTGAGAAATGAATAGTTAAAAAAACAAGCAGGAGACATGATGGAGAAAAAGAGGAAGAAGAACGAACAGATGATTTACAAACCACAGGAATCGCAGTGGTAACAGAAGAAATAGTTTCATTTGCTTTGATCCAGCCCAACTCAGAATTTGGTGCGGTAAAGACAAAAGCAGAAACTATGCAGGCATCAAATAATTCAAATGCAAAACCTAGAGCCCTAATATAGGATGAAAAAGGAAACTAGTATGAATATATAATAAATAGTGCATTACCAAACTGCAGGTCATCATTATTATTTTAGGATGTAATAGACTGAAGGCACACTCAGGACCTTGGGCATATGTGTCTAAAATTAAGAGTGCTACAATGAACTTGGGAAAAAGTAAGAGGTGTAGCTCATTAAATCTTCAATAATTTGTAGCGAGGATCCATTACTCATAAAAGTGGTGACTGTAATTCATGACTACATTAACACTACGCAGTGTGATCAATATGCCTCTTAAAACCTGCGCACGCTTGCACTTTAATTCATCTGCTTTCAACAGGGTTAGTCGATTTAGATGACAGTAACGCCGCAGTAAGTATGTTAAGCAGATCACAGCAGAGTTTTTAAGAGGTATTTACAAAAAAATGACGGGCATGCTTATCAGTTTTAATATGGATCATTTCAGATCAAGCTGTATCCTCTCATTCTGTGACTGCCGAAATGGCAGATCATCATCAAATAAGTTCACATGGGTTTAAACCAGATGCAGCACATGGGTTTAAACCTGCCAAGTTCCAAGGGGTTAACTCCCTATAAGTGTGTATAGGATTTCAGCCTAAAAAAACCAAAGGAGGTCCAATCTGCCACTAGCAACAGATCTTGAGAGGCCACCTCCCTTTTTCTTAAACATTAGAGAGGCAGTGCCATGAGGGAGGAGAGAGAGAAAGAAAATAAGAAAATTGGGGGTAGGGGAAGAAGCAGCCTGCAGTGGGGGGTGGAAAGAAAGGAGTAGACAAATGGATGGGAGAATATCAAGTAGCCAAATAACTTTTTTTGGTGAGGTTTGAGGAAGCCAAACCAGAGTCACTTCCGAATTGAAGCCATACAGGTTGCCTGCTCACAGAACTTCCTAATGTGGAAGGATTACATGCACACAAAAATTCAGGAGAAAGCTAAAATAAATGAACATTGGTTTTGTACATATGAAGCAGGAACACTTATCAACTTAGAACTGACCCCGGAACACGGAAAAGTGCATGCACATGTCTTTCATCAGCTTCTCGCTCCATATTAAAAAAGCAGTTGTGTGATATGTGCAAGGGCTTTAAAAATATATATATAATCCTCTGTGCACATAATCCAGAGCAGACTCCCAAAGCATGGATGAGAAGAAGCAGTGTGCAATGGTTAGAGCGACAGGTTATGGCCTGAGAATACATTGAGTTCAAGCCCCCATTCAGCCTTGACTCTCGGTCACTTTCTCAGCCTAAGCTACCACAATGGGCTAGGAACATAGGAATCAGGCTCCTACTAGATCAGACTATTTGTCCAAATAGCCCTGTACTGGCAGCCCTGTACAGTTTGCCAGGCAGAGATGTGTCTTTCCCATCACTTTCTTTTAATGGGAGGTGCCAGGGACTAAATCTGCGAACTCCTGCATGCACTGAGCTATGAGATGATAAAAGGGGTGGGAGAAAAACATATAGGCACAAATAGAGAAAAGGCAGAATAAAAATGTAATAAAAAACCAAACAAAAAGAGCTTTCCTGTTTTCTACAATTCCAGAGATGACTATGCACACAAACCTCCAATGTGCACACAGAAATGCCTGGAACCGGTGCACAGCAAGAAAACCTGCACTGACTGGAAGAGAGGTTTGTACAACAGACTGCCTGTGTGGGCATTTGGCCTGGGGTCTACATACAAGACACGAGCTTAAATATACTCTTCAGTCATTCAAATATCCCTAGTTAGAAGGCCCAAAAAGATTAACTTGCAGCCTAGTTTCAAAGCATGCTGCATCAGCAGATGGAAGGCTTAGAATAGGGAATACCGGCTGCTGGTCTAAACACAATATCACAAATTATGACATTACAGTGGTGGCACAATGATATCAGGCCGTTGTGCTAATGCAAACGCTTTGAATCAGAGCAGTGGACAGATGGGATAATAAATATTGCACCGAGTACACAGTAGGTTGAGCAAGTTCAGCTACCTGCTCAGTTTTACTGCTTTACAGAATCAGAATCACCATATGTAAACACAAAAGGAAATGGAAAACAGCAGATACCTGCTGAGGGACTCCAACAGGGCTCTTGTTATCTTCTAAAGACGGAAGTTTTATTTCAGGGATATCTTCATCTGGAAAGACAGTGGCTCCAAAGTTGTACGCATAAGGCACTTGAAAACACAGAGCATTGTCCAAAGGACTCTGGACGAGTGCGTTTGTGTGGGCGGCTGAAGATTTGGCTGGCAGGTTATGTGCGGCTGAAGTGCTTGAGTCGGTGCCATGGCCTTCAAACATGTTGCGCTTCACCTCGCTGTAGCTCATGCCCTGGTCTCCAAGGTCCCTATGAAACGGCTTATCTGGGAGCATGTTTTCAGTCATCACAAGGCAGGAGATTCCTGGAGCATCTGGGGTGCTCTCCAAGAAAGCAGCATCGTTGTCTATGGGCGGGAACTTGACATTAAACTGAGAAAGGGACTCCACAGAGTTTTCTTCCTCGTCCTGCCCCATCCCGCTTGGAGTGGCGGATGGGAAGTGTGGGGCACCTCTGTTTAGATCCTTTTCAACCCAAGGATTACAGAGGTCATCTGCTTGTTCATCGGTGCACTGGATAGGCGTGGAGAATGGAATTTCTGTAAAGACAGGTGAAAAGGAAATGATTAAACAGTACCTAAGTCTCTGGTTTAAAGCACGTAACTTCAACTGCCTGACAAATTTAATTTCCCCAAAGACCAGCACGGTCAATTTATCAGTTTGACACACCACAGACTGATACTGTGACTCTTCCATGCCAACCCATTGGCTCTCCTATACAAGAATAAAATTTGCCAGAACTCTTGTTTTGGGCCAAATTTTCAAGCCCTGCAATTGCCCTTGTGCCTTGCCATCCCCAACGCTCTCCACTAACAAGATTTATATACCGCTTAACCAACAAAACTTCTAAGCAGTTTCCCTAAAATGTTAAGATTTAAATTTTAGATATAATATATTTCATTTCCATAAACTATTAGACAATATTAGATGTTTAAAAACAAGTTAGGCTAAAACCTTTCAAAATAAAATCCATTTGCCAGACTTGTTTTTCAGGAGGGTGGCTGGGTCTCTCTCACTACTTAAGATAGAAAATAATGATGATATTTATATTCCATGTTATACAGAAAGCATTTTCTAGACACTATGAATAACGCTACCTATTATTGAGATTTCATTTTGGCAAGAATTGGGTTGCGTCACAGATAATTTGTCTCTAGCTGAGGAATGACAGGTGACTGGATTGGTGTGTGTGTGTGTTTCTTAACAAACCGTGGCTTATGCAACCATTTCAACACACGCCTAGGGTCTAGCCGTGCACATCCATTTGCCACAGGCTGCCTTCAGTCCACTTTTGGCAAGCTACAAAAAAAGCAACTTAAATGCAGGTTAACTATGGCGCACCAAAAAGGCAAACCTGAACTGAACTGAGCGGTACATGGCTATCACCAGCTCAGAACATGCTGGCCTCCTCCTATGGATGCTGCGCAATGAAGTTAGCTGTAAATGCCAGTACTAGAAATTAGGTGCAGTTACTGTTAGATGACAAAAGTGTGGTATACAAGGTTTTGAGCAGCAACAAAACCAGTGGTTTAGATCAAAGATGCTCCCCAGAAGCATCTAACTAGTCGTTATTGGGAGTGCTGGTGTTGGTCTCTTATGAGAAGGATTGAAAAATGTTTATAAAATAAAGACATTAAACAGAATTAGGCTGCTGCAATCCAATACCCAGTTACCTGGGAGCAAGCCTCACTGAACTCAGTGGGGATTCATTCTAAGCAGACATGCCTAGCACTGCATGCCTTCATCTCCAAAACAAAATGCATTAATTCAAAGTGCACACAATGAGCTCAGAGCATTGCTGCACAAGCCCTGCCGAAATCAGTTTACATTACAGACAGGTGCTCCGCTCTCCTGCTTCAACAGAAATTGAGCATCTAAGCTTGTGCGGCAAACCGCAGCGAGGCATACACAAAGCAGATATTAAAATGCACTCCGATAGGTATCTGCATCCTTGCCTTTCATACAACAGGCCAAAAACCTGCCGTATAAATTCCGATCTATATTTTTGCTCCCAGCCAGATAACTAAAGGCAGCGTCACTGATCATGTTGTTATCGAACAGAGGTGATCTCTGTACGGCAGATAGGTGTGTGGGAGAGAGAAAACAGGGGCAGCCTTCACTGGCGAAGGGAAGAAAGAGCGTTCACTGTGTTGCAAGCAGATAGGTCAAGAAAAACAAGGCAACCGGCAGCTTCTCAAGACATGCACTTGCAGCAAAATGAACAGTCACATCACACTGCACAAGTGACGTGTGTGTGTGTGCGCTCTCTCTTTTTCTATCAAACACACACACACATTTCTTTTTATATTTCGGTCACCAGGGTTATTGAAATGTAGGACCATTTCATCAATTATAGAGCGCCACACAGAAGTCAGGGCAAGTCCCAGGCAGCGTTGGAAAGCGCATGCATCATATACATCACATTCCAAAAACGAAGCATGTTTTCCCCCCAACTGAAACAGCTGAATCACAGTAAGAGCTGCAGTAAAGCGATACCAGTTACAGGTTCTCTCCGTAGTTTAAATTTACTCAGCTGGTCCGTCTGTGCTTTAGCTAGTGCGCGTATGTGATGAAATTCTTCCTTCATGCCCCAGAAAACAGCCTCAAGTTCGTCCCTTCCAAAAATAAAATAAATAAAAATACATTATTTCAGATATAAAGCACCACATTCTGTTCCACTCTTTTGTCTTTATCAAGCCTAACCCTGGGAAATTTTGGCACCCGCTATACCTGAAAGCCAGACTCAGGGAATGGGAAGAGACACGATGTACGAGATCTGCGACCTGATATTGCAGCGTTGTTGTTTTTTTAGAAAAACAATAATCTGTAAAGCAGCCGGCGTGTGTGTTGTCGTCTCCCATTTTGACTGCATTTAACCATTTCCCCCTGCACAGTCTCCTCAATCTAAATGGATGCTATGACCCCCTCTGGGGAAAACAAACATATAGGGATGGCATAGGTACTGCACTCATCTTTCTCTCTCTCTCTCTTTCTCCAATAGGCCTTAATACCAGTGACTGGGAGCCAGTTTATACTAGGGAAATGGTGCAGATGGATGTGTGCTAAAATCCCAAGCACCATTGCTCTGATTAAAACAACAACAACAACACAGAGTGCTCTAAGAACGGCTGTGTGCACCTTTCACAAAGCAGTCTCTGCCATGGCTGGAGACAGACAAACCCTGAGCAGGGCTGCACAAGAGGCCCTAGTAGGGCAGGTAGTGGCAGACTTTGCCCGTTCCCCCTCCATAGTGATAGAAGTTCTGCATTGGGGAGCTCCAGCTCAACTCCCGAGTCCCTCCTTGAGAGAATGCCCAGGTGAAAACAGGTTCATGAACACTAAAGGGGGCAAGCGAGGGCACAGGGGGCCAGCCACTTGATCTTCCATCCTGACTTCACATTCAGGGGACAGAGAAAGGGATGAGGGTGGTGCTGAGGCACAGGGTGCAGCCCCTCCTTTGACCAAACCTGCCGATGCTCAAAAGTGGCTCTAGATACCTTTTTTCAATATTTAGCAGTGGCAAGGGAGAAGAGGAGCGCTCCTGACTTTTTAAAAATCAGAGAACGAGTGTAAACATGAGATGATTACTAAAAAGAAAACAGGTTCCTTAAATAAATAGATAAAAAATAAGGGGGGGGGAAATAAGTGTGATGTACCTTTCACAGGCAGCTGTACCGAAGGCCCCCGGAGATAATTCCTGTCTAGATGAAGCATGTTTTCCATTCCTTGCCTTTTAAAAAAGATCGTAAGTATAAACAAAGGAAGAAGCTTGCATTTATAACAGCCTAACAAAATGAATCAACACATTAAAGAGGCGCGTACAGCAGCAGCTTAACAATGGCACTAGCCTTCCCCTCCCCTTTTAATATAAAAAAGTAAAATGCAATCGTTCTAAATAATGGCTTGGAAAATGTCTTAGATGGAAACTGAACATGTCCACATCCTCATTTACATGAAGGCACCAGAAGATTCCCAAAGTATTTGGGTGGATGTTGAGATGAGTGGGAGAGGCTATATACACTGATACAGAGCTTACACAGAGGACATAGTTAATCTGCAGCTCCAACAATTAATTCTCTGAGCTTCATTTCCTTTCCATTAGAAGATTTTGTCATTATTCACCCCCCTTTTTATGGAATATTTTTGCTTAAATGTTTTCTGGTAATTGATCCAATCCTCTTCAAACAAATGATAAAACTGGGACAGAGAGCCACATATTCTACGCATCAGGTCACAGCTCTCTCTCTATATATAGCCAGAAAACTATCAGCAGAGACTCTACTACATACCTTCTATAAGCTGGGCCAGGGCTGAGACCATGTGTTTTATCATGCATGAAGAGAAGTTATTATATTTGACTACCACCTTGTGGGTTAGCACAGTATTACATGGGCGTTTTATTCAAAAGCCTGAAACTGAAGTTGTTACGATAATCCGTCTTTTATATGGCTTTCAGAAACTTTGAAAGGTTGTCTGGCAAAATGAAGCTAACGTATTTGCCTCTGAAGCACAAACACAAAAGGCAAGGCTGAATGTGCACTGGCTTTCCAAAACCATACTCCGCAACAGGTAGAAAAGCATTTGAAAAAGGACTGCTTCCAAATCATATGCAAAAAGGGGGAGGGAAGAGAGCATGTGCATAATACACATGCGCCAAAGAGCCCAAATACATGGCCTAATCCTCATTCTACAAGGATCATCTGCATGGACATTTTCCATATGCATACAGTGTTATTAATACGAAGAGATTTGGGTCTCCCTCCCCTTGATAATCTTACCTCTTTCTCGTTTCTTGGTCCTGGCATGGAAATTTGTGCCTCACTTATTTCTTTCAGCTGTTTCTTCAGAAGCTGTATTTCATCTTCTTTGATGGCGATAATAGATTCAAATTTCTTTTCTTTTAAATTGCTTTCCTCTTCGGTTTCTCTTAACTTTACACTCTCACCGTCCAATTGTTCCTGAAACAGAAAGAAGCACATACTGCACAGTTGGCTAATTTCTCAGTCTTTGAGGAATGCCGTAGCAGAATAGACTACTACAGGCTAAATTAAGTCTTGGCAATCTGTGAAAAAGGCAAATTCCACGTCAGGGATCATTAGGGAAAGGATCGAAAACAAATGCTGCCAAAATCGCTAACACCTTTGTGCAGATGTATGGCCCCACCCAGTACAGTACTTGGAATCTGGCATACAGTTCTGGCTGGTGCACTTCCAAAAGGATATTGCAGATCTGGGAAAGGTTCAGAAAGGGGCAAGCAAAATGATCAGGTGGCTAAAGCAGCTCCCTTATGAGGAAAGGTTACAATATTTGGGAATTCAAAGTATGGAGGGCAGGGGGGGGGGAAAGGGAAGTGAGGTGTATAAATTTATTCATTTAGTTTGACTTACATGCTGCTTGCTGGTAAAGAACCTCAAAGTGGTTTACAAAAGCATATTGTTTCTATGGGAAATTTCCAAACAGTGTGGTCTTGCAGCTATTTCGAATTCAGGCCAGTTTTAGCTTACCTTACTTCACTGTAGATGTTACACATGGGTGAAAACAGCACCCACCTCAAACATATAATTAGTTTTTGTACTCAAAATACAGCCTGATCCACACACTCGGATACCCTTGGCATTTTAGCAAATTTCCATCTCGTGTGGTGGAGGAAAATACTCTTTCCCGATAGATACCCTCCAAAAGCAAAAAATCATAAATATTCACTGGAGCAGGGGGATGGGATTTCTGAATCAAAGAAGTCTAATAGTTTGCTAAAAAATAAATACTATGGAGAAAGTAAGACAAAGAGAAGTCTTTCTGTCTCTTTCATAATACAAGAACGAGGAGGCCATCCAACAGAGGTGAACGCTGGGAGACAGACAAAATGTGCTTCCTCATAGAATCCTTTTGTTTAAATAACTGTTTTGTTGCAGATGCCTTTGTCACTTTGTGTGAAACACACAATTGAGCTATGGAATTTGCTATCATGATGGCCACCTATTTAAGATGCCTTTAAAACAGGATTAGACAAATTTGTGTATGATAAGGCTCTCTTTGGCGTTCAGCATGTCTCTGAATACTAGTTCCTGTAGAGCCACAATGGGAGAGGGGTGAATGCGTTTGGGGGTTTCCTATAGACACCTGGTTGGCTACCATAGCAAATGAGATGCTGGACTAGAATGGTCTTCAGTCTGATCAAGCTGGTCCTTTCTTTATATATCCTTAAAATGAATTCAGCCCTGTACGCACTACCCCATCAGGTTAGGCTGAAATAATTAATAACCATTTATGGCAGCATGAAGTTACATCTCATTGTGGACAATTATTCAAAACAATTGTGCGTTATTTTGAATACTGAAAATAGTCACCGTAGCGGCGTGCATATTAGTGCCTATAAATGTGGGAAATGTTGTCTCATTCCATTTATACACTCTGCTCACTAATATTTAATTAGTTTTAGGATGTGCTGGAATCAAGATAAAGTACATTTAAAGAGGGTGACAATAGTCTTCAAGGGTTCTAATTTCTGGAACAGTTGGAATGTAGCTATTTAGCACTTAATGACTTAGGATTTTTGCAAGACTCAAGCTATAAAACTTCAAAAGGGGAGAAATTAAGGCTTTTTAAAAGTCGGCTCCTGTAATGTTAAACCATTAATTTTCTATATAGGATGACATTCTATACAAAAAAGCGCGGGGAGGGGGAGGGGGAAGACTCAGCAAGGAGTTGGGAAGAGAAAAACCATGAAGTTATAGCAGCAGCAAAATTGTCTTTTTTAAAAAAGGCTGAATTTTCCAGCTCTCAAGGGTCTATGACATTTGTCAGTTTTTTGTTTTGTTTTTTACAAAAGGGAAACAGAACCATAATTCGCTCAGCATGTGTGCGTAAACTCAATTTTATTTTTTTTGCAGGGTAAGTGGGAAAGAAAGGCACATGCAAGGCATAGTCAGAAACGAGGAAATAAACAGCGCCCTAGATTTTAAAAAATGACACAAAATCAGGGAGCTGATGCTGCAAAGGAAACTTGAGAGGCATTGTGCTCTCATAGGGTTTTGCCTGCTTATACGACGACAACTAAAATATCTGAAATAAATTTGCTACTGCTCAAACTCTGAAAAATATTAACAAAGTAAGCAACGCCCTTCACTAGACACTTATATTTGGTTTAAATAAAAAGGTTCATCTGACCGTAATGGCCCTTGATCCAGAGTGTGTTATTTGGCCAACACCGCTTACAGCTCATCCCACAATGCTGGTAAGTCCCTCCACTGAGAGCTGAGGGAAAGATTTCTTGCAGGAGTTTTGGCTCTCAGTCACACCGTCCTTTTGTTATTGCTGCACTCCATGCCAATGGCAAAAATAACAGAAGCCTCATGAGAGATTTGCTCTTTAAGTGTAAAGCAGGACCAAACGTAAAGGTTCTTGCAAGCAAGAGAAAAAGAGGGCTAGCAATGTTCTTACAGCATACCCCTCTGCCTCACAAACTCCTTTTCCTTTTGTGACTTCTACTGGGCTGAGGGGCCAGTTCAAACACTTCACAGGAATGAAGGCCGGCAGCGTGCCTACCCAGTGTTAGGGGAAAGCGACTCCACAGAGCCAGCTGAGCTTGGCACATCCCACACCCCACTCCAGGAGAGCCAGAAACGGATCTTGCTGAGAAATACTGTACTTTTCCACGTATAAGACAAGGTTTTTTCACGTTAAAATACAGTGGTACCTCGCAAGACGAAATTAATTCTTTCCACAAGTTTTTTCTTCTTGCGAAGCACGGTTTCCCATAGGAATGCATTGAAAATCAATCAATGCGTTCCTATGGAGACCGTCCGGGGACAGAGGGGAAGCGCCGTGCGCCTTCCCCTCTGTCCCCGGACCTGTTTTAAAGCAAGGGGCAGCGGGGAGAAGATTGCTTCTCCCCGTTGCCTGCCCCGCAATCTCCGTGCGCCTTCCCCTCTGTCCCCAGAGATTGCGGGGCTGGCAACGGGGAGAAGCAATCTTCTCCCCGCCGCCCCTTGCTTCAAAAGAGGTCCGGGGACAGCGGGGAAGACGTGCTGCGCTTCCCCGCTATCCCCGGAGCTTGCGGGGCAAGCTTCGTTTTGCGAAGCAAGCCCATGGGGAAATGCGTCTTGCGAAGCGGCTAAGAAAACGAAAAACTCCTTCGTCTAGCGAGTTTTTCGTCTTCCGAGGCGTTCGTCTTGCGGGGTACCACTGTAATGTGAAAAAATTGGGGTCGTCGAATACATGGGTAGTGCAGAGGAGGGGGGACAAGGGATTGTTTGCTACTGCGACCAGGAGATTGTAAGTGATGATAGTGTGGGTGATTGGTGGCTGCGGTAATGGCTGCTGCTGTGGCAATTGTGTGGGTGATTGGCGGCGGCTGACGGCGAGCGGTCAGACGATTGGTGGCTTCTGTGTCGCATGCTATCGGAAGTGTTGGTCAGGCGGATCCTCACCCCCCAAAAGCTCAACAACTCTGGGCAATCTCCCCTCATTTTCTTAATTCTGAGTCTCCAAAAATAGGGGGCGTCTTATACACGGGGGCATCTTATACATGGGAAAATACAGTAGCTAAGCCCTGCCCATGCACCCAGAGCCCCACTGCCCCAGGCCATTGCTTCTCAGGCCAGTTGCTCCATGCACAGCCCTGGCAGTCAAAACGGGTCTGGTGCTCAGCCAATTCTAACAGCGACAAAACAAAACAAAAGCGTACTCTCAACAGGAAGCCTCGGCAATCTCATCTCTCTCTCTCGGTGCCATCTCTCTGACAAGTGTAGCTGTTTCTAAACACCTGTTGGCTGCATTCACAATTTATATTTTAGGTGCGCTCTTTAAAAACGCAATGTGCGAAGTAATCCTAAGGCAATTACCTTCAATGACTCAGTGTCAGACGGAAAGAAACTCAGTAAGGTTACTCGGGACAGACTTGGTTTGATGCAATAGATGAAAGCGGCTTTTCTCTGCAGTCACCTTTGGCTGCCCACTTCCTCCCAGAGGTTTGATCACCCAAGCAATTTTCAGCTGGAGGTCTAGAAATGCGCATCAAAGCACCACCCGTGTTTCATTAAAGTGAGCACAGTCGGACCTTGGTTGTTGAACGCCTTAGCAATCGGACGTTTTGGCTCCCAAAAGCCGCAAACCCGGAAGCAAGTGTTCCAGTTTGCGAACATTTTTCGGAAGCCGAACGTCCGTTTCACTTGTTGTCATTGTTTCCGGGACCAATCAGCCAATCGTAAGCCGCGCCTTGGTTTGCATCTGTTTAACAACCAAGGTATGACTGTACTGAGATGTTACAAGATCATCTCCAAAATGTGGTGTAGTGGTTAAGAGCGGTGGACAGATGTCACACCATGTGTGTGACCTGGGGGTGAACGTGTGACCCTTCCAACATATTTATAGTATCGCTGACTTGTAACTGTGTAAAAGACTGAAGAACAGTCTCAAAGATAAGCAAACAAAAACAGAATCAGAAGCGAAAGGAATATTTTGGCACCGGAGTGTTCAAACATTATGCCTTGCAACCCAGTCTTAGCACAACAGGTCTTAATTAAAAAAACAAAACACGTTGGAAAGAAGAACTTCACTTCCTGATCTGGTGTCATAAGAGAATTGTGTGTGTAGGGGGGAAAGAGGGGGGGGGAATGATGAACTAGCAATAGTAAGTCAAGTCAATAAAAATTTAGAAGGTAGCACTAAAAAGCAAAAAATGAGTACCCAGTGAGAACTAAAAAGGACAGAATGCTGGCTATAGGACACACTGCCACAGAGAGAGCGTGTGAGGAACTGTAAATATCACTGGTACCTCGGTTTACGAACAGTCCTGTTTACGAACAATTCTGTTTACAAACTCTGCAAAACCGGAAGTAGTGCTCCGGTTTGCAAACTTTACCTCGGTCTACGAACAGAAGCCGAACGGAGGAAGGGTGGTGAGAGGCCTCATTAGGGAAAGCGCACCTCGATTTAAGAACAGATTTGGTTTAAGAACAGACTTCAGGAACGGATTTAGTTCATAAACCGAGGTACCACTGTATATGCATTCATGAATAGACTTTGCATTTTCACAGAGCATTCTATGCACATCCAAAACCAGTTGACAGCTTGCCATTTGAAATAGTGCAACTATGTAGGCAACTATTAAAGAACTATGTTGCTCCCTGCTGTTACTCATGTAACTACTTTGTTCTCAACTCATATTGCTGGCTATTCAAAGGTTTTTAGGAGGGCAAACTGATAACTAGACTGAGTGAGTCAAATGATGAGTGTCTTCAGCAAAACAAGGGTAAGAAAAATACACTTATAAAACGCCGCGCTATCCATATCTGTATGAGTGCTGTGCTAAGCATCTCTACTGATTTTTCACTCTTCATCAATTAATGAGAAGAAAAGTTGCATTTGAAAATTATCAAAGGAGATAAAAACGTTGGTGAAAATCTCATGGGTTACCTTATCTTTGGGGTGACAGAGGGGCGTTTGTGAGCATCTTCCCTTTCATTCTACATCATCTCTCTAATGGCCTGCATTCTGAAGGCTCCCAAGCTTCCCAAGTGTCAATTAAAGCCCAAGAAATGTTCCTGTGGGACCACAGCTGTCAACTTACAGATTTGAAAATAAGGGACCAGCAGCCTCAAAAATAAGGGATCAGCAGCCAAAATAAGGGATTTTCCAGGCACAGGTATGTTCAACTTCTGAGCCCCTCCGAGCCAAAGGCAGAAAGCCCAGCCAGCAGCCAAATGAAGCATGAAGCCTCAAGGAAAACCACCGTCACCTCTCCGCTGGGAAGCACTGAGCAAAGGCGAGTCCCGAGGCAACGCAGCCGATTTGATCAGCACAAGGCATGCAAGCTCCAACCCCCAGTCGTTCTTAGACTTCTTATTGGGTGAGCAACGCAGCCAAGCAACACAGTTGGAGTCTCCCTCCTCCCTGGCCGGCAGGGAGGGAGGGAGAGGAGCTGCTTCCTTTGAAACCCAGGAAATTTAAGGGACATCATCAATAAGGGACAGCAGCGGGACACAGCGCTGGGATAAGGGACTGTCCCGCCAAATAAGGGACGCTTGACAGCTACGTGTGGGACTTTTTCAAATGTGGAAGTGCGGGCAGCCAGGGAGGCTGCAGCACACTGGAGAAATGTTTATGGGAAAGAACAATGCACACACACCCCACCCCTTGGCCAGCTCAAAAAGACAAGCTCAGCTGAAATCCCTGCACCACCTCAAATTCCAAAGCAATTCTCAATTCTCAGACATGTAAAAAGAACACTGGAAAGAGTCACAGAACCAGATCATCAACTCTTCCAAGTTGGCATAACTTGGGCAACTTCACTGTAAGTGCAGAAATTTACCAGGCTTAATCGATGATAAAGGAACAATAAAAGGCACAAATGTGGATGTTGCAATAAGTCCTCCATCCTGACATGACTGCAAGGAGATTGGAAGTTTTCACTTCCTTTTTAATTAACCATAGTTTGTGTGCCATCCATACCCTAAACTGTGCGATCTGTCTAAGAAAGCTCGTGGTTTGAAGTTGGCTTGTTTCTAATAAACCATAATTACGATTCATCACAGTTTGTCTAGTTCAAATGTGATGCTTATCATGCCAGTATTATTATTATTATTTTAGAATTATCTTGTGAAAAGCATCCTACCTTTAAAAGCTTCTCTCTTTGCACTGCCAACTGCAGCTTTTCATACAGCTGATCAGCATTCAAGTTCAGTAACGTACCATTTCTTCTGGCTTCGCTGTCTTCTGGTAGGTGGTCATGCACATATGAAAAAACCCCAAACATAATGGTATATCATACATGCCGTTTCACACATGGAATACAATAGGGAATCAAATAATGCAACTTCCACAATATCGGGTTGGGATTGTTTTCGGTACACGCAGATAATCTCTATATAGGAAAATAAGTGCACACTAACATTTGAAGTACAGTGCAGTTTACTCCTTAGATAGACAAGGCAGCAGTTTTGAGACTTGAGCATGCTTAACACAGTAAGGTAAAGGTAAAGGGACCCTGACCGTTAGGTCCAGTCGTGGCCGACTCTGGGGTTGCGGCGCTCATCTCGCTTTATTGGCCAGCATGACTAAGCCACTTCTGGCGAACTAGAGCAGCTCACGGAAACGCCGTTTACCTTCCCGCCGGAGTAGTACCTATTTATCTACTTGCACTTTTTGGGGTGCTTTCGAACTGCTAGGTTGGCAGGAGCAGGGACCAAGCAACGGGAGCTCACCACATCGTGGGGATTTGAACCACTGACCTTCTGATCGGCAAGTCCTAGGCTCTGTGGTTTAACCCACAGCGCCACCCAAGTCCCGCTTAACGCAGTATAGCACTGCAATCTTCTTAAAATGATGCCTTCTGGGAACTGAAGAATGCCACGTGATATAAGTATTTATTTTCAACCTGCTCCTCTTAAAACTATTCAAACCCTTCATCCCCCATTCCTTTTTTCCTATGGAATGCTTTTTATTTCTTTTTTCTCTCCCTCTTTATTATTTAGCTTTTTATACTCCCATTTTCTCTTTTCATACAACTGCCCACTCCTCTCTCCCTTATAGCTTCCTTCTCCAGAAGCAGGACTTTGCCAGGACACCCCAAGGCACGGTTCCAGAAGCAGGTGCTTGAAGGTATGAAGTGACCTAGACATTGCTCCCCTTGACCCTTCACTACTGAGTAATCACAACCAGCAACCATTCATTCGCCTCTTAGTCCATATGCATTATAAAAAAAAACAGTTTGTGTTGGGGAAACCCAGTGGATTGTGGTGATTAGATAAGATAGATAGATAGATAGATATAGATAGATGATAGATAGATAGATAGATAGATAGATAGATAGATAGATAGATAGAGATAGATTTGAAAATTACCTACCTTTGTTGCAGCTCAAAGAAGCCAACTGTGAGTTGAGTTTTGTGACAGTGTTTGTAAGAAATACAATTTGGTTTTGTTGTTCACATATCTGCTTTTCATAGCTGTCTGTCTGTAAAGATAATTTAATTCGAAGTAGTCATTTTGTGACAACAACAGGCTAACACAGGGAAGTACAACACCTGGCTTTGTCACAGCAGCTATGCCTATAAAAAATTTTTTATCACTTGTGCTATTGCTCTGGTTCTCCCTCTGTAGAAATTCCTATTTCCCTCCTTCTGCCTCTTTATTTATTTACTGCATTTTCATCCCACCCTTTCTTCAAGGACAGGCATATAGGATTTCATTCCACCAACATGTTCTCCTCACCACAACCCAGCGACGCAGGCCAACAGATATAGACTGGCCCAGGTTCACCCAGAGAGGCTCGTGGGCTGAATGAAGGCCTGTCTTCATAATTATCCGGCTCTCGTTTAGAAGTTAAGCCCTGTGCCATCACAGGGGTGTATTGTGATGCCAAGTTATTGCCAAGTAAAAAGTCTGCCCTCTTGCACGATCAAAAATATTTGCTTGGGACATAGGAAGTTTGTCTTACACTGAATTAGACCGTTGGTCCATATAGCTCAGTATTTAACTACACTGATTGGTAGTGGCTCTCCAGGATTCCTGACTGAGTTATCTCCCAGCTCTACTTTGAATTAAATGCCCTAGCCCCAGCCCTTCTCCAAAAGCTGGATAATGGAAACCCCATGATTTATTTAGCCACTTTCATTCTTCAGAGGGGAGGCAGAGGTGGAGAAAAATACTCTTTCAAACCCCCAATACACCCAAGAGTCTCCCTACAGCCTGATTCAAAATAAAGCACCAAACAGCTGTTGCTTCACCAACCCATTAAAAAGCCAAAGAGGTCAGCATTTTCCAGCAGCCAAGGAGACCTCAGGAAACAGAAGAAGAAGAAAAAGTCACCAAGACCCAAATTGAAAATGTACAACAGCAATGTCTTGTCAACACTTCTGTACAGAGCACAGGCATGACAGCTAAAACAGACAGAAGAGAAGATGCTTTTGACAGCCAGCGTGCACAAATAATTCTTTTAGAGTCAGATGGCAGCAACAAGTTACCGACTAGAAGATATACTTGACAACCAAACATCCCTCTACACCAAGCGCCATCTGGCTGAGATGACTCCGGCTTCTATGCATGACACAGTTCCAATCGTCAAAGAGTAGCAAAAGAAGCAGCCAATCAGCTACTTGCGGAATCAGCCATTGGTCACAAGCTGGAGGGTATGCCAACACAGAATCGAGAACATGGAGTAAAGGTGTGTGTGTTGGGGGAGAGAATAAGAATCAGAGCAAAGTGAATGTGTGTGGATCATCTGAAGTTTTCTATGGTTTCTTCCATAGTGTTTATGGTTCCGTACCCAATTCCGGAGGCCATTTGCCAAAGAAGCAGGCTCCCTGCCTTGAGAATAAACCTGGTAAGACTGTGTTGAGTATGATTTGACAGGATTTTTTATGGTGGGGCTGTGAATCATTATAGAATAACCAGAACATTTTAAAAAAGGTGGCCAAATAAATTTAAGGTTATTCACTTGTATTGGTGAAAAAAGTTGGATACTGAGGCAAACTTCTATCCCTTTTACAGTGGTGCCTCGCAAGACGAAATTAATCCGTTCCGTGAGGCTCTTCGTATAGCGGTTTTTTCGTCTTGCGAAGCAAGCCCATTGACAGCTTAGCGGATTAGCGCTACAGCTGTCAAGCGGCTTCCAGCGATCAGCTGTTAAGCGGCTTATCAGCGGAACAGCTGATAAGCGGCTTAGCGGCTTTAAAAAAGGAAGAAAAAAGCGAAAAAAACCCGCGGGGGGATGCAAGATTTTTTTCGTCTTGCGAAGCAACCCCATAGGGGAATTCGTTTTACGAAGCGCCTCCAAAACGGAAAACCCTTTCGTCTAGCGGGTTTTTCGTCTTGCGAGGCATTCGTCTTGCGGGGCACCACTGTATCTCCATGAGAAGAGATCAATTTTAAGGTGTTTTTTTTTAATAAAAAGGAATGCAACCACAGAGGTGGCCCTATCCCATTTTTTGAAAAATGAAAACTGAAAATTTAGGGGGGGGGGAGTGTGAACTATCCTGGCAGGGCCTTACCTCCAAGACTCCAACACTGTGAGTAAGCAGAGTTTGTACAAAACCCAACAGGGAAGCTTGCAATTGGGAGGAAAGTGTCAGCACTCTTCTCCATTTAAGCCATCAAGTGATGAAGATCGCAAATGTGCTTTAACTACTGCAAGCACTTAGGCTTCAAGGCAAAGGAGACCTGGGTGCAAGTCCATGCTGGGTGACCTTGGGCCAGTCACTACCTCGCAGGGTTGTTTTAAGGGTCAAACAGGGAGAGAGAGAGAGAGAGACAGCACTCCTGCCTGTCCTTACGCCATTCACCAGCCTAGTGATGGGAAGGAGGGTGTAAATGAAAGCTGTTAAATGTGCTATAAGGTTAACTTTCAAAGTTGCAAAGCAAAACGACGACAGCCACATTTCAAGGGGAAGTCTGTGGCCACATTCCATATGTTCTCGACTCCCACCAGTCCCAGTCAGCATGGCCAATGGTTAGGGAGATGAGAATTGGAGTTCAGCAACACCTGGAGGGCCAACCTTGTTTTAAGGGAACAAATATGTGCAGAGGACAGAGTGAAGATCTGATTTCCCTTAGTACAAGGGTGGGGAACCTCAAGTCCGGAGACCAATGCAGCCTCTCAATTTGGCTCTCAGAACTCTCCCCGGGGTCACAGCCCTCTCTGGCCCTGTTTCACCCCCCGCCCAAGTGACTTTGCCTGGCAGGAATGTGTCTTGGGATGATGCCTCTCGATTGCCGGGAGAGGATGGAGAGGGCCATACATAGAAGGCAGCCTATTGGACGAAGGTAAATGGTTGCATTTACTGCTCCGTGCACTGTAGCCTCTGGCCCCACCCACCACTTGCACACATTGAGGGGAAGGTTGCCCAGAAGGGAATGCGCGTCCCCATCCCTGCCTTAGCAGGCTCAGCCAATCGGAGCTCAGCCAATTCCAGAAGCTGCAAGAGTTGCCATCTCCTCAGCCATGACACTCTCTGCTTCTGGTGCAGCAAGCAGCCACACAGTCCACTGCCGTAGCTCTCAGCCGTTTCAAGTCCTTAGGTTTTTCAATCTAAGTGCTGGGCCGATTCATCTCTGAGGATTCCTGGAAGGGACGCAGAGCATTAGTGCCGTGCGTCTTGAAAATGCTTGCTGGGGTTGTTACAAAAGGCTCGCCAGCACATTCCTCCTCTTGTCGCCTTAATTATTCAGACAGGGTCTAAAAGTGCAGTCAGTTCCAAACATCCGGAAGCCACAAATGGCTTCCTAGCCCAAAGTGCCTTACATGAAGACAGTCTGGGGAAAAAATAAATCTGGCTCTTTTTAACAATAAATGCTGGTGCTTTTTAAAAGCCTTTTAAATTCTGAATTTTATCAGAAAACGCTGTTTCTGATAGTTAGGAAGAGCTGGTCTGGTTTTTGTTTGAAGTAAGAATTTTTCAAGCTGCTTGGAATTTGGGGTTGCCGGCTGGTTAACTACCCAACAGAACAATCCAGCTAGAGTAAATCTTATTACTGGAGAAATTAAGCCCATGCTTAACTGTCCCCCATGGAAACCAATGGGGTTAGTTCACAGGGTGTATGGCATCCAAGCAATTTTTCTCTTTTGAAATAACGCACCAGCTATATTTAACACGAAAGTGGGGAAGTTCCAAATGACTGCTTCTTTTCGCACTTCCTCTTGCAAAAAGGAGGGACCCTGCTTTGCTTTGCTTCCGGACAGGCACTGCCTGCTTTGGGGAGGGAAACCAGAGAAGCAGTATCTATAATATGCATTTCAAGGCCTCCCCACAGTTAAAAGCTGGTAACAACCTGCACCCCAGACAGGTGCAAAAACCTCCATTTTATGGACAAGGGCAAACAAGCCGCATGGCACAATTTCACACCTGAAAGGAGCAGATCACCCCAGATTAATTAACAGAATTTCCCTGGCGTTATCCATTCCTCTTTGTGTGTGAAATCGGGAGTCGACTTTTCTTCGGGAGCCATCAGAAATGTAATCTTAGCTTGTAGTGCTAGACATAAAACAGCCACGTACCTTTTGCTTTAGCTCTTTCACAGCAGAGTCTCTATCCATGCACGCCTGTCTGAAGGCTTCGTACGCCTTATTGAGCTGCTCCGCAATATTCTTATCCATGCTTCCTTCCAGCAGAGTCTCATCACTGAAGAAATTACAAATGCAGCAGACCTGGCTGCGTTACTGAAAAAGGAAAGGAAAGCATTGGTTGCCTACACAGCAGCTTGGCCCAGGGCAAGGAGGACTTTCCCTCAAATTACCCCAACCCAATACTCAGCTGTGACCCAATGTACACCCGAAACGCAGCATTAAGTCATCCAGTGTCCACAATACTTTCTCCACAAATATAGAGAGATGCCAACACAACAGTCATCGGTAAAAGCTACTTCTAGGTTGCACCAGTTATTGACCAAAACTTTGCAGTTTGCCGTAGCCACAGACTATTGCTAGCTGCGAAACCAAATCCAATTATCTTTCCTCAGATCTAATACCAAACAAACAAGAACAGCTTCCAGAACATAATTAATTAAATGTGACAAATTTCTAATTTAAACAGAGTCAACTTTGGCACTAGCAGGCTTCTGCTCTCCCCCCCTTTTCTATTTATCATCTAAGGCAAACCATTATGATTATTTAAGGAACCTTTACCAATTTCTACAAGCTACAGAAGCTTGGATCCTTCGGAGGCAGACACATTCCCTTCTGCTGAGACTGCATTTTTTTTCCAATTAAAAACGGGTTACTAAAAATAAGGATTTCTGCTAGTCGAAGAGATTTAGGCTGCGATTCCAGGCACGTTTACCTGGAAGTAAGCCCTACTGAGTTTAGTGAGACTTATTTCTGAGTAGGCCTCATTAGTGGCTGGTGTGAGAGGGCAGAGTTGCCTTTCCAACACTGACATCTCTGTGGAGGGGCAGAGTTGGCAGTGAGGTCAGGGGCAAAGTCAGTCTGGAGCACCTACCCACCCCAGTCTCACTAATGCCTCTCCCCAGCCTGGTCCTGATAAGCTGCAATGATTCCAGTGCTAGGTGGGCGGCTCTGACCTACCACACAAGCTGCTAAGGGTAGACATGCTTGGAACTGGATGTCTGCTCCGCCATCTTGCCATCTTTTAACTACCTTTTCTTTTCTTAAAATAAATAAATAAACCCCCAGGTGCACTATACACTGGTACCTCAGGTTACATACGCTTCAGGTTACATGCGCTTCAGGTTACAGACTCCGCTAACCCACAAATAGTGCTTCAGGTTAAGAACTTTGCTTCAGGATGAGAACAGAAATCATGTTCCGGCGGTGCAGCGGCAGCAGGAGGCCCCATTAGCTAAGGTGGTGCTTCAGGTTAAGAACAGTTTCAGGTTAAGAACGGACCTCCGGAACGAATTAAGTACTTAACCTGAGGTACCACTATAATTTTGTCTCAAGCCTTTAAAGCAGTGCTATACCACTTTAAACAGTCATGGCTTTCCCCCAAAGAATCCTGGGAAATGAATTTTGTCCAGGCAACTGAGAGTTGTTAGGAGACCCCTATTCCTTTCACAGAGCTACAATACCCAGAGGGGTTTAACAATCTCCCTAGGGAACTCTGAAAACCTAACAAACTACCATTCCCAGGATTCTTTGGGGGATGCCATGACTGTTAAAAGCGGTATGACGCTGCTTAAAATGTACTGTGCAGATGGAGCCAAAGAAAGACAAGTTCAGAATGATGTCAAGGCTACACTGTTAACTGGGAGTATATTCCGCTGAACTCCGTGTGACTTATTTTAGAGTAGGCATCTATAGGATTGCCCTGTAAATGCTCTGCGTAGCAAGCAGATTATTTCACATTCAATTAACCTATTAGTATTTTAAAACGTTTAGAAATGGCTTGCAATCAGGGTTCCTGGGCCATATAAGACCTGCCTCCAGGCAATGAATTATTTTACAAAAAATTAACCAAACCCAGAAACACCCCCTGCCATTTAAACCAACATAATTTTTCTTATGTACATGATGGCAAATGGCTACTCAAATTTTGTGGACCTGTAAATCTTGCAGACTTCCTTGCATGGCTGGAGTTGATATATGTATGTCATAACTAAAAGCCTAGCTTAGGAAATTGGCCAGGGATAGCACCTCCCTTAAGCTGTTCTTGGCGAAGTGAGCTTCTGTTGCTGAAGGGAGACAGAGGACAAGTCAGTTTCGCTCTTCCTGAGGAGCATGTGCCAGTTAAATGCAAGGAACCAGCCAAACAAACAAACACCCACACAGTCAGAGTGATATTTCCTCAACTCTAAATCTGCCTGCCCTAGAAGGTGAAGATGGAGGTTAGGTTGGATTGGATATTATCTCTGTAAATTATGTTGGGTCTTCTCTCGTGTAAAGCTATACATATATTAAACAAAACATCTACAGTGGTACCTCGGGTTAAGTACTTAATTCGTTCCGGAGGTCCTTTTTTAACCTGAAACTGTTCTTAACCTGAAGCACCACTTTAGCTAATGGGGCCTCCAGCTGCCGCTGCCCCACCAGAGCACGATTTCTATTCTAATCCTGAAGCAAAGTTCTTAACCTGAGGTACTATTTCTGGGTTAGCGGAGTCTGTAACCTGAAGCGTATGTTACCTGAGGTACCACTGTACAGTAAAAAAAAAATCCATTATAATGAGACAGGTATACTGTAACTGCCTACCCGACATGATAAAATAAACCACATACCCACACGTACATCTGAACAACAAAAGTAAAACACCCCAAAGTCAGGCCATTTTTACTGTCCAAATGCCTGGCAGAATAAAAATACATTTGCCTGGCACCAGACAGAAACAAAGTCTGTGCCAGACAAGACTTCCTGGTGAGGCCGTTCCACAGTCTGGCATGGGGGCAAAGGGTTAGCAAACATTATTATAGCATCCCTACCTTTCCTACCAAGGAACTCGGGGCAACTCAGCCACATTAGTAAAGCAAGAGGGGGAATGAGATAGAACCCAATGTTGGCAAGAATGTTAACCACTCCCTCCTCTGCCATGTGTTTGTGGATTTAGCATAAATGGAGATGATGGTCAGAAGCTCTTCTTCCAATGCCAAATATGCAGCCTGGCATGATCCCAGGATCCCAGTTGCTGGTGGGATTGTCCAAACACCTCCCGAGTGACTTGTCAAAAGTCACCTAGCAATTTGCATGGAGACCGGCTGAATTAGGTAAAGGGACCCCTGACCATTAGGTCCAGTCGTGGCCAGTATGACTAAGCCGCTTCTGGCGAACCACAGCAGCGCATGGAAACGCCATTTACCTTCCCGCCGGAGCGGTTCCTATTTATCTACTTGCACTTTGACGTGCTTTCGAACTGCTAGGTTCGCAGGAGCAGGGACCGAGCAACGGGAGCTCACCCCGTCACGGGGATTCAAACCGCTGACCTTCTGATCAGCAAGCCCAACGCTCTGTGGTTTAACCCACAGCGCCACCCACGTCCCTACCTGCTGAATTACTTCACCCCAATTATACCACACTACTCTGGGTACCACACCCAGGGCAGACCGTGTTAATTCTACAGCACCACTACCCCTGGATTGAGGAAGGCATGCTTCATTTTATCTTGCTACCGTTCCCTCCTGATGCGCTAGCCAGTTACCACACTCTGGTCAGATTTCGCAGCTTAGAATCATAGAACTGTAGAGTCAGAAGGGACCCCAAGGGTCATTTAGTTCAACTCCCTGCAATGCAGGAACTTAACCAGGCAATGTTTGAGGGCAGCTATTTGTTTCACATATGTGGCCATTGTTGTCATGGTGCTTTTCCCCTGCAAACTCTGCATCTGAGTAAGGCAGAATCCGAATGTGTCAGAGTTTTGCAAATGCCTCAAAATACTACAGTGGTACCTCGGGTTACACACGCTTCAGGTTACATACGCTTACATACCCAAGGTACCACTGTAATGCTCTGCCTCCATCACTAAACACCAAGAGTTTTGACGTTAATGCATGCTCTGAAAGCATGCTCTTCCAAAGAAAGATTTAAAAATTTCACAAGAAAGAGAAAACACGGTTCTTTACTCATCACTCAAGTCACTACATATTGTTTCTCCCTGAAAGCTTCTGCACACAAAACAGTGGTGATGTCCCAAGACGTTTTGATGTCTGGAGTTCATAAATACAAACAGGGCCCCCTTGGTGGTGAGAACATCACCATATAAGGTAGGACCATCCTTGCTCATTCCTAGCATTCTTTCGGTATTATTAGAAAGTTAAATTTTAGGAAATCCTTTAGGAGTTCGTGTGTGTGGCGGGGGGAGAATCCTCAATCCAGGAGCAGCAACAGAGGATATGGTTTTAAAAACTACAGGTGG
The DNA here is from genome assembly GCF_964234715.1 of Podarcis melisellensis. Lineage (NCBI taxonomy): Eukaryota > Metazoa > Chordata > Lepidosauria > Squamata > Lacertidae > Podarcis > Podarcis melisellensis. The sequence continues at coordinate 105,857,055 of NC_138528.1, read as the reverse complement.
GCTTAGAACTTTAGCCCTATCTCAGGTGTTCTAATAAAATTATGACTGAGCGCATGGTGGGGGGGCATTGTGAGGACAACCCGGCTAACTCATCCTCATATACTCTAACTACGGTATATTTTCCTGCATGTTTTGGAACCATGATTTTCCACAGTTCTTGTGCACAGGGACCCTAGGGAGGAAAGTGATGAAAACAAAGACAGGAGTGGGCGGAGCTACAGTTCTCATTCCTACACTCCCAACCCACTTCGCACATTTAGTCAACACAATAAAACGCCCAACTGGAGCTTTCCTTTACAGTGGTACCTCAGGTTACAAACACTTCAGGTTACAGACTCCGCTAACCCAGAAATAGTACCTCAGGTTAAGAACTTTGCTTCAGGATAAGAACAGAAATCGTGCATTGGCAATGCGGTGGCAGCAGGAGGCCCCATTAGCTAAAGTGGTGCTTCAGGTTAAGAACAGTTTCAGGTTAAGAACGGACCTCTGGAATGAATTAAGTACTTAACCCGAGGTACCACTGTATTTACAATTTGTCTGTTAAGGACATGCGTACCCTACTGCATCAGCTTAGCTCTCCTGGTGTTTTACGATCAAACAAAAGTCTTGTTAAAAAACCAGCAAAACAAACAATGCAAGGAAAAACAGTAACAGCAGCAGCATAGTTAAAGCAATTGCAGGACACGACAAAAACATTACAGGACCTGAAAAAACATAAAGGCCTTTGCCTAGAGTAGGTGCTGGTGACCCTGTGTCCCCACTACTTCCCTGGAGATAGAATTTATTGCCCGTTTCCCCTACCACCCACTACCCACTTTGACCTCAGAAGAATTGTTTTCACACTGCATGTAAATTACGGGCACAGTAAAAATAATTCTGTACGACTTAAGCTGCATACAGCCAGGAAGTTCTCCTACACAAGTCCCATAGAAATGAATGGAGATGCAATAGCTCGCTCTTGCTCATTTCACAGGGGGAAAGGGGTAGGCGAAATCCCTGTGACCTGCGCCCCCTACAGCATTCATATTTGAAAGCCAGCTCTACAAGACTATTGCATGGTTTTAGCCTATCATGCTCCATATGAAAATTTCTTAATTCGCAAACATTGATTTTTCTACTTCTCCTTAATGAACTGCAGTCTTTAATGAACAGGCAAACAAAATGCTAGCATCCAAGCCCAAGACTGTTCTTTCTTTCTTTCTTACTGGAAGTGAACAGTTTGGGTCAACTCTATGCACGTAAAAAGCAAAATTTCAAAATCTCAAGTATCTTGATAAGTGTGCTGTGTTGTTTGCATACTTACATAACATACTTTGAAGCTTACTTTTTCACCTTTTCTGCATTTACACTGAAGATGCTTACGCACCCTTTAGCAAACTGTTGCAAGTTATGTCTTGCAGAATTTTTTTTTTAAAAAAAACCAAGTGTCATGATTGGCTGCAGTGAAGTTTAGAACCTGCTTTTCCAACCTCACAAGGAAAAACAGAGAAACCAGTGGGTGGCCCAAATGCATGCATCTAATGTCTGGATTGAAAAACAATAATTTTTTGTTTATTTATTCCAAGGACAGCATTCACTGGGATAGTCAACCTCAGGACGATCCTTAACATTCTTTTAAAAATGTTTTCTAAAACTCTGTTAGGGTTAGAGATGTTTCTGAGATGGACTGTGTTGCAAGAAATTAGATTTCTTGCAACACAAGGAAATACAAACAAAGCTTTAGGCAGAGAAGTCTGCATTTCTTACAGCATCAAATTGATACAGACCATTTGCAAATGCTCTAGCAGGAATAGCAAAAGTGATCTTGAACCATGTCATCTTCTCTCAGTGAAGTTTTTTCATAGTTCCCCTGGAATCAAGCTTTTGGTCCTGCAAGAAAGAAGTGCCACAGGTTCAGATTCTCCACAGGAAGCTGTCTTACACAGAGTCAGGAATGGGGTTTGGATGAGGATGGCGGTCTCTTCCAGAACAGAGGAGTACCACTGGGACAATGGGCCTGTTTCTCTCTCCACTCTGGCTGGAGGAAAGCCACTGTCAGCAGGTCTCTCCACCAAGCACCAAGTGGGACGCCACAGAACAATACCCCCACCCCCTGAGAGGCACAATCCTCAGGCCACTTAGCTATGCCAACCTGGAGAAAGTTTAGAGAAGTGGAAGAACTGCCTCACCCACCACCACAGCCACCTTCTGCCCTGGCCAGCAACGATGGATCCTGCTACATCACTCCTCCTCCTGCTCCGTAAATGTGCACAGGGTTGCAGCCCGAGAGAGCAAACCTGTGCCTGTCTCCTCTAAGTCAATCCCACTGTCTTGCTCCCTGGAATGTGCATTTAGGATTGCAAACCTGTCAGTTGAATACAAAAGTTCAAGCTTGATCTTCTATTTACAGCTTTCCATCAACATCACTGTAAATGTTTCCATAGCATGTTTTTCCTGTCCTCAGCCGGTGAAAAAACAAACCAACCCTCCAATATAGAGTATTCAGCCCCACTGATTTCAATAGGACTTAACCCCAAACTACGCTGCACAGGTTGCATCCTTAGGGAGACTCCGGACATCAGAGCTTGTGCGAAGAATGGAAATGTTAAAGAGACCCATGCTGCTGTTTTTGTACCTCACTGTGGAAAATGAGGCCTACTACATCTTACTACAGTCAACCTCACCCCCTTCTCAAAGCAAGACCATGTAGCCATCAGCAATCCAGGTCAGTGGGATACATTAAAAAGTTTCCTTCTTTCACACCTTAAACTATGTACAGTGGTACCTCGGGTTAAGAACGTAATTAGTTCTGGAGGTCTGTTCTTAACCTGAAGCACCACTTTAGGTAATGGGGCCTCCTGCTGCTGTGCCGCCGCTGCATGATTTCTGTTCTCATCCTGAAGCAAAGTTCTTAACCCGAGGTAATATTTCTGGGTTAGCGGAGTCTGTAACCTGAAGTGTATGTAACCTGAAGCATATGTAACCCGAGGTACCACTGTATTTAATATTTTAGGTTATTTACTCCATTTATGTCACATATTTCCTCCAAGGAACTCAAGGTGGTGTACATGCTTCTCTTCTTCTGCATTTCATCCTCACAACACCCCTGCAAGGTAGGGTTCGGTTGAAAGGTAGCAACTGGCCCAATATCACCTAGAGAGCTTTGTGGCCGAGTCATGATTGGAAACCTGGCCTTCCAGGTCCCAACCAGACAGAGTTGGGGACTACAATGCAGCCAGCAGACCCCCCTGCACTTGTCAATCTGACATTACCATGACATCAGGGGAGCCAACTTCAAATGAAAGATACTCCGGACGAATTCAGAATTATTTTATTCTATGTTTTTGTCTTCCGTCTTGTCAGTGGACCTGTCCACTTTTACAGTCTTCCACTCCGGATTCTAGTTCCAGTTGTGAGCGATAAGGTGAAGGAGAAAGGGGGATGGGAGGCACACTTGATGTCATCTGAGCTTACGAGAGATGAATGTGATTTTCTCACAGGGCTTTTGCACAAAACAGCCTCGAAAACAACTAACAGGAAGCTTTCCCTGTCCCTTGTCCTTCTGTTCCTGTGAAGGGCACACGCACATTAAAACACCCAGTTCCTTTTCTCTTACTTAAGGGTCCATCCCACAATCCACCCAGTCCTTTCTTGTTCCAGGTGCAGCTGGCTCTGGACAAAAACAGCCACCTAAACGCCTGCCTGCCCCTGTTTGCATGCGTGTGTTTCTTCCTCCCTAGGCACTTCCGCCCTTCTAAGGAAATGCATGAGCGACAGACGCACTGAAAGTAGCCTTTCAAACTTCTTCAGGCCGAGTTAGTGAGCAGAGAGACGCCGGGAAGTTTTTTTGGGTTTTTTTGGAGGGGGTGCGCGCGGAGAAGAAAAATAAACACTAGTTAGGCGGCATTCCCATGCACACTGAGTTTGGAAGCAGATCCCTCCGACTAAATCCAGGCTTACAAAAAGAAAAGGGAAAGAGAAGTAAACGAGTTTATGATCGCGCCGTTTTGAGAAACACGCGCCAGCTTTTCTGAGATGCGGCTGAGCGCCACACTTTTTTTGTCGCGGAAATGCTCGTTCAGAAGCGCAGAGGGTTAAAGGAGGGCAAGGGACAACTACAAAAAGGAGGTGAAGCGTCTGGCAATAGCTGGTAACAGAGAGGAGAAGGGCGATCGCCCTCGTTTGCTCAGCCTGGGATACAGCGGGCTACTTACAAAGGCAAGGAAACTCGCGGATTTCGCAGCCACCTCCGCTCTGCTCGCCTCTCCAAGCGCCCGGGCGCAAAGCGGCGGCCCTGACGCGCAACCCAGGAACCACAATCTACTTCCTGCTGCCTTCCGCGGGCCATGTGACTGGGCGCGTAAAATTGCGCGCGTCGCCTCCGAGATCGCCTTGCCCAAGCGGGGTCAGCGGGGTGAGGTCCCAGAGCCGCCTCCTCTCACCCCTTTCCACGGGCCAGATCCCCCGCTGCTGCTGCCTTCGCCCAAGAAAAAGAAGAGGGCGACTGCCTGGCTGCTCCTGGCCGCAGTCCGCACACCGCTGGCTGCTTTCCAGTCCTTTCCCTGCGTCTCCTCCCTTCTAGCCAAGTTCGTCGGACCCGATCCAAGCCCGCCTGGAAAGCGTGGAGGCGAAAGTGCCTTGTTTGCCCCCTTGCTCTTGAGTCAGGGGTGGATGCAGCCCAGGCGCTTCGTCCTTGGCTGTTGGCCCTGCTGGCCGGGGCAAATGGGAGTCAGAGTTCAATGACATCTGGAAGGCCCAGGTGTCTGGAAGTTCCCCTGCAGTGCTGTGCAGAGGAGAGCCTGCTACGTTCAGTCCTAACTGATGCACCGTCCAATGGGGAACAGAAAAGAGGAAAAAAGAAGGGAGATGTGGGTTGGGGAACCAACATCTGGAGGCCACACATACCCACCCCTGCTATGTAGTGCAGAGATGTACGGTAATTATGCCCTGGTGGGATTTGAAACGGGGTTACTTGCTTGCTTCCTGCTTGGTTGTTGCTCCCCGCACCATCCTTGCAACTGTTTGACCAGCCCGATCAGTCTTGATTTGCCTCATTGCAACAGAGAGCTCATCAGAGCTCATAGGGCCCAGTGACACTGCTGCACTAGACTTCATCAGGTGGGTTGGGACCCATTACTGGGCTACATCATAATCCAAAATGGGTTGGAACATTAGCACGGCCAACAGATGGTTTTTAAAAATTAATTAATGGGTTCCCAAATGCATGCACAATCCGCCATAATTGGCATAGTTTCTCTAGTTGTTTGAGAAAAGTTTTAAGACATTTCCTTCTTGGTGTCTTGACAGTAGCACATGGTGCTTTCTGTATAGTGGTACCTTGGGTTAAGAACTTAATTCGTTCTGGAGGTCCGTTCTTAACCTGAAACTGTTCTTAACCTGAGGTACCACTTTAGCTAATGGGGCCTCCTGTTGCAACCATGCCGCCAGAGCACGATTTCTGTTCTCATCCTGAAGTAAAGTTTCTTAACCCGAGGTACTATTTCTGGGTTAGCGGCATCTGTAACCTGAAGCGTCTGTAACCCGAGGTACCACTGTGTATATATATATATATATATATATATATATATATATACACACATACATACATACATTTGGGATGGAACTCATTAATACCCCATCCTCTATCCACATTTTCAAACACTAGATGGTCCACATCAAGTGGATAAATGTCTCCTACCCCACAAAAACTCTTCTGTCTAATAATGGTAACATCATCCATCTTACGTGAAGCAAAAATAAAATAATGTCCAACATTCTATCTAGTAAAATCCAGGTCCTAATATAAACATTCATAATTCAGATACAGAGGTTTAGGCATGTGTTGTCTCTTATCAAGATCAATGGGAGTCCAAGGTACAGTGCAGCTTTAACTAGGTGGCATCCATAGTCAACTTACAGTATTTTTCCATCTATAAGATGCCCCCATGTATAAGACGCCCCCTATTTTCGGGGACTCAGCTTTAAGAAAATGGGGGGAGATGGCTCCGTGTATAAGACGCCCCCTAATTTTTGACATTTTTAAGGAAAAAACCCAAGTCTTCTACATGGAAAAATATGGTACATGTTGACTTAGAAGTAAGTACCAAAGCAGTGGGGGCTTAGTTTCAGGTGAAGTATGCATAGGAGTACAGTCTTACTTTAGTATGATGAATGTGAGTAAAGTGATGAGTTTTTGCACTCATCTGTACCTGTCCACCACGGTAGTTATATAACAAAAATGGTTGGAATGGTATAATTTAGGCCCTTATGATGCCATATGATTGACAGGTTGGTGTTTCTGCCTAGCTGTCAAAATTAGCCCATAGGAGATAAAGATCCGGTGCTCTGGGCCAAAAAGGCTCCCCAATCCCTGCCTTAGGGAGAGTGGTAGGACAAATCTCTAACTTGCTTCTTCCCAGCAACGATTGAGCATAATCCATTGGCAAGTTCTCTTGTGCCAGCCCCCTTGTAACAATTGGGAGTAGTACAATAAATCTGACAGTGCTTCCTGATGGGTTGTGCCTAGTATAATGTTAGTAAAGGGTAAAGGGGACCCCTGACCATTAGGTCCAGTCGTGACCGACTCTGGGGTTGCGGCGCTCATCTCGCTTTATTGGCCAGTATGACTAAGCAACTTCTGGCGAACCAGAGCAGCTCACGGAAACGCCGTTTACCTTCCCGCCGGAGTGGTACCTATTTATCTACTTGCATTTTGATGTGCTTTCCCTGGCAGGAACAGGGACCGAGCAACGGGAGCTCACCCCGTCGCTGGGATTTGTTACATCTGCATTAAAAGCTCAGTATTATTATAGATGTTCCCTTAGTACTAAATCACTGTAAAATATCATTACTAATCCTAGTCCAGGGATGTGCTGTTATTATGGGATGGGTTGTACTTCTCCATCACTGTTAAAATGTGTGTGTTTTTAAAAAGTGTTTTTAAAAAGTTATAGGACAGCTGTGCACACGTCAAGTGCAGTGTTAGTGAGACCTCAACCACCAACCACCTTAATTTTCCAGGGGTATCTCTATGTATAAATTATCATGTGATAGTTTTATGTACATTTGTGTCACAGGCCTGGTCCTCTAGTTTTTTAAGTACCTAGCAAGACCCCTGTGCTCTAGTACTAAACTACCATAAGGCACCACCATAAAAACAGCACACAAATCATGTCCACAGTGTTATGCATGATTGTACCAGAATTGTGATGACTGAGCAGAACACATATATAAGTCTCAGTGCTAGAGGATGAGTAAAATTTGATTCCAATGGAGTCCCACAGGAAGTTCATGTTAGGAGGAGAAGGGATATATGCAGTCTTAACAAAAATCATTATAACTTGTTTAAAGCAGAGAATGGATTTACCCAGGCAACCTATTGAATTTTAACATGCTATATTTGTGAGGCTGCTGTCAATGCACAGCCCCAGCTGTGTTTACTGAAAAGTAAATCCACTAAATTCAATGGGACTTCCTTCCTAGTCAAATGTGTTTAAGACTGCAACCTCATTTTCATAGCCTATGGGTGGGCACAAAGGTTAAGAATCAAAAGACGAGCCCCACTTTAATTACTTAAACAGAAGCACCAGATCAGTTAAAATTAATATTAGAATTATAGATCCTATGCCCTTTCTTCAAAATAGCGATTTGATACAAGGCAGCTTCACACCATATATTTCAGCAGCACCAAACAGTCTTTGTTTATGGGTTATATACAAATAAATATTTTGGTTACCTTGTACGTAATCTCTTGATGAACCTTTTAATTTTGCCTCCGTTCCTAATAATAACAAAGTAGATAATGTTCACAGAATCGGAAAGCTTTCTCCCCAGGAACTTAAGAAAAGTACAACTCAGGCAGTGTCCTGTTTGGTTTATGACTGACGTTAGATGGGAACTTCCACTGAGAAATCCCCCATTTGAGAACTTCCTTGTAGCCACAGACAGCCAATCATTATGAAACATGTTCTCTCTAAATGAGAATTTAAAGTGAAAACAAGCTGTAAGTAGACGACTCTAGACCAGGAAAGAATCTCATGCACTTCAGAAAGGCCACACATTACAGCAGTGCAGTAGTACAGAGGAATTACCCCACCCCCTAAATATATGTATTATCAAAGTAATCACAATGCTCTCCAAATCAGACAACAGGGAAATAATAATTATATATTAAGGTCAGATTCACATATTACATGTTAAAACCTGCAAGTACTTGTAGATGACATTTTGGAATATGTGATACTCAAAACCTCGATGCAAACTTTATTTCTGCAGTGCTACGTTTGCCAAGGGTTCATTCACACATGCAAGTCTTCATTTGATGTTACTGCCAGCAAGTGATGAACATGAATGTGTGAATTACATTTCGTGGGAAATGGCACCTTTCCTTTAGCACATGTAAGACGGTGAAGGTGTTCTAAATTAACATCGTGAGAATAGCTCAGTTGGATAGCCTGTATAGCTCAGTTGGTTAGTGTGTGGTGCTGATAACACCAAGGTTGCAAGTTTGAGCCCTGAATGGCAGAATTTCCAGGCTTTTTGAGTCCACCGCTCCCTTGACCAACGACATTCTTTCTGTGGCACCCTATGGGGCTCAGGAGCCCAGTTATGTCACCCTTTGCCTGCAGAGCTGGCAGCCTCTCGCCTTTTTTTGAACACCCTCCCTTGTGGAGTGTTCCCTTGGCCTCCTCTCCTCTTCCTTCTCCTTGGGAGTCCTCTGGGCAGCTGCTGCTGATGTGTCTGTCCATTCCCAACAGCAAGGGCTGGTAGACTGGCTGGCTGGGCTTTTTCGCCCGCTTGCTTACTCTTAGGCCACATCAGCTCCTGCAACCAGCACCCCCTGGCCAGCCCCAGAGGCACCACTCGCCTGGCGAGCTTGTAGCCAGGGCTGCTGCAACAAACAGCCGTGCAAGCCTTTGGGAGGCAGAGATGTGAGAGGGCATAAGGAAAGAAAGAGGGACATAGGCCAGGGTGCCATGACACACTGGTTGAAAACCACTGCCATATGGGACAGCTGCATAGTCCTGCCTTGCAGGGGGTTGGACTAGATGAAAGAGACTGTAAATGAAAACAAAGTCCACACTTTGCATTTTTTCTTTTTTACCAACCCTTCAATCTGAGCACCTGGACGCAACTCCCAAATTGGTCACTTCGGATATATAGTGGATTTGGATTTGTTAGACATTCTTGGTGGCATTTCAAAGTCAGACAATGCTCCTGCTCTTTATATTGTTGGGTATAGAAGGAGTCTTCCTTTGGAATTGTTTAAACATGTAAAATCTGTTTCTTTGAGATTTTTGAGTGGTTACTGCTTTTTTCTGTCTATTTGATTGCAACCGGATCATCGGGCCTACTGGCAATTGTTTAAATTGGCAGGCAGCCCAACATTGCAATTCTTTTGAAGATTTAGGGTTTGGAAAATAGCAACTGTTTGGCTCTTCAGTGGTGGGTCTCCAGGATATGGTAATTTTCACCTTGCCTCTCCTGTCTCCTCTGCCGAAGATGTTTTCGCACATTAAAAGCCTCTCTTGCATGATTTGTGCATTTAAATGTCCACGTGGAGGAAAGCCATTTAAAAATCTAATATGCATCCTGGCCAATATAGACTTCAAATTTACATTACAGTTCTGGGAAATGCAAAAGCCATTAAAACCTCCTCTGTGTTTTGTTTTGGTTTTTTTTTAAAAAAAGTGGGGGTGGGGAACCAGTAATAAGGTGGAGCACACTTTGAATAAGCCCTATATTGCTTCCAGAAGGTATTAATTCTTGGCCCCTTCCAGGGCACAGAAGATGCCTTATATGTTGCCATGGTTCAGAATTCGTTCTGGAGGAAATCACCAAGAAGCCACTTTTAGCTGACAATGGATATTGCAGTACACACATCATTTGAATGCACACAACATTTGAATGGTTATATACTGCATTGTTTTGTCAGCCAAATATATATATTGGCAACCCAAGCAGATGGCTGGGTTATAAATGTTGAGATGCTGATGGTGATGATTAGTACAGTGGTACCTTGGTTTACGAACTTAATCCGTTCTGGAAGTCCGTTCTTAAATCAAAGCGTACTTAAAACAAGGCGTGCTTTCCCATAGCAGCGGAAGCGGAACATGTTCTGCTTCCAAAACAAAGTTCACAAACCAAAACACCTACTTCCGGGTTTGCAGCGTTCTTAATCCAAGTTGTTCATAAACTACCGTAAGCTGTTCTTAAACCAAGGTACCACTGTAGTAGTATTGAATAGGATGCCCCAATTTTCATTGGAGAAATGTTGGAGGGTATGAGATTCTGGTGGTGGCTAACAACATGTCTAAAACAATAATATCATAAAATCATGGGCTAATCTAAAACAAATGAAAATATAATTGATTGGTGAAGAAGTCATGGTGCAGTGTGTTGGTGTACTGTAGAGCCTTGCTGATTTTTTTAAAGGCCTAAATGAGTGCTCACATGTATTACGCTAGGGGATTAAAAAAATAAAATGGGTATGAGTATGAACAGTGCTGGCTCCAAGATTTTAGGGGCCCTCAGGCATGGCACCCTCAGTATCGCCACTTTACCTGGAAGCTCTGTTGGGAAACTTTGTTGTTTCTGAACTACAATAGCATAGCTGGGTACGTGGCAACCCACGGTGGAAATGAATTTCCTGTTTGGAGATTTTGCAAAAAAAGAAAGGGGGGAAAGAGAGCAAAAGCTCAACAACTTTTGTGTCTGGATTTTCACATAATTTTATGAAAAATGGCAACCCAACCAAAACGACTCTGTCCCCTGCCACAGATAGGATGCAAGAAAAAACACATTTCAGGTTTATTGTGTGCTGATGAAATGCAACAGCCCTTTAACAGATGCTAAATTGTTCGTCTGGAAGGCTTTAAGAGCTTTTTGCTGGAACAAGTATTGTGCAGCTGCTTATGAGCAGCATTCTTTAGTAGCTGTCTTCTACAGTATATCTAAGCAGACTATAGACAAAGCTATCTAGAACATGACTCCATCTTTGCCAGAATGAGCTTCTGAAGACTGACCTACTTACCTGGAGGGTAAATAGTGCCAATCCCCATAAGGATGTACCCGTTTCCAGTGGTAAATGTAAAACAATGGGGCTGATGAGACACACTAGCAGAATCCCATACAGTGGTACCTTGGATTACATACGCTTCAGGTTACAGACTCTGCTAACCCAGAAACAGTACCTCGGGTTAAGAACTTTGCTTCAGGATGAGAACAGAAATCGTGCTCTGGAGGCACGGCAGCAGCAGGAGGCCCCATTAGCCAAAGTGGTGCTTCAGGTTAAGAACAGTTTCAGGTTAAGAACGGACCTCCGGAACGAATTAAGTACTTAACCCGAGGTACCACTGTACTGTACATGGATCTTCATTAGCACAACAGCAGCCATGCAGGCCAGTTGAGATTCTGAACTGTAAAAATTGTTACAATGGCAAATGCAGTATAATAAATAGAGATTTCACTATATAAATAAAGGTGTCTTGCTGATTCAACTATGGATTATTCATAAACATGAGAACCCTGCCCAAGGTAATTTGTTTTTTTACATACAGTATTTGCATAAAGGTCTGCAAAAGAGGAAGAATTGTGAACATGCCTCAACACATTTGTTGAGTAAATGTCTTCTTTGTTTAAGGGGTTTGAGTGTGTTTTGTTTGGTGCTAGGCAGCCAGTTGCTTAGCTATCCATATATCTTCAAAATATGTTCTAGATAAATGCTATGCAGAAATTTCACTAGGCTTAGTGACTTCCACACAGCTGCACAGTTCGGGGGTGGGGGTGGGAGCTGTGGCGGAGAATAGAGAATAGAGAGTTTCTTCACAAGCAGCCTTCCAGTCAGATCAGTTTCATCAACATAAAAAGTTAATCACTTAATTTCTCAAGCAGTCATCATGCAATTTCCATATTTCATTCCTAGACTAAGTGAGGAGAAAACAACAATCAGTGGAATTAGGGATTTCCTATAATTACTTGATTCTGGACAGAAGGTTTTGCAAGTGACAAGCAAGTGTGCTTCATGCTCTCAGCAGCAGAGAGCTGCCACGGCTTTGAAATTGCAAACCATACCAGCTGCAGCTCTCTAGGGCAAATACTGTAAAATCAGCCGTGATTTGTGTCACTGCAATTGTGGGAAGGGCAATTGTGGTGGATATGCTCTAAAGTCGTTTACCTTCCTTGACGTTTGCAAAAGAATGATAGAAGTAGTCAGGCTCTAGATCCATTGCTTTCAAGTGTATGTTCACAGCTACAAGTCCTAACCTGTGTGTCTCTTGCAACAGTGAAGGGAGTACAGTATTTTGTGTCATGAGAATACTCCTGCCTGCCCCAACTCCTGCGATTGATGACTGTGCTTTATACATGCAGCTGTCTTTTCTTAATCATTGTATCATTACATATTTTACTTGCTTGTAAATCACTCTGGGACTTTTTAGTGGGAAGTGGTATAGGCCCTACATATTTAATAAACCTACTTTAATAAACCTAGCTTAAGCACCCAAGATATTACAAAGCTAGCAAATATCAGAGTGTCACTGTTTTGTTACATGATTGCTTATGGCATTGATAATTTTGCAGCACGGTCATTTATATTTTATGATCTTTTAAGATTTCACAATGGTTTGAAATTGTGACTGTCTTAACTGGGATCTTTGGCTTTCAGTGGTGAATAATTCCATCACTGCATGGGTCACCTGCAAGGAACTGGGACTGTGCTGACCCCCAATGACAGAACCAGGTTGCGGAATCCAAAAGAAGGAATGAGCCACAAAACAATGAGCTGCTTGCTACCTATTTCTTGCAGTTATTTCCCCGTCCCCATTTCCGGTTTAAACCAGACATAGGGGAAGATGCCATCTGGGCAAGCCCTTCGCAAAGGAAAATCACACACACACACACACACACACACACACACGTTTGCTTGGCACAAGTTCAATATCTTTTCCTCGCCAGCTGTTAAAGTCATTTTCATATATCTTGCTGCTTTCTTCCAAGTGAAAACACACCTGTTCTTCTAACGCAGTACTCATTTTCTGTTGGCTGCCTACATGCAAGAGATGCAAGAGCATCTTTATGTGAGGCACACAGACCGGATCGTCTGATTTTCTTATTTTTCTTATTCAAAAGAGCTAGGAAATGAAATGAGAAGAATGGAAAGGAAGGAGGGTGTATCTGCTGTAGCTTGTATTCTTCAGAGACTGGAGGCTCACACACTGACAGCAGATAAGAATGAATGCTCCCTTATTACTGCTGTGCCAAACATTTCCCCTGCGTTCCCTCCTGCCGCTGCCCACCTCAAGCATTCTTCACCAATTTATGAGAAAAGAAATTGCATCTGAAAATTATGAATGAGGAGATAAAATTTCAGAAAAATTCTTACAGGTGCAGGGCTTTTGTTGGGCTTACCTTTCTTTCAAGGTGGTCCAGGGTAGTAGTAGTAGTAGTAGTAATAATAATAATAATAATAATAATAATAATAATAATAATAATAATATTTATACCCCGCCCATCTGGCTGGGTTTCCCCAGCCACTCTGGGCAGCTTTCAACAGAATATTAAAATACAATAATCTATTAAACATTAAAAGCTTCCCTAAACAGGGCTGCCTTCAGATGTGTTCGTGATGCCATTTATTTTGTTTCACGAATAATCTCTTTGGTGATCTGTCAGTGCCAGTGGTCTGCACTTCCTAACAACAACAACAACAACAACAACACTTTTATTATTTATACCCTGCCCATCTGACTGGGTTTCCCTTGACTGGCGTAGCGGGGAGGGGGCAGTTGTCCCCCCACCAAATCAATACAAATCTGAGGTTCTGCCCCCCCTTAACAAAAACCCTGGCTCTGCCCATGCTTAAAAGCAAAACCAGTGAAAACATCAGTTTCAGGCACACAGTAGCCTGGTTTTCCTCCACCTCAAATAAAAGCTCAGGGGAAGTCAACTTGAGGTAATTTCTCCCAGAGGACTTTATTCAGTTCAGGAAGTGCAGACAGCTGGGAAAGCTGCACAGTGCTGAAGAAATGTTTGACAGAATCACACGCAGAGTTCGTACACAGGCACATCACAACAATAAGTTAAAGCCCAACCCAGATCTCACCCCGCAGCCCCAAATCTACCTCTTGTGTCAGGTCCTCTGAAAAGATTTCCTCCAATTGGGGAATGTCAGTTAAGGCTAGTTTGGAAAGGTCTGGTCCGCCATCTTGATTCAAAATGGTGTCCAATAGTATCCAAACATAGATGAAAACATGTTCTTTCATATCAGGAACCATCATGCCCAATTTGGTTATGATATCTTTAGAGGTGTGCAAATGCATAGTGAACAGACGGACGAACAACATTCCAAAATAGATAGTAGATACGAGTAGCTGTAGTATTTTTCTTTTTAAAAAGCTATCAGTGCAATATTAATTCATCTTTCACCCTGTAAAATCAGAAAACTCAGAACGGAAATGCAGCAATTACTGCCAAAGCCTCACTCGCATTTCATTGTATTGCTATGAAACAACAGGGGATTTGATTACTCAGCCTTCTATCTGTGTGTAGATGTTTGGGAATATTTCTTCATTTAGACTTGTTGCCCTTTATGAGCATTTTTATAGCAATGGGCAAAATAATGGAAAGAGGTGGTGGCGGTGAGTGAAGCACCACTGACGTCACAGCACTTCTTTAGAGGGTTGAGCTTGGGTTCGAACAGGGATGGGTAACCTGTGGATTAATTTCAAAAGCCCTCTTCAAGCAGTCAAATTGGACTTTTGGCGAGAGCAATCTGTCTCTCTCCTGGCAGCCCACTGGATGGAAGGAAGAGGACCGGATTTAGGTTTGATGAGGCCCTAAGCTATTGAAGGTAATGGGGCCCTTTATATGTCCAGCTGTCTTTTGTCAACAAATTGTTGCTGTATTTTGTGTTGAATATATCCTATATGGTAATTTATGGACCTAATAGGTATCTAAAACTATTTGCACATAACAAAATACAGTATGTATTTTATCAAAGTAATTGTTGAACTGAAATACAATTAAGAAGAGGTATATTAATAGTGAAACACAGTGGTACCTCGGGTTACATACGCTTCAGGTTACATACGCTTCAGGTTACAGACTCCGCTAAGCCAGAAATAGTGCTTCAGGTTAAGAACTTTGCTTCAAGATGAGAACAGAAATTGTGCTCTGGCGGCGCGGCGGCAGCGGGAGGCCTCATTAGCTAAAGTGGTGCTTCAGGTTAAGAACAGTTTCAGGTTAAGTACGGACCTCTGGAACAAATTAAGACTTAACCCGAGGTACCACTGTACAATTAAGAATTCTTTGGGGGCTCCCAAGAGAGCGGGGCCCTAAGCTATAGCTTGTTTTAAAAGGTAAAGGACCCCTGACTGTTAAGTCCGGTCACAAACGACTCTCGGGTTGTGGCGCTCATCTCTCTTTACTGGCCGAGGGAACCGACGTTTGTCCGCAGACAGTTTTTCCGGGTCTTGTGGCCAGCATGACTAAGCCGCTTCTGTCGAAACCAGAGCAGTGCACAGAAACGCCGTTTACCTTTCCGCCGGGGCGGTACCTATTTATCTACTTGCACTTTGATGTGCTTTCAAACTGCTAGGTTGGCAGGAGCTGGGACCGAGCAACGGAAGCTCACCCCGTCGCGGGGATTTGAACAGCCAACCTTCCAATCGGTAAGCCCTAGGCTCAGTGGTTTAGACCACAGCGCCATCCGTGTCCCCCTATAGTTTGTTTAGCTTATATGTAAATCCGGCACTGGGGTGAAGGGGGGAAGAGAGAGACACGACAAGAGAAAGCAGGCATCAGAAAGAGAGAAAGGGGGTGTCAAAAGGAGAGAGAAGGGTGGACCAGATTGTACAACCTCTGTCTTCAGTCTCACCAGCATGCCAGCATTCACAGCTTTTGAGGAATCTACCTGGTTGACACACAAAGCACTGACTAGGACAGGGCTGGGAACAGGAGAGGCCTGGATTCAATCTTTCCCCAAACTGGAAGTTGGCTTTCCCAAAGATGACTGCACCAAACTCTTAGCTCTTCATGCAGTCCAACATGTTGGATAGAATGCTTTAACTCATGCAGCAGTTTTTTCCACAGATAGAACCCCATCCAGCAAGGGGATCTGTGACCAGAAGTCTGCATCTTTTTGCATATCCCTCTTCCGGGCAGGTTGCAAGCTTCTGCTGCTTCTCCTTACCTAATTTTGTGCCGTATGTAATTGAGCTCTTTCCATAGCTTTTGATTATTCTAGCAGTTTGATGACCTCTTTCCGATATATCACAAGTGCCTACATTATAATTGTTTGGATATTTTTATTTTGGTGGTGTGTCTCCCCCCCCCCCCAATTTCATTCGAGTCTTTTTTAAAAAGTTCCAATCTGTATTCCGCCCATCTGGTTAGTCCAGCACTCTTCTTAATTAGTAAAATGCCATCCTGTCAGATTCGCTCCTGCCAGGAAAGTCATTCAGTTACCAGATCACTTCTTCACCTCCATCATATATCTGAACATTTTAAAACTGAGATGCATCACATTCTTCTCTAGCGCGGGGGGGGGGGGGAGGGAGAGAATAAAAATCAGGGCAGCAATGCTAATTAAGAAGAATTTTGCATTAGCCTTGACTATGAAACAGTCCTTGGATTGTATACCCAGAAGTGTAATAAAACGCATACCTGTGTTCCATTTCAATTAACCTTAATTTATTTAAGAACAACAACAAAAACATCAACAGAAATAACTTATTTCTCACTCCCCCACCCTCTATTATCTATTCTCATCCCAGGCAGGCTGTACAATATTTAATGCATATTGCAAAGAAATGGTCTTCACAATAGCTGGGGAATATCCAAGGAAATAAAAACACCATTATAGGTCCTTTCATCATCATCATCATCATCATCATTATTATTATTATTATTATTATTATTATTTTCTTTTAGCCTGTTCTTCCCTTCAGGAGCCATGTAAAGAGAACATGTTGGCTATTAAATCAGAAGCCTTATGTTGAATGTATCAGTTATATTACAAAAACATAATTATTTTGCTTCCATCTCCCAATTATACCAAATAGAATGCCAACCATTTTCAAATTACTGGATGAGAGAAGTTTATTTATTCATCAACTGAAGAAATAAAACTTCAGCCAGTCAAACAGCGCAGCATATTGGAAAAACAAAACATTATTTCTAAAAAAGTGTCTATTTTATAATAAAACGATAACACCATGGCAAACATATGGGGGCATATGGGGGACATTCGATTGGTCTGTAAACAATTCGCACGGAGAAGGAAGCCATGCATCAAATAAGAATGAATTGGGACTCCTGTTCACCAACACTTGCCTTTCCTATATAACAGTCAGTGATGATTTCCAACACCATTTTTAAAGCCGTTTTAGAAGACCCATAATATTGGGACATACAAAATCAATGATCGCTTGGGGTCAGGGGTGGGGAATGCTATCTTCGGTGGCCAGTAAATAAACATCCCTAGGCTTTAGCTGAAAGACATACCGGTAATAAAAACCACACATTTAAAACCCTGTCAAACTTGATACTAATACATAGCATAGTTTAGGAATGGCAGTAAATCCATATTTCTGTCCGTACATTAATTTCTGGATGACAGAGTGCAGCATGAATTATCCTACTGCGGGGCCTCAGAGAAGATCTGCAATTTGCCTGCTTAGAATCGTTAGAAGAATTCTGCTGGATCAGGTCGAAGATCCATCTCATCCAGAATCTTCTTCTCATAGTGACCAGCAAGATGCCTATGGGGAGCCTGCTAACAGGACACTGTCCCCCTCTGCAGTTTCCAGCAGTTGGTTTTCAAAAGCATACTACCTCTTACATCACTACCATGTCCCCCTCTTACTTGCCTCTTTTCTAAAGTAAAAAGCCTTTCCTCGTAAGGGAGTTGCTTTTTTAGGCTCTCTTTGATGTTGGTCTCCCCACCTTGCTACAGCTGCTCTCAACACACTTGTTACCAGGTCATGCCCTGCCTAGTACCACCTCTTGCAATATGGTGGCTGTTGTTTCTAGTGAGAGAAACTGCACTACATGTGGACTAACGGATAGGTGCCATCTTCTTCTAGGCTTTGACCGGGCACTAGCCCTTTGAAACTTGGCTTCCCAGTTTGCCAAGAGGATTGATTTTGTAAATCATCCCCCTTCACCTCCACAACGTTAACATCCTGCTTCTTTTAGTCATCAATGCACCCGCACAGTCTGTTGAATCAGTGCCAGATATCTCTGAGCAACCAGAAATACAGGTACTTCTGAAGGATGAGTGTGTGATTTATGAACATTTTTTTGTGTATGCTGAGGTGGTGGAAATATTGTACTTCCTACCAGCGGCAAAAGCGAAAAGGACCAGATAAGTGTGGCACGCCAGCAAAATAGTTCATCAATGTTTATTTCTGAGCTTAGAGGATCTGCCTAACTTTGCAGGTGTTTCCAGAAGCATCCACGTTGCCCATTTTCTTCATGATGGCCCCTTGGCGTGAGTGTCTCTTTCCTGAACATGCTATGAGACACTGGGCACAATACCAAGCAATGCACCACTTGAGCCACAAGTACCGTATGGCTAGGATGTAACAGCTGAAAAATATTGCTATGAAAACATACTGGTCTATATTTCATCATCTTTTCGGACAGCACATTTCCTGCTCAGATGCTTAGGCCTCATTAAGGCGTGCATGTCTGGAGAATAAAATCTGCATCAGGGCATATTTTAATAGAACAGCACTTGACTTTAGAAAACTGTGTTATAAAGGAGAAAAACTCATTTGTTCTAATGGTTTTGTTCATGACACAAGCAAAAGAGTGGAAACAAATCTTCCATCGCAAGTTGCAAAAGATCTTCTATTGATTACCAATGTGATACCTTATTGCAGGCCTGAATAACTGGTCAAATTGAATGCAACCCTTGTGTGTATAGCCACCTATGGCCAATTTGTGGAATAATTATATAGTCACTAGGTGGCACTGGACTTAGTTATATCTGAGTGGAGTCAGGAGTTTCCTCTTTCTGTTCTGGTCTTGCTTTAAGAGAGACAATAAAGTTCTTGACTAGTTTCCAGACTGGTGTGCTCCTGTAAAAGCCTTCCATGGCAACCAGTAACCTCCTGTTTCTGCTGTCTGTGACTAAAAATCAAGGATGTTATCAGGCCTCAGGACATGACTGGTGGGCAACATTCACCTGGGTGGGTCAGAAGTCATGCAGGGTTGCCTTATTGGCTAGTGGGAAATGAACAGCAAATCCTCCAGCTCACTGACATGAAGGTGGAAATGGTGGGTGCAGTTGTTTCACTGGGCTCTTATCTGCTGAGCAGTACCCTGCTCCCAGTGCTAGTTTTCTAGAAAACGAGGTACCAGAACTCACCATGAATGCTTTCCTTGTTCTCTTATACAGTAATGGCAATGGCACCCACCTGAGAGGTGCTGGAATCAAGTTCCGGCGAGTTTTGCTTGCTCCCAAAATGAATTTAGTTAGTTTGTTTTGAAGATGTGTAGGCACCAGTCCAATTTCAGGACAAAGATGAGACAGAAGATCAAAAACCCAATAAGCAGCCAGCACCAAAAGTGATCAAACCCTAGTTCTCAGGATAGGACACCCATCTCCCCCAGCACCAAAAGTCAAGAGCAGCATGACTAGGCTCTCCTTCTCTGAAGGACTTTGTTTATCTTCAAAGTCCTTTGTGGACCAGAAACAGAAACGTATTAGAGGCTGATTAGGAATCCCTTAAGAATGACTGGTGGAGAAATGAGCAGCAGAAGCTCATGCATAGGGAGCATGCTCTCAGGCAAAACTCCCAAGCTAAGTGTGAGCGGGCAGTGGAGGAAGGGAGAGCCTTTTTGTCCAAAGTAGACGCTTGCCGTGCTGTGTCGGCACAGAAGCCTCTAGCAGCCTGTACCAGCTTGTACGAATGTCACTGGCCTGCGCTGTACCTCCTCGCTCTCATTCTGTTCTTCCTTGCCCTCAGTTGTTCACTTTCCTGTCTCCGGCTGGACCCGAACGGAGAATCATCTTTTAAAAGCACCGAAACTGTCAAGATTCACCGAATCAAACTGGTCCTGTAATACAGACCTGTCTATTTTAGGAAAAGTTTAATTAGAACAAGCATGCCTTCCAGATGAATATAAAGCGTTGGGGATAGCGCTACATCCATAGCTATAGCTCCTCTCCCCCATATGCCAGCTTGGTAGTGGGTGATCCTGGTATAATTATTGCAAGAACTATTTTTTCCAGCTCTCCTGGCTGTTGTTAACACGTGTAGCAGCAAAGGGGGGGGGGGAGAAGAGCACAGAGCTAACATTAGACAATAGAAAGTCTTTGCGAACAATGAGTCAATTACTTCTAAAGAACAGGGACACTGGAGGCGAGGGAAAGCAGGGGGCATTCTGAAACTTCAGATGGTTCAGAAAATAGCCGCCAGGTTATTGACTGCGATTGGCTCTTTTGTATATATCTCAGCCTCACCAGTTAAAGCATCTTCACTTGGTTTCCAGCTTGTGCTGGATGGTATAAATTGAAGCACTGGTTCACCTGTCCATCTTTTAAGTTCACCACCACAAACCCTTTTAGGTGCACCTTTTCTTTCAGGGGATAGTTGAGTGGTGTCTTTTCAGGGGTGGTGCCTGGGTTATGAAACACCCTCTTCAGAGATACTTGCCCACATATGCTACTGAGTTTTAGGCACCAGGTCAAAACCTTTTTGTATATTCTTGGTTTTAATGAGCAACGATTCTTTCTTTTTTATTGTTGCTGCTATTGTTTTACTGATGGCATTTTATGGTTGCTTGTGTTTTGCTGTCATTGTTCTTTGTTTACATTATTGTTGGAATCTGTTTGGGGGCAGTTTAAGAAATGCTGACCCTGTCTCCCTTTCTCCTCTGTGTAATTTTAGACCTTGGGACAAAGATCTGTCTTCTTCTATGCTGTAATGTGTGACCTAATTAAAAGGCTTGTTGCGGGGATGGTTGTTGTTGGCCTCCATCTGTCTCAAGAGACAATGGAGTGTGCCTCCACAGCTCCAAAGTGACCTCCCAAGGACACAAGCCAGGCAAGTGTGTATGGAGGTCCTGGGCTGCCCAGACAAGAAGACCTCGCTGATGTGGTCCAAAGGAAAGTAGAGCAATATGTTTGGCACCAGCATGGCTGCAGAAGTTGTTGGAAGGAGGGGTACAAGATGCCATCCAACCGCCTTAGGGACTCTGCTCCAGATTTCTGTAGGGTTTACTCCTGAGCCTTGTGGGGATAGGCAGTTAATAATAATTTGAAATAAGATTTCAAAATCAATAGGTCCCTCGGCCAAAGAAGCAAGAAACTAAATTTATTCCTTTCTTTAGAAATGAAAAGATTACCAAGACTTTCTTTAACCTGAGATTTATGCATGCTTTCTGGAAATTGCTTTCATGCAATATGCTATCCATGGCATTCCAACCCCTTTCTTTTGTTTTTAGTACTGGAGGTTTTTAGAATACACACACCATTGTTCAGCGCAGAGCAACCTGTTGATATTGTTGGAGGTCTTCATACGTTGTTCGACTACAGTCCCCATCATCCCTGACCATTGGCCATGTTGGCTGGGGCTGATGGGAATTGAAGTCCAGCAATGTCTGGAGGGGCTGAGGTTCCTCACCCCTGGTTCAGTGAATCAGCATCTGCTTAGTAATAGTGACATAAAGAAGTTAAAAAGAAATTGCAGCAATGGGAAGATTTGAAGTGCTGTGAGACACAAAAGATATTTTGGGACATCTGTTGGATTTTCATCATCTTCTTTTCCATCCTTTTTTATCTTAGCCAGAGACTGTAAACTGTATGATTCATTAGATATATAGACATCTGGCTTTACTGTATATTTTGGTATGCTTGAAGGCAGTATAGAAAGTTTAAATTTCAATCTATTAAAAAAAAACTGGAGCACCTAGAACAGAACATTACAGATGGTGTTGCTGATAATATCAAATTGAGGTTCTTATGTTTGCATAAATATCAGAAGCAGCTCAATGGGTTTATGTGCTAATCCCCATATGGACGGACCCTGTCCATTAGCAGAACAAATTAGGAGTTATAGATAGTGCCAGGCTGGGTATCAGCTTAGGTATCACACTTAAACAGACAGGTTTCTTCCTTTATCTCTCTCTCCTGCTCTCTCACACATATACACAGGCTGCATCAAAATTAATCAGATCATTACTCATTCAAGTCATAATTACTTATATCCCCATCAGGGACATTGTTAGGGGGTAGCCCTGGAGACCAGAGACTCAGATCTTTCATTCCTGCTCCTGAATCTTCTGCCCCTTTTCCTCCCTTTTTCTAAACTTATAACTTTCTTACATGGCGGCCAGTTCACGGCACAGCGCCATGACAGTGAGGCTCGAGCCAACCAGGCTGGTTCATTAGGGCAAATGGGGCACTGCCCCACCAACCTCAGTCCATCCTCACCAGCCTCTACCTGTCTTCTTACTTACAACCAGTCAGGTGGTTGCTCTGCCTGTCATTGGCTCGGGCTCCACCTCCTTTTGGATCTCTCTGCCTTCTGCCCTTCTAGCCCCAATGGGCACCAGCCTCCATGGTCAGCCACCCTCTGTGATATCCATACATATAGATTGGCACATGCAAACATTATGCAGTTGTCTGCCATGGGTCTATGCCCTGAGTTCTGTATGCCCCTGATCCTCATGGTCAGTGTAACCAGCTGCTGCTTATATTACCATATCTATTCCATACTATTATTTTAATCATTTGATTAACATGAAAATATTACTGCTTACATTAAGCACTGGTGTACAAAAGGCAAGTATCCATCACCTTAAAAATCAGGGTTGCTGCTGCTTTTCTTTCAAAAGGCCAATTTTACCAGGTCAAACCAATGGGTCAGCCAGCCAATCCAACATACTGTCTCTGAGAAGGGCCAGTGCTTGAATCTTTAGTGTATTCCTCTGGCTGGACTATGACTCCCCTGAACCGTAACAATTGAACATGCTCTTTGGGGCTGCTGAAAGTTTTAATACAAGAACATCTGGGCTGGCAGTTGCCACCATTTTGGCTACCCTTGAAATATATGATCTACATCAGGCTGAAGTGTTGCAGTGGAAAACTGACAAGAATCACAGAATGACTCTGTCATGCATTGTGCTTCATCGCTGTGAATTGTGGGCACACAGTGGTGAACTTCATACTTCTTCTCAGGGCATTTTTAAAGCCAGAACTTGCTGGAAACGAGTTCTGGCACCTCTCAGGTGGGCACCATTGCCATTATAAGACAACAAGAGAGGTGTTCATGGTGAGTTCCGACACCTCTTTATCTAGAAAAACAGCACTGCTGCTTCTACATTTTGATTTGTTTTACACCAATATTCCTTCTTGGTACCTTTTTTTATTTGTTCTTAGACTCCTGTGGTACAGTGCCAAGCTCTGCATGATCAGCCAGTTGCAATCCAACAGGCCGTATGGGCTTCCAGCTGCACAGAGGTATTTTGAGTGGTACTTCCCTGCTACTGTTTATTTTGCTTTCCTTCCAAATATTGAATGGTGTGGTAGATTTATTTACTAAACAATGACAATTTTCAGAATTGTCTAAAGAGAAGCACGGTATATTCTGGTTTCCTAACTACAACAATGTTGAACCAGAACCTTTCAGCACTTTGCACTGACTAAAGGAGATTAAACTCATTACTCAGTTCTGATGCTGCCGCCAAATAGAGCACTGCCTTTGCAGACCCTCCGAGTGTCCCTATTTTCCAGGGACGTCCCTGATTTAGAGAAGCCATCCTGGTTTCTGATTTGATCCTGGGATGTCCCACTTTTCCTTAGGATGTCCCTATTTTCAATGGAGAAAGGCTGGAAAGTATGGAGCTATGTGATCTCCGAGCTAAAGAGATAAGTAACTATACAACCTTTAGAAGACATCTGAAGGCGGTCCTGTATAGGGAAGTTTTTTAAATGTTGGAAGGTATGGTAGGAAATCTTTGGAGCAACATTCTTCTTCAACCAGGTCTTTGGCTGATCAATATTCTACAGACTTTTAAATGTGTCTGTGGGAAGGGGGGCATTATTGTTTTGCTGTTTTGTTTTAATTACAGTGGTACCTCGGGTTCCATACGCTTCAGGTTACATACGCTTCAGGTTACATACGCTTCAGGTTACAGACCCCGCTAACTCAGAAATAGTGCTTCAGGTTAAGAACTTTGCTTCTAGATGAGAACATAAATTGTGCTCTGGCGGCGTGGCAGCAGCAGGAGGCCTCATTAGCTAAAGTGGTGCTTCAGGTTAAGAACAGTTTCAGGTTAAGGACGGACCTCCGGAACGAATTAAGTACTTAACCTGAGATACCATTGTATTTACTTGTTTTTCTCCGGTATTTTATTCTGTGAACCACACTGAGATTTACTGATGAAGGGTGGTACTGTATATAAATCTACTAAATAAAAATAAATAAATAAATAAATAAATAAATAGAGCACTGTCATATCACTTTAACAGTCATGGAGAAAGCTGGAACTGTGGTTTGCTAAGGATCCTGGGAATGACAGAGTTGGTACCCTTAACAAGCTTAGCTTTCCAAGACTCTTTGGGGAAAGATGTGACTGTTAAAACAGCAGGAGTGCTTTAAATGTATGGTGCAGAAGTGACTCTGCAACCCTCTGCAGGCCACTTTGACAGGTGGCTTGGGCCACTCTCACCTGCCAGTCATGTAACCGCATGTGAGGTCAGGTGACTGAAGCTTCAGGGTGTAGCTGTAAAGAAGATTCTTCATCTAAGCTGCAGCTTTTTTTAACTTCTCCCACTCGAACTTCCATGTTACATGATGTCAGTGGGTGTGGTTTATCCAAATCCTAACTATGCTCAGGGTTTCGTACCACTGGTGTAATGGCTGCTAATGTCCAGTGGTGTAGCGTGGGGGTGCAGGGGGGCTGGCCGCACCGGGCACAACATCTGGGGGGGGGGCGCTCGCACTCGCAGCTCTCTGCCCCTACCTGGCTCCACGGGTTAGGGGGCGCAAATTACTTGCCTTGCCCCGGGTGCTGACAACCCACGTTATGCCACTGCTAATGTCATAAAGGCAATGATAACTTTCTAAAGCAGTGACATTCACTTTTGAAGCAAAAGGTAACCTATGGCCCCTTGGACATAAGTATCCCCAGGAGGAATTTCCATATGTAAAATCCACAGGTTCCAGCCTTCTTTAAAAAGAACAAGAGAGAGAAATTTCATGAGATATAATGCGAAATGTACGGACACCAATATTCTCATTTTTTCTGACTAGCCTACAGTGTTTCATTTCAGTGTTTCATTTCATTGAGAGCTCCGACCCTCGTCGAGTATGGCAAGGCCTGTGACAAATTACAGGGCAAAATATTAAAAACGAACTGGCTAGCAGCAGTGCGCACCTGGCTGATCAACTGAATCAATTCTTTAGTCGTTTTGAGGTGGGAACTGGAACTACCGTCACTACAGCATTGGCTACCAGCACACCATCAGAAACTATTACTGATAAACAACCATTTTTATTACAGACCTCTGACGTACAACGTGCCTTTCGGAGCATTAACATTAGGAAGGCAGCTGGACCGGATGGAATCATGGGACGAGTTATTAGGGACTGCGCTGCAGAATTAGCTGGTGTATTTACGGACATTTTTAACCTATCCCTGTTGCAGGGTTCTGTCCCTACCTGCCTGAAGACATCGATTATAGTGCCAGTCCCCAAGCAGTCAGTGGTGGTATCTCTCAATGACTATAGACCAATAGCCCTAACATCTGTCGTTATGAAATGTTTTGAGAGATTGGTGCTAGATCATATTAAGGCTGGTCTTCCATCCACTCTAGACCCGTTCCAGTTTGCATACAGAAGAAACAGATCTACTGATGATGCTATTTCCATCGCTGTCCATACTGTACTGAGTCATCTAGAACGACAGGGAACCTACGCAAGGCTGTTGTTTGTGGACTACAGTTCTGCCTTCAATACAATTCTGCCAGACAGGTTATTCCTTAAAATGACCAATTTGGATATACATCAGAAGATCTGTCTGTGGGTAAGGAATTTCCTGACTGATAGGCCGCAGACAGTGAGAATGGGACCTTACTATTCTTCTACTCTAGTATTAAGCACAGGAGCCCCTCAGGGATGTGTGCTAAGTCCCTTTCTCTATTCCCTGTACACATTTGATTGCACCCCACTGTATAAGTCCAACACAATCATCAAATTTGCGGATGATACAACAGTGGTGGGGCTCATTAGTGAGAACGATGAGACTGCTTATAGGAAAGAAGTACAGGAGTTAATTCAATGGTGTAGAGAAAACAATCTTATGCTTAACACCAAAAAAACCAAAGAACTCATAATTGACTTTAGGAGAAAGAAAAGTGTATTTTTACCATTGCACATAAATGGCGAGGAGGTGGAGAGGGTTGGTAGTTTTAAATACCTGGGCATCTATATCTCTGAGGACCTCTCATGGACTGCAAATATTAATATGGTTGTGAGGAAGGTGCAGGGGAGGTTGTATTTCCTGAGAATGCTCAGGGGACTGAATCTATCTCAGCACCTACTTCTGTCCTATTATCACAGTACCATCGAGAGTGTCTTAACCTATAGTATATTATCGTGGTATGGGAGCAGCTCTGAAATGGATAAAAAAGCTTTACAGAGAATAATTAAAATTGCCCAGAATGTTATTGGGTTCCAACTACCAACCCTGGATGAGATCTTCACGTCTCGCAGCTTGAAGAAGTCACACAATATCCTGAGAGATCCCACCCATCCTGCTCACAACTTCTTTGAACTGTTGCCTTCGGGCAGAAGATATAGGACAATGAAAACACGAACCACACGCCTTCTGAATAGTTTCTATCCAAGAGCTCTGATTGCACTAAATAATGATCTCAGGGCCAGTTGCAAGAAATAGCAAGCAGGGAGTAGGAAGGAAGGAGATAGGTTTTAGGTTATGTTATGCCTTTAATAGGTTATGTTATATTCTGGATTATGTTATGTTTTATAGATTATGTCTGAATAGGATGAGAGTGTTGGAGATACGTGCAAATGTGTATGTGAACCCGGTCTTTGGGTGTTTGATTTTCGTTGTTGTGTATACTGTGTATATACGGACAATGACAATAAATTTATCTTATCTTATCTTATCTTATCTTCATTTCATCCCCCCCAGCCCCCCAGGAAAGGTTCCTGCAGGTACCCATGCCTTTGGATGAGTTTGTACTCCAGTTCCCATCATCCCTGACCAATGACCATGCTGGCTGGGTCTGATGGGAGCTGGAATCTCATAACATATAGAGCGTTACAGGTTCATCACACCCATGCCCTAGTAGGTGGAAGAATTTGTGGCCATGTCACCTAAACAAAAGATGTCCCAAAACACAGCATGTTACCCTGCCTTCAGCATTCTCACCACACTTTTTCTTGCCCTGCTGGCAAAGCAGTACAAATGGGGAAGGTGGACAAGTAGGCTTGTAGAAAAGACTGACCCAGAACTATCTGATCAAGAATGATGCTGGTACATCAACTGAAACAATGCCACAAGGATATGAATGTCCCTCAGACAGCCACAGTGTTTTTATTAGCTTAAAGAGGAGTCCCCTGTGCCACTTGGGGAGCAATTCTAGGATGTGTTGTGGTAAATGCTCCACTGGAAGTACATACAGAAAAAGCATACAAGTGCAGAAACCATATTTTGATGACACTTCTAACTTACAGCAGAAAAAAAAACAATGGTTGGATAGCACTAGGAGGGTAATTTTGGACTTAATGGCTTTATAAGGTCTCTGTGTTGAGATGGTCATGTGTATTAATTTTTCTTTTAGTTTAGTTTATGTCAGGGAACTGCCATCGGAGCCAGAGGCGGAGGGAAGGCTCCAGAGGGATGCCGGAGAGGGTCCCAGTAGGGAGAGAGGCAGCCCATCTGCTGGGGAAGGAAATCAACGTAACACCAGTGCAGAAGGGGGGCAGATGGGGGAATTGGAGAGGAGGCTCCAGGACTCCTCGCCGGAGACCAGCGGGGAGAGCATGGGTACTCCGCTGCCCACACCCTCCCTGCGCAGAAGACTTCCGCGCAGGGAGAGTAGGAGGAGACTTGGCGTCAAAGAACTTCTTTGCTGGAAGAAGTTCAAGAAACGCCCACTGACGGATTCTGCCAGTGACTGAGACAGCCACGGGTGAGAGGCTGTCCAGACAGAAAGGGTTCAACCAGGTAACCTAGCCAGGAGTGGCGATAACTTACGCACGAGCAACCCCTAGAACCATTACAGTTTAGTTTTAGTTTGTTTGTTTTTTTACAAAAAAAATGGTTTTAACAGAAAGAGTACAACATGTAACAGGCAACATGGAATCCGTGATTGAAAATAAAGCAATGGCTGTCCAGAGAAACAATGCTTGACTTCAAAATGTGGTAAGTCAGAGCTCTTGTGATTGGCAGCCATCCTGCTCCTCCTGTGCTGTGGGGCCCTTGACATCTCCCCCAGACTCCTTCCCCCACAGCACCACTGCTAAGAGCCTCCCACTTTATTTCTTATTAGAAATATGGCTGAATGCAAGTGGAAGCAGAGCAGGGTGCTTCCCCTCACTTGCCAAAGAATGTAGTTTTACTTGTTTGCAATCCAACCTATTGCTGCCTTTGTTTTTACACAATGAACATCATTCTAGTAGAAAGCAGTCTAATTTATGAGGAGGGGAAGGGATCTGGGTGTTTTCTGCACTGCGCCTGCAGATTCAAACAATAGCTTTGATCACACAGCCATCATTTGTACTTCTCTAGACAAGGCCATGGAAAGAAAAATCCAGACTTCAGAGAAGATGTGTGAGGAATTCAGAAATCCTTTTTTTAAAAAAAATAAAATAATGTAATTTAAAAACATACAACATGTGGTTTTCGCTGGTTTCACTCATCTGGCATTTGCCACAGTCTGTTTATAATCTGTCTTCAGATTCATCATGCTAGGTTTTTCTGCAGCTCTAAAACTATCAGAGGCATGATCTACCATGAAGCTGTCCTGCACAAGTCCCACTGAAGGGAATAAGAGTGATACTCTCTGCTAATAAGCTGGTTGTCAGGAATCATGATTCCTCCGAATTGCCCAAAGCCTGCCTAACTTCACCTGATTACTTTGGAAGGTTGTGACAGTCCCTGAGAAAACTAGAAATTTATAAGGCAGCTTTTGAGCTCTACATATGTACAAATTCAATGGGGAGTCCTTTCCATGGGTTAAGGTTCTTGGTTCGGGTCCTACCTTCCGGAGCAGGAGAAAACAAGCTTGCTCCATTTCCCATGTGACAACCCTTTAGATATTTGATAGCCACCTCTTTTCCAGGCTAAACATAATTCCCTCAACCGTTCCTCATAGGGCTTGGTTTTCAGACCCTTGATCACCTTGGTTTCCCCTCCTCTGCACACATTGCTGGACTCCAAGTTCAGTTAAGCCCCTCTCCCCCACAAACACACTGTGATTCTTTTCATGGATTTCAACATGTAGAAAAATATTTTTTAAATGGAAAGGTTCTCCCCAATTCAGCCTGGTACAAAGACAAGGCCATCCATTATTCCCTTGCCACAAATCATGTGAACAAATGACATGTTCAGGAGATTTAAACAACAAGCCGCTAAGGTTCGTTCTTGTAGCCTTCTGGTATCTCAGTCTCCTAATACTGAATCTGAAGTCTCCTTCTATAATAACCTCTTAAAGCTGCTTCATATTGGCTGCAGTTCATAAAAAGACAGGTGGTAACCCTCAAAAATAATAATAATAGAAGCAAATATTTGTTTACTTTAAAAAAAATTGCCAATATTTCTTACACAGTTTAAAGGGAGTTTCTTCTTAAGGATGAAAATGCATGTTTCTTAATTGTAGCTTTGAGATTAGTTAGCTATATCTATCTTGATCTTGATCTGCCTGCCTACATACTTACTTAGCTGCCTATCCATCTATTTATCTATGAGAGAGAAGAAACAGCACCTGGTATTTCTTGGGAACAAATCAATAGCTTCTACCGCTTTCAGAGTAATTCTGTACAGGAGTATCTCCCAACTCTCTGGAAGAAAGGTGTTCTGTAAACAAGGGCAATGCAGAATTATCTTCATCTCTGCCTTTTGAGGTGGTGGTAGCTCTCTCCAGTGGCGTAGCGTGGGTTGTCAGCACCCGGGGCAAGGCAAGTAATTTGCACCCCCTAACCCGTGGATTTGCGCCCCCTAACCCTAACCCCCAGATGTTGCGCCCGGTGCGGCTGGCCCCCCCTGCACCCCCACGCTACGCCACTGGCTCTCTCGGTGGTGGGGTATGGGTGGGGAGAGAACCCGACTCTGGTAACATTTTGATCAGAAAAATAAGGCAGGAGGACAGGATTTAAAGCACCATAAAGGTTTATAAAACCAAAGTAACTATCTGCACGACCATGGACTTAATTTCTTGTAGCTCTTTCTCATCCTGTTTTTACTGATGGTTGCAGAAGTAATTTGGAAATGCATCTTTCTTTATACAAAGTATTGATTCCCCAGAGGAATAGTTTCATATATCCTTGTTCTTCTAAGGTCATTCATTCTGGTTTTTTTAATGTTATGGTTTTCTAGTTTTATGATTTTATAGAATGCGCTGCCTCAATATTTCTTATGAGCTGACAGTTTATAAATAATCCCGTAAAATAAAATAAGATGTTAGAGATCTGGGTTGGAATTTTTGCTGCCCCCCACATGCACAAAGAATACTAATTTTGATATTAACTTTGGGGCATGAAGTCAAGTGTAAACAATGTGTGTGGCTTTTTTTAAAAAAGAAAAATAAAAGCTGTATCAGAAGCAGAGAATTTAGAACAAAGAAGAGGCAGGGATGCTTCACCTATTCCTTGGCTGCTATTTCTGCACGTCAGATTGCCCCCTCCAGCTGCTTACCCCCACAAGCTTCCAAAAGGGCTGTAGCTCAGTGGTGGAGCATTATTATTCTTATTCTTATTATTTATTATTATTATTATTATTTTGCATACAGAAGGTCTCGAGTTTAATCCCCAGCATCTCTAGGTAGGGCTGTGAGAAACCCTTGCTGGTAACCCTGGA
The DNA here is from genome assembly GCF_964234715.1 of Podarcis melisellensis. Classification (NCBI taxonomy): domain Eukaryota; kingdom Metazoa; phylum Chordata; class Lepidosauria; order Squamata; family Lacertidae; genus Podarcis; species Podarcis melisellensis. The sequence goes on along the minus strand of NC_138528.1, from coordinate 105,826,020 downwards.
GAGCTGCTGGCAGTCAGTGCAGATGATTCAGATCAGAGCTAGATAGACCAATGGTCTGATTCAGTAAATGGCAGTTTCCTACATTCCTACAAGTATGTTGCAGTCTCTGCTCCTCCGAAGCAGCTTTTCATTTTTAAAAAGTGAGATTAGGACCCAGCTACATGCATTTGCACATAACATGTCATTATCCCCCTTAGTATATGTAGCATTGTGTTTTTAAAATCTTAGCAAATGACACTGTTTAGCTCCTTTACCTAAACTTTGGAAATGTGAACGGATTCCCTCTTCAGTTTCCGCCACAATTATGTTCAGAAAAACAAATAAGATGTTCTTCCAGCATGCCCGTGAACATGGCAGCTTTAGATGTAGCAGGATCTGTTATGTGATTTTTCTCATCTATTTCTCTCCAGTCCATAAATGTACTTGACCTCTCTATTTTACTTACCAGATGGCAGCAGCAACTACTTTTTGCCTACTTTTTTCTAAATTCATGCATCTCAAACTGCTTTTTTGGTGATCTTGTGGCCCCAGCTAGTAATTTATCATCATTGAACAGATTTACAGAATTTACATGGAAAATGCTCTTTTCCACTCCCGCTCCAAAACAAATGGAAATATTTTCTTCTGCTAAAACTGACTCCCACACCTTATGGTGATGATTCTCCAGTCTCCATATAACAATTCTATAGCAGTGGAGTTTTAAGCGGAATCAATAATCTTATGCCACAACTTACTTTGACTGTCAAAAATTTGTCGAACTATATACTATTTGCATCCTGCCCGATGCTGACCTGGTCCTTAACAAACCTTGAATTTGGAATGAAGAGAGAGTTCTCTCTTTTGTTGACCAGGTTCTTCCTCCTATGCAGAAATGAGTCTTGGTCTGAGGGATGGTAATAAAGGACTGATTTGGCAAGAGAGAGGGAGAAAGAGCACAGTTGGATTAAATGCCCCACCTTCCCAAAGCATTCAGTACCGTCAGTGCTGGTGGCAGAATCCATCAGTTAAGTGCTTAGGTATGCCTATATAGCCAAGTACCCCACAAAAAGATAAGTTAATGTTTATAGTCCAAGAGGCAATCAAAATCCTTGTTCAAATGTCTATGTCATTTCACATTATAGAATTTATGAAATGTCTGCTGTGCCTGAAGCTACACAGTTTTACCTTTGAATGAATGTGGACGTGCTTGGATTACCTTATTGATTTATGTTAGTTTCTTTTGAGTTTTTAAACCTTGATGAAGATTGGTTATATGGAACTTAGTTGTACAGAAACTAAGCAATGGTAAATACAATTTTGTGGAAATACAGAAATATACCTGAAGGGGTGTCTCCACCCGCATCGTTCTGCCAGGACACTGAGGTCCAGCGCCAAGGGCCTTCTGGCGGTTCCCTCGCTGCGAGAAGCCAAGTTACAGGGAACCAGGCAGAGGGCCTTCTCGGTAGTGGCACCCACCCTGTGGAATGCCCTCCCACCAGATGTCAAAGAGAAAAACAACTACCAGACTTTTAGAAGACATCTGAAGGCAGTCCTGTTTAGGGAGGTTTTTAATATTTGAGGTATTATTGTATTTTAATATTTTGTTGGAAGCCGCCCAGAGTGGCTGGGGAAACCCAGCCAGATGGGCGGGGTATAAATAATAAATTATTATTATTATTATTATTATTATTATTATTATTATTATTAACCAGAGATAAAGTTTTATTATGGCGTTTATATAAATTTAAAAATTTGTGGAGGTGTTTCTACCCCCACTCTTTAGTAGTTTCTCTCTGTGTGTAAATCAAGTCCTCCTCCTAAAACAAGAGGAAAGCTTTTCATCAACTCAATTCAGGATTTGTTGGCTTGAATGTAGCATAATCAGCAGCAACATCTCTGAACATTCCTCCCCCCCCAGCAAACGCAATTTTGAAATGGCCAGTGGAATAAATTTGTCTTAACCTATTTCTTTAAAGAGTCCAAGGAAGAAGGCAGCAGACTTCCCTAACTTAGGACCTTTTAGTTCTGCTGTTTTGGACTTGTGGCCCAAAGCATTCAGAGATCACAATATGATCTGTGGTTTCATGCTGTTCAAGCTGGCTGCAAGCGCAATTAGTGATTTGTAACTTGGTTGTGTTCAGATCCCAACTACGAACTTCAAGGCCCATTCTGCAGTGATCTTTCAAAGACTGAACCAAGGCAGATGCAGTGTGTGTGTTGTGTTGGAGTTTTGGCGGCTGAAGCTTCTTGGAAAAAGGGCAGATTGTGAAACCCTTTGTTTTTGTGTCTGCCTCATCAGACATAGTGATCTCCTCCATCCTTGGTTTAGGTCAGCACACATTTAACACCAGCTGTGATGTGCTGGACGCGGGTGGCGCTGTGGGTTAAACCACAGAGCCTAGGACTTGCCGATCAGAAGGTCAGCGGTTCGAATCCCTGCGACGGGGTGAGCTCCCGTTGCTCGGTCCCTGCTCCTGCCAACCTAGCAGTTCGAAAGCACGTCAAAATGCAAGTAGATAAATAGGTACCACTCCAGCGGGAAGGTAAACACGTTTCCGTGTGCTGCTCTGGTTTGCCAGAAGCGGCTTAATCATGCTGGCCACATGACCCAGAAGCTGTACGCTGGCTCCCTCGGCCAGTAAAGTGAGAAGAGCGCCGCAACCCCAGAGTCGGCCACGACTGGACCTAGTGGTCAGGGGTCCCTTTGCCTTTTTGTGATGTGCTGGATGATACGCTGCAGTAAGATGCAGTTCACGGAAGAGATATATGTCTCAAGTTGTTCTCCTGTGCTCTAAAAACTCAGACTAACCTGATCAGACTAACCTGATCTCGTTTTTTGACAGAATTACAACCCTGGTAGATGAAGGGAACGCAGTGGATGTAGCCTACCTTGATTTCAGCAAGGCATTTGACAAGGTGCCCCATGATATTCTTGTAAAGAAGCTGGTAAAATGCGGTCTGGACTATGCTACCACTCAGTGGATTTGTAACTGGCTGACTGACCGAACCCAAAGGGTGCTCATCAATGGTTCCTCTTCATCCTGGAGAAGAGTGACTAGTGGGGTGCCACAGGGTTCTGTCTTGGGCCCAGTCTTATTCAACATCTTTATCAACAACTTGGATGATGGACTCAAGGGCATCCTGATCAAATTTGCAGATGACACCAAACTGGGAGGGGTGGCTAACACCCCAGAGGACAGGATCACACTTCAAAACGACCTTGACAGATTAGAGAACTGGACCAAAACAAACAAGATGAATTTTAACAGGGAGAAATGTAAAGTATTGCACTTGGGCAAAAAAAATGAGAGGCACAAATACAAGATGGGTGACACCTGGCTTGAGAGCAGTACATGTGAAAAGGATCTAGGAGTCTTGGTTGACCACAAACTTGACATGAGCCAACAGAGTGACGCCACAGCTAAAAAAGCCAATGCAATTCTGGGCTGCATCAATAGGATTATAGCATCTAGATCAAGGGAAGTAATAGTGCCACTGTATTCTGCTCTGGTCAGACCTCACCTGGAGTACTGTGTCCAGTTCTGGGCACCACAGTTCAAGAAGGACACTGACAAACTGGAACGTGTCCAGAGGAGGGCAACCAAAATGGTCAAAGGCCTGGAAACGATGCCTTATGAGGAACGGCTAAGGGAGCTGGGCATGTTTAGCCTGGAGAAGAGGAGGTTAAGGGGTGATATGATAGCCATGTTCAAATATATAAAAGGATGTCACATAGAGGAGGGAGAAAGGTTGTTTTCTGCTGCTCCAGAGAAGTGGACACGGAGCAATGGATCCAAACTACAAGAAAGAAGATTCCATCTAAACATTAGGAAGACCTTCCTGACAGTAAGAGCTGTTCGACAGTGGAATTTGCTGCCAAGGAGTGTGGTGGAGTCTCCTTCTTTGGAGGTGTTTAAGCAGAGGCTTGACAACCATATGTCAGGAGTGCTCTGATGGTGTTTCCTGCTTGGCAGGGGGTTGGACTCGATGGCCCTTGTGGTCTTTTCCAACTCTATGATTCTATGAAAAACAATAACAACAACTCACCATCGAAATTTTATTCCCAAGGTAGAAATTCATAGGGAGCAGGTCCATTCCTGTAAAGATCTAGAAAATCCAAACATACATTAAAGCACATTGCTTCCCCCAAGGAATCCTGGGAACTGTAGTTTACCCTTCACAGAGCTACACCCTTAACAGACTACAGTCCCCAGCATACTTTAGGGGTGGTGGTCTTAATTTGCGCTGTAATTGCATGGTGTGGATATGAAGCAGGGGCAACTGCTGTAGGCAAAACACCCTGCCGCTGCCCCTCAACAGCAACACCCCACAGATCCGGGCCTGCTCCCTTCCCCTGCCACCATGCCTGCGTCATTGTCGGTTCCAGCAACTGCACCCTCACTTGTGGCTGCACCTGTGCTGCCGCCACAATGCAGTAAAGGTGTAGCACTAGCTGTGAGGATATAGCGTTAGTGGCGAGAGCCAGGTGCTGTGGTGGCAGTGGCATGGGTGAAGCTGTGGTAAGGCTGGCAGAGGTGCAACAGTGAGTGGATCTGCTGCCTGAGGCAAGTCTCTTCAACCTGCTCCATGCAAGCACCGGACTTGAAGTTTGAAGAGTTAGGGCAGAATGAGGTAGCTGCCACATACAGCTGGTTTTGGGTGTCATGAAAGGGCATGCTAGTTATTTAAATTATTATTATTATTGTATTTTTACTGCCGTGGTGGGTGGGGCGAGAAAGAGCTTGTGGGGTTTTTTGCTTCAGATGCTACAATAATTTGAGGACTTGGTGGCAGCAGTGATGGCAGTGTTGATTTGCTGCTGTGCTTTAGGCAGCAAACAGCCTAAGATCAGCCCCTTTAGGAGATCAGATAACCAGGTCCCAGATAAATAATGGTCTCATGTTGACTGGCCCTTTGATCAATCATGAATCGGGGGCAAATTCATTTTGCTGGTACTCACAAGCATCCTTAGCTGTATTTTCAAAAGGCACACCTTTGCATGTAAATTATGTCTTCACTTCCTGCCTAGGACAGGATGGAACCCAAAGAAAGAGCAAAAAGGAAATCTGAGCGCTAACATTGAGTAGGCAGGCTTTTATACCACAGGTCAGCAGTCTAACATTTTCTGCTTTATAGCCCCCTGTCTTGACCATGCTATGCTCCAAACTGAGTTGCTATGTGCCTTTCCATGAAAAGAGCATCAACACATTTTCAGCTTTAATGATCTCCACTTTAGATTGTGAAAGTGATAGCATCAAACAGCTCTCATGCTTTCACACTTAAGTTGCAATATGGGTCAAACTGAGTTTGTGTGCTGCAAACTGATGCTGAAGTGCCACAGAGTGTTTGCTGCACACTTCTTCCATGCGTTTGCTTCCATTCATTTTAATGAGTGGTGCTGACCTGGTTGTGGTCTCTCGCCAGGAGAAATAAGTCTATTGAATTTTGCCCTGACACTGAGCAAGACTGTGTCAGCATCACACTGTTTGATTGAAGTACTTCAGTGCTTCTTTTAGCATGAACTCTTCATGGTCCATTTATGAAATACTTTCCCCTTGCTTCTCTGAGTTGATCAGATGACAGATTCTGCAGAACAAAGAACTGTCCACTTATGTGAGGTGAATCAAACATCAGCACTGCCTATGGAATTTCTGCATAATAATATTCAAATGATGCCTTGGCCCACTGTGTGTTAAATATTTTAAACAGCTGAAGATGTTCTAAGATCAAGAAAAGTCGTCTATTCCTTTAAGGTGACAATTTTTTTTTTTGTTGAACAGGTCTGATAAAGTTCATCAAACTGTGTGTGAGAGAGAAAGGTCCTTTCAGGGTGTTTTATAGCTGATATACACCATAGGAGATACAATCTGAAAGGGCAGGTCTCCATCTATAACTAGAAATGATAAAATTCAGCAGCTGGAAGCATTCACCCATGGTAAGGTCAAAGTCCATTTGTAGCCCCAATTCTTTGGAAATATAGATGTGATCACAGACCCTTGGTTGACATTGGGATTGATTTTTTCAGAGCGGCATTTACTATTGGCTGGAGGACCAGTACAAGACCTGCACACTTCATTTTACACAAGGGAAAGTCACACTTTGTTATTTCTACAACTTCTATCACACTTTATCTGACTGGCAGCCAGAACAAATGAAGGAGGGTGGAGGGGAAACAAACCAAATAGAGAGAGGTCAGAAATGTAAAATGCGCAGAAGGGAAAATGTGAAAATGCCAAACATTTTGGATAATGGAACAACTTAATATAGGAAGTTGTGAGGTCTGCTCTGGAGGAAATTTGATAAGCATCTGCCAGAGAATATTTAAGTGTAGCAAATCTTGCCAGTGTGCACAGACTTGGATGGGATTGTTTTCGAAGTTCTTTCGAACGCTGTGATTTTAGCAGATCAGAATATGTGAGCTGCGTTCTGTAAAGCAATTCTTCTTGCTTAAGATCGGCAGGAAGACACTTGTCCCGGATGCTGTCTTTGGATGATATCCAACGTTTGTCAGTAACTTAAGTTCATTGATTTTAACAGGCCTACTCTGAGTATCATTTAGTTGGCTATTACCCTTGGATGATATCCAACGTTTGTCAGTAACTTAAGTTCATTGAGTTTAACAGGCCTACTCTGAGTATCATTTAGTTGGCTATTACCCTTGGACACGGATGGCGCTGTGGTCTAAACCACTGAGCCTAGGGCTTGCTGATCGGAAAGTCAGTGGTTTGAATCCCCGCAACGGGGTGAGCTCCCGTTGTTCAGTCCCAGCTCCTGCCAACCTAGCAGTTCGAAAGCACGTCAAAGTGCAAGTAGATAAATAGGTACCACTCCGGCATGAGGGTAAATGGTGTTTCTGTGCGCTGCTCTGGTTCGCCAGAAGCGGCTTAGTCATGCTGGCCACATGACCCAGAAGCTGTCTGTGGACAAACGCCGGCTCGCTCAGCCAGTAAAGTGAGATGAGAACCCAAGAGTCGTCCGTGGCTGGACTTAACGGTCATGGGTCCCTTTACCTTTACCTTTACACTCTTGTAGGGCTCAGAGTACGGTAGAACCATGGTGATGACATCCTTTCCCCACTGGGCAACTATGGTAGTGTCTGCCAAGTTGCACCTTTGCTTTGCTTTGGTAGGCAGGTAAACACTTATTGTTTTCTGGCTTTCCTTTAGTATATTTCTATTTTTTTTTGTTTATTTATTTAAAAACATTTATCATCTGTTTAATGTTTGAAAAATCTCTAAGTGGTGAGATAAGTTAGATTTAATATAATTTGGGGATTCCGCCCCTTACTTTCTAGACAACAATGGTAGAACATTGCTAGTAGCTAGCAGATAATCCTTATCATCAAAGAACTCCTGAATCGGAAGCACCATCACACGTTCAAACACCTCACCTAGAAGTGAATGATTTGGAACTGGTCAGAAAATTTCCAGAGAATGTTTATTCAGCAAAGATCTTACAGCAGCCAGTTTAAGGCTACATGAATGGATATCTCCTCCTAAGGAGGCGCTTAACCACTCCTATCACCCAGGCTGTTTTATGCACGAAACAAATGTTATGCACAGAATTAAGTTTTCTTAAGTCAGTTTATTTTAATGACGTTGAGTATATGTAACCGTCCGGTTTGAGTGATGGCCTCCATTGTACAGGGATACTGTGTGGGCCACACAGAACCCCTTGCAAGCCATATACAGCCCACCATTAGCCACCCTTGCTGTAGCAAGTCTCTTCATCTAAGGATTCCTGGGCTGGGTCTACATTGATTTTCTAAATGCTATTAAATATAGCATTCTATAATGTTTAATGACAGTTTCCCTCTGCCAGCGGCTCACAGTTCTGACATGCCCTCTGGTGTCACATTTTAATAACACATTTTAACGTTATAAACCACGAGTGTAGATCCACCACTGGTCTGCTGGTATGGTGGCAAGCACCCTGGACAGCTCAGGTTTGATATTCACAGTTGTTTCAGCAGCAGCCAACCTCAAACAAAGGCTTAAATAGGAGCTGCACCTCAAGCTGAGTACCTAGCTCTTGTCTTCTGTGAGCCAAGCCCCTGTAGAGGGTGAGTCCAATCCCAGGGTCGTGACAATAACTCAGTGTTAGATCATGGCCATAAGGCTCAACGGAGACTCATATGGAGCTTTTAAGATAATGCCTGGAGAATCCCCTTGTCTGCAAGTTCAGTTGAAATCAATGGAACTTAAATTAAGGCTCACTGAGGGTGAAAAGCTCTTTCCCTTAATCATCTGCACATACTGTATATCTCATAGGCATATGTGCCTAATGAAACACCCATGTACAGCTTTGAAAGACCAGGCAGCTGAGGAATGTTAAGGTTTCTTGCTTGTAGCAAATGCAAACTGATTTTGACAGATCGATAATAATTTATAAGGACCCTTTCATTAAGTCCTTTTACAATTATTACACGGCTAGTCCTTTGAGCACCTCAGCAAGAACATGACAAAATATTAGCTTTCCCCCCCAAACTAATAACGGTTTGTGAGCTGCGACCCAAATAGCTCACAAAAAAAGAGAGTGAACTGTGCTGCAAAGGAAGATAGTAATTCCCCTCCCCCGCTCAATAAGGCTAAAAAACTGCTACGTACTTAACTTAATGCTTAATTAAGCCAGCCTTCATTCTAACACTGATATAACATTTACAGTAAGAAATACTAATTTAAACATTTCTTCTCATTAACCACGATACCCAGAGAGTTTTTCAAGATGCTTGACAAATATTATTAGCTACATAACTCCTTCCTCTCTGTGTGTTTGTGAAAGAGAAGGAAAATATCAACACCTGAGGCAATTTCTGGCCATCATGATCCTAGTGGCAGAAATATCTCCACTCCCTACAAGAAGTGCTCCTCTTCAGGGTACCTTGAGCATAGAACAGGAATTGTTGTTGTTCACTACAGGCCCTTCACCTTAACGTTTCAGGGCAGATCACAACAGTTTAACATACAACTTAAAAGCAGTTTAAAACAAATGTCAGTCATAAGAATAGGCTGGGTCCTTTAAAAGATACATCTTAAGTGTCAAAAGCCAGGGCAAAGAGGTGCAGCTTCAACATATACCGTTCAGTGATTTACTGCTGTTCAGGATTCTCCTGAGGATGGAAAGTATACCTGCCAATATTTCTTTTTCTCTCTTCAAATTTTTTTATTCATTTTGTAACAAATACCTTCCAATATTTCTCTGATGAAAATAGGGACATCCTATTCAATAATAATAATAATAATAATAATAATAATAATAATAATAATAATAATAATAATATTTTATTATTTATACCCTGCTCATCTGCTCATCTGACTGGGTTGCTCCAGCCACTCTGGGCAGCTTCCAACATATATAAACACATAATCAAACCTTAAACTTTAGAAAAACTTTCCTATACAGGGCTGCCTTCAGATAGCTCGGGGGCTGGATAACTCCATACCTCCAACATTTCTCCAATTAAAATAGAGAAGTCCTACCATACCCTCCAACATTAAAAAAACTTCCCTATACAGGGCTGCCTTCAAATGTCTTCTAAAGGCCGTATAGTTCTCTCTTTGGCTCGGGGGTCACATAGCTCCATACTCTCCAGCATTTCTCCGATGAAAATAGGGACATCCTAAGGACATTCCGGGATCAAATGAAACTGGGATGGCTTGTGTAAATCTTGGACTGTCTCTGGAAACTAGAGACACTTGGAGGGTCTGGGAAAGTTATGCTGCCGGCCCAGATTCTGAGATTCGACTGGAGGGGTCCTGATTGCTGTCTCACAAGGCAAGTCTTGCTTGTCATCTTGGGAAGTGAGATTGTGCCCTTGCTCTGACTTCCCTCCCCTTAGACATCTGGATGATAACGTCACTGTTGTGCTTCCACTGTCTGTTAAGACTTTTCTTTTCTCTCAGGCGGTTCCTTGGAGGAACTAACTTTCATCATCTGTTGAACTATAAAGCAGAGTTTTATGATAATATCCTAACATAAAATGTAACGTGTTGATATAAATTGCTGCATAGATTATAAATACATAATCTATGCAGTAATTTATATAATCAGTGTCTTTCATTCTTCATCAGTCTAAAAACCCTGGTCTACAATAGGAGTCTTCCCTAATGTTACCTGGAGATGTCAGGGATTGAATCTAGTGCCTTCTATATCCAAATCATGAACTCATACCCTTCCCATGTGGGTATGCAAGCACAGATTCTTAAGTGTACAAACTGGCAAGTCCCTGGTTCAAATCTCACCACAGCCAGCATAAAGCATAGGCGGCCATTTTGCACAAGAGTTCCATTCCTGCCCTGCCCCCCCACATCGGCAGAATGTGCATAAGCCCACTGGGCCTCACTCAATCTTTCTCGGCCTCGTTCCACTTCATTCCACCCCCACTTCTCCCTCTTCTGGGTCCAAAAGGACCTGCACATCGGCAGTCGCATACAAATTAGCCGTGCCTAAAATGGTTGTCGCCTATAACCGTTTCTGTCATTGGAAAAGTGTTATACAAAAAAAGTATGAAAAACAATGGTATTCACTTTGAGAGATATGGATAATTATGCACCACTAATTGATTCAGAAATCTGTTTATCAACAGAAATCTGTAGCTGCAGCATTTTGTCCCAGCGGCATTAACAAAGGCTTATCACCTGCATTCTTGTTGAGATTTGCCTGCAAATCATATATGTGTGTGTGTGTCTAAATTCCCACAACTAACGCTTCTTAGAACTTGCAAGAACTTTTAGTATCTGTAAACAATTAGCCGTTCTAGCTGAAATTTTAGACACTTCTGGGTGATGGTGAGATATGCTGAAAACATCAACATTTCCTGTTTTCAGTTGCATCAGACAGACATTTTATATTGCGAAGAAACTGTTTAATTATGACTTGCACACCTGAAGATGTGGGTGGTTTGTTCACTTGAACAAGTGCAACTTAGCCCTACCGGCATCACTTTAGCATCCTGGGCCCTTTGACACTCTTAAGCCAACCATTTCCAGGTCTCCTTTTCCACACACCTTCAGCCAGTGGCCTTTGTGAACCTTCCCTCTGTCCTCTTTCCCTCAGTTCTATGCCTCTTTTGCCATCCCTCTGTCTGTCGGTCAGTTCTCTCTCCCTCCTTCACCCTTCTTTTGCCACTGCACTGCTACTTCTACCATTTCAGGACATTTTCATTCAGAAATTTTCCTGAATTTTGCTTGATGCCGCGTGTCTTTGTTGTTGGTTTTATTGCTGTTCTTCCCTTTCTGCATTTTACAGCTCTGTCTTTCCTTCTCCTTTTAAACAATGATTCTTTTCAGTGCAACCCTGCTCATGTCAAGTGTAAGTCTTGTTGAGTTCAGTGGGACTTACCATACTCCCAGGTAAGTGGGCACAGAGGTCCAGCCTGAGTATTTAATTACCGTACATCTTGATTGCATTTTCATTGTGGCTTTTTTATATATATAAATACATCTTTATTGGTTTAAAATGCAATCTTACAATAAAGGTAAGTACAACAAAGTTAAGCACAGAAAAGAAGAAAAAGAAAAAAGAAAAGAGAAAAGAGAAAAAAAAAGAATTATCCGCATCATTTTCATTATGGTTTTAATCTCACTATGCATATGGCATTTCTTTTTCTTTGTTAACCACCTTGAACATTTGGAAAGGTGGCATATAAATGTTTTAAATAATGAACAAACATATTTCATCAATGCACCTTAGCTCACTACCCTGAAGGCCAGCATGGCTACTCCAGCTTCCTTCATAGTCATGGAAGAGGTTTTTCCCCCCACCTGTGACACAGAATCTGATTTTAATCTGGGGCTATTTGCAATGTGCTGTATCTTTGCTCAGACATTTTAAGGTATGTTATCTGAGCTTTGCAATATGTTTATTGATGCTCTAACAGGCTTTGCGACTGTGGTTTAGACCATGTGTAAGGAACATTTTGCCCTCCAAATGTTTCTGAACTACAACTCCCAGTGGTTGGGGATGATGGGAATTGTAGTTCAGAAGTATGTGGAGGGCCAAACACTTGGTTTTGACTGTAGGGGTATGTACTCCCCTCCTACCAGGGGCAGTCTGAGGTGTTTTGGCACATGGGGAGGGCATGTGAGGCTCTGCAAGGGGTTCCCCTCAAGGAGAAGCCCTTGCAAAGCCTTGCCCCCTTATCAGGTGGTAGTGGGTGAAAATTTGGCAAAGGCTTCTCCACTCTGCCGTGCTGCCCGTCCTGCCCATCCTGCCTTTGCCATGCCACCTACCTCCTCTGGCACCCTGGTGCCAATTTCTGGTGGGATCTCTCGAGAACGCTCTGAAATTTCATGGGATCACTTGTGCTCCGTGAGATCTCATGAGATTGTGGTGAAAATCAGTGCTGATTCCAGCATTGCTTCTCCAGTGGTGGCAGAGGCAATGTGGCAGGCCTTGGTGACTTCTACCGCCTGAGGTGACTGCCTCCTCATGCCTCATTGTTGTGCTGGCCCTGGTTCATACTGCGTTTCTTTTGAATGCTCACTGCTGTTAATGGAATTAATCAGCCTAAGGCTGAAGTCTTATGCAGGCTTTCTTTTGGAGTAATCCCTAATCAGCATGGAGAAAGAGATGTCTGAAGATTGGGCTGCACAACATAATCCCCATTTTGTTCCAATTAACTCAGGGTTTGAAAATGGGAGTATATCTTGGGTGTAGTCTGTATAGATCTATATATCGGCATATAAATATATAGCCTGCAATATTTGAGCCCATCAAACTTCTTTTTTTACTTTACAAAGTTTCCTATTGTACTTCACAAGATCTTAACCTATTACAGTATTTATAAGAATGGATTCCAAATATCACTGAATTTGTCCATGGCAAGTCTGTGTTTATATGCAAGTTGTTCATATGTTGTGAGTTTGTATAAGTCTTCAATCCAATCGTAGAAGGGAGCCACATTTTTATTTTTCCAATTCATCAGTATCAGTCTTTTTGCTGTGGTAAGGGCACAGAGAATCTACTCATATTGTTCTTTTGTAAGGTTCCATGTGCTAGGTATATAATTCAAAAGGATATTTTGCTCTGTAAATGCACGGTTGTTCCATACAGTTCTGTTGATAGCTTCAGTTACCTTCTGCCAAAAATCTTTCAATGTAGGACAATGAAAAAAAACCACATGTTTTAGAGAAGCATTATCCCTACTGCTTCTCGAGCCATTAGATACCTTAGATAGCCCTTTTTAAAACAAACATAATGCAGGTCCAGTATATTCTAAATATTATTTTTTGTTGTATGAGCCTCAATTGTATGAGCGCATCAAACTCAGTCAATTACTGGAGTGCTGAAAAGTTGGCAACGTATGAAAACTTCAGTCTAAGAATTTATACTTTAGATAAAGCAAGCTGTACACGCTGCGTATATTAAATAGATCAGCATATCAGTATCAAAACAGCATGGAGGGTTATTCTTACCGATGTCTAAATGTAAAACAAATAGCACAGGCATGGATGTTTCAATGGAAATGTAAGTACCTCCTGCACTATCCACTGTCTATGTTTCCTGCTCTCGGGGTGGGGACACAAATCAGGGAAGAAAGGTGCGATAAAAAGAAGTGATCACGGAAGGGTTAAATCCCCCAAGTTTTTCTGATTAATTTCTTATCGTCTTAAGAGATTGTTAAATGTCAAAAAGTGGGTCCCCCCCTCCCAGCTATCAGTCTAAAACCGAACATACTGCGAGACATAAGGTACCAGGTGCCTTGGCTCCAAACTATCATGTCTGTGGGCATTCTGTTATAACAGGTGCTCCAAAAATTTGAACAGATTTTAACGAGAGCTGTATGGGCTTTTTAATTAGCCTGGTTACTCAGCATGTGTAAGAAAGCACTAGGTATACGCTTAAAACATCACAGTGTCTTACAGCAAAAAAAAGAAAAAGAAATAAAGAAAAAGAAAGGAGTTGGGGGGGAGAGAGAAGGAAGGAGAAACCTCACATGCCCAGAATGATTTTCTTTTGAGCTGTCGAGGCTTCTATTCTGCTTTCTTTTCCTGATTGTGAGGAACCAAATCACCTCTTTACAAAGTAACCTTAGTGAAAAGAAACATCTCGCTTAGAGATTAAAAATGTGTGTGTGTGTGTGTGTGTGTGTGTATGTGTTTAATGGATGGACTTGACTCCACCAGTGGATTTACACACCCAGCAGAACAATGGCACGGCAAACAATAGCAAATTCTGTTTCTGCCGTATTTTTCGAGCATTTGGGTGCTACGTTCCGTTTCCGCATATCCATTTCTGCCCAAGAAGAGATTGTCACAGTGCAAGGCAAGGAAGGGCTGAGAAAGATTTTGAGCTAGAAAGAAAAGGAGATGGTGGCTTTTCCCCTTTGGAATTAATGGTCCAGCAAAGGGGAAGAGGGATGCTTTTGCAAACTGAGAGCAAATTCCCTGCGGCACAAATCAAAATTAATGTCAGAAACCAGTGTCTTTGCAGAACAAAGCAAGCCAGCCCTTTTATTTCCCCCTGCCCGTCTGTCTTTCCTTTTCTTTTAAAAAAGGCAGTATGGTTAAAATGTGTGACTTTGTTTCTATGAGAAAGCTGTGATCTTCTGAACGGATTATATTCTAGAGACGTGTTATTTCCCTCTCTCTAATTTTCAGATTTTGTCTTGGTGTGTTTACTAGTGTTCACAGATATGTTACAACCATGTCACATAGAGTCTAATGTCATTTAGCCTGTCACTGGGGTGATTTCCTCTTTCAACCCTATAGTACCAGTGATTAATGATTGTTCGCTTTTTGACTTTCTTTTAGATATATATCTATATAATGTGCCTGTTCTCGTGTTGCTGCACACCACCCTGATATTTGGTGAGAAGGCAGTATATAAATACTTTTATAAGTAGACGTCTGTTAATCTGTCAGATGAGTGCTTATGGGTTCTATATAAATATTTGCATAGTAGCTCAGGCTGTTGAAAGTGGCTTGCAACGTGCACACACCATACCAAAATCAACGGGTAAAGCTCAACGTTGCGTTCTTCCAATCATTCCGTCTGCACAAGTATTCCAGCTTGCCAGATGGAATACTACCCTTCCCCTTCTCTCCTGTGCACTGTTCTGGGGGCCCTCCCAACTCCCCCAGAGCCAGTATTGGGGCACAGGGGGTCAAAGAGAAGGGAGGAAGCCCTGTTGTGCAAGTGGAAGTCCTTGTGTAGGACTTCTGCTGGTGTGGCTGTTAAGTGAATTCTGCCCTATAGGGCATCCTTCCATGCAATTTCCATTTTCACTTTTGGGTGGTATGACACCTTTAAATGTACTAACAGCAAATACCAGAAACGCACACTTCAGATATGCATTTTCACGTTACGAGGAACATTGAGAAGCAAGGATTTTTCGGCACAATCCTGTACATGTTTACACAGTTGATATTCAAACAGGATTTACTTCCAGGTGATTATAGACCAAATTACCTGGGTCCTAGCCCCACTGAACTCCACGGGACTTACATCTGGGCAGACGTTATACGATTACAATATAAGAGTGCTTCTCAAGCTTTCCTAAGTCTTAGTACTTGTGCCTAACAGCCAAATTATGTGTTTGGAAAAATAAAGTGGAATGGCATCTTGGAACCAAACTGTTTCATACAAATGCAAATGTGAGGATGCAAAGTTCCTTTGACAGGAATTCTTTGCAGGTAGGATAAGAGCATTTCATGAAGAGACTAGGTTTAGATCCCTTCTTCTGGAGGCCAGGATTAGACATGGTGGACATAGAGCTTCTGCAAAATAATAATAATAATAAAAAACACCCCCATCTGCCTCCTCTTCCTGTAATATTTAGGCATTCTTATGGCTCCTCTGCAAGGCTGGTCTATTAAGGATTTACCCTGAGTTGCTTGCTCAAAGCTTATGCATACGTTAGACTACAACCAGTCTTATTGAGCATTTGTTCTGATTTGTTTGTGAGGCTGTCGTACGACAATGAGCAGGCATTCTGACATGCTCCTGCAGTAATTATATGCCTTCCCTTCAATCCTTTGTTCATCCCACACTTTTCAGTGCAGTTCCTTGACACGTTCCAGGCTGCAAAAAATCTGGTGTGTCCCGCGCCCCCCCCCCCGCCCCAAAGTGGATTCATTGAGCTAGGGAAATGGACTGCTTTCATACACATTAACTGCACAAACCTACATTTCCAGTACACACTTGACTCTGTCCTACAAAATATTGACAGTTTGACCTTCCTTTGTTTCCCCTGTGCTACCCATCCCTGCCAGTGGCAGCCAGCCAGCCAGCCAGCCAGCCAGCCAATAATGTGCAGCAGCGAAAGGCATGGTATGAAGACAGTAATAAGAGACATATAGTCAGGGCTCTTCTTCTAGAAAAAGAGGTGCTGGAGCTCACCACGAACTTCTCCCTTGTTCTCTTAGATTGACAATGGTGTCCACTTGAGAAGTGCTGGACCTGGGAGTTTTTTTACCAGGGGAAGGATTCAGTCTTCAGATTCCCCTATCTGCATTATGAAATAACAAGACCTAGTGCAGCCAACACTGGGTACTCGGCAGATGTTGCTGGAGTTCAACTCTCATTAGCCCCAGCCAACATGGCCAATGGTCAAGGATGCTAGGCATTGTAGTCCATCTGGGAGGGTAACATACTGGCTACCTCTGTTCTTATGTAACTACTTGATTCCTCCCTGAAATATTTTGATGGAGCAATTCTACTCTCCACCAGAACTCAAGTGTCTTTTAAAAAGTGTAAAGGGGAAAGAGCTTAGAGGTCTAACCAGGCCAGATGCCTGCAAGGGGTTAGTATTTTGGGTTGAAGGAGGAGAATAACTCAATTTGGCTTACTTTTCAGTAAACATGCCAAGGACTGGGCTCCGCAATAACTATCCAATTTACACACAGAGATCTATTTCTTTCCACATTTTAAAATCAAAACAAAACTGTACGTATACAAAAATTGTATATAAAACCTTATCTGCATATGTCTAGATTCCATATCTGACCAAAAAACCCCTCAAGATAATCAGAATCAGAATATGTAAAGTGATGCTACTTTACGCATGCTCTTATTTATGCTTTATGATCTTATACATTTTGTAAGTCACTTGGATATCTTTTTCTGCGTGGCAATATAATGTAATCACCACCACCACCAAACTGTTTCTTTTAGGATCTCCTCTCTTGGAATTGCCTGCCTAATATTTGTCATTATTTCATGTCTTAAATGATGATGATGTGTGGCTAGCTGCTCACTTTATAAAGTCAGAAGGGACTCATTTATAAGATCTGCCTGAAAAATAAACTTTTAAGCAAGATGTTGCAATTGCAAGCCACACTTGAGAAACACAAATTGGGGAGCTAGGAGTTAAGTCACTAATTACAGTTTATTTATCTTCCTTATATTGAGTTTGGCAGTTCTGACTATCTTTTCACTGTACAGTGTTGGAGGTCAATTAGGATTCAGCTGATCCTGGAGTCAGTTGACAATGATATTTATAATTAGATGGAGGGAAAGTGAAGGAGCCGATGTTTTCTCTTTCTCTCCCTCATTAGGGCTGGTTGGCTCAGCCAGTTTTATTGCTAGCTTAAAGTCAAGGAAAAAGGTCATGTGATTGTTTCCTAAATGAACTGTTTTGCAAAGTGCTGTTGTCTTTTTTATGGATGTCTCCATCCTTCATAAAAAGTAACAGTTCTTATTTAAAAAGGGGGGGGGAGGAAAACCCCACCATTCCTCATAGTTGACAGTTGAGATGGGTCATCTACACAAGGCTTTTGGCCACCAAGACTTAGGTAGAGATACTTTTAGGGAGGAGCCACACTGTAAATTTAGAGTGCATACACCATACATTTAAAGCACATGATGTCTCCCAAAGAATTCTGGGAACTGTGCTTTGTTCAGGACACTGGAAATTGTAGCGCTGCAAGGGGAAAATACACTTCCCAGGATCCTTTAGGTGAAGCTATGTGCTCTAAATATGCATTGGATGTGCTTTAAATATAGGGTGTGGATCTGTCCCCTTTTAAAAGTACTCCTGTGTTTGTTTCTGAAACAATAAGGGCTGGGTTCCCCCGACCCCAGTTTGCCTAAATAAACCAGAACTTGCCTTGTGCATGAAAGCAGAATTTGCTTCTGGAAGATTCTCCTCAGAATTCTCCTATGCGAATTCAGATGAGAAATGTTCCCCAGATAATCTCTGCATATTCAACATGTTCCCCATTTTGTGTGCTCAGTATCCAAGTTTCAATAACCGATAGACACCTGCCTTTTGAAGACAGCCTGCTTCTTTTTTGTACTGCCTTGTTGCTCTTTCCACTGAATTGCCTAAAAAGGGAAATCTTTTAACATCCTAAAATCAAAAACCAATGGGGGGAGGCTTGGTGGGGGGAGAGAGCCTGTCACTGAAATGTTGAGAGAGCTTGCATGAAGAAAGATATCTGGTATTTGATCAGCAACATCTCATGTTACTTTTGTACAGGCTTGAAAGTTAAGGTTCAACTGCATTTGAAAACTAGCGTGCAGCAGGATTTTGTTTGGCGTCCAAGGCTGCAATCCTCTGTGGGGCTCTCCTTCCTGTTTCCTGAGCCCCAAGATCTTCTTGCAGTGTTGCTGCACCAGGGAGAGAAGAGATGCTGTGGCAAGGTGAGTCAAGGGGGGGGGGACCAATTTTAGGTAGGCTTGTGGGACCTTCACAGGATGATAGCAGTAATAATAATAATAATAATAATAATAATAATAATTTTTTATTTATACCCTGCCCTTCCCGGTTCAGAAAACCGAGCTCAGGGCGGCTAACAACAAATTTAAAATACTTAATTGTAGAAGCAGCATAAAATACAGTATAAAGGCATGAATAACAATTAAATTCAAAGTTCAGAAATCAGTTTGGGGAAAATCCATCTAATAAACATTAGATAGTCGCCAGGGCTAACTGGTTGAATTAGTCCTACTTGGGCCAGCAGAGAATTAGCTGTGGAGTCTCACTGTGGCCTGGGACACCTCAGAAGAACAGCCTCCCCCCACTCAGTAAAATAATTATTTTTAAATTAAAAAATGTCAAATTCTTGGGGTTGGGTGTGCAAAAACCTTTGGGCAGGGAGCAGATCTGGTCCAGGGGCTGTTTGTTAGCTGTCCCTCCTGTACATAGTTGCTTGGGAGTAGGGAAGGAGGAGAAAGTCAATTCAATTTGCATTTAAAGGCGAACCCACCTAATTTGCAATTCTGAAACAATACACACATGAAAGACAGCCTCCCTTCAAAATGTGCGTGTCTCTGAATTTTACTGCACAATTCTCCAGACAAGTACTGCAATCTGCATAAAAATGTGTATACAGGGGCAAAGTGTGCATAAGATGCATATTAGTGACATGTATCATCATCACCATCTTTTAAATTTATATCCTGCCCTTCCTTCTGAAGGGGCCCAGGGGCAGCAAAAACACAGAAGACAGAACAATTAAGACATCTAAAAACACTTCCAATACAGATGTAGACCGGGAAATATCTTTGCAAAAATGGGTGCATTTGGAAAAATTGCATGCAAAGGTGTGAATATTAGGAGAAATTAGCACTGAAATGCTGGTGAATTTTCACAAGGACTTAAAAATGGAAAAAAAAATCACAAACTGATGTTGAAATCTGGAGGGTGGAAGTTCATATTGGAAAAATGAGAAACAAAATGGATATGGCTAGATGCATCTTTCCCTACCTGGGATTCAATCCCATTGAATTCATTCGGGTTATCTTCTAAGGAGACATATAAAAGATTGCAGTGTAACAAGTTTTTGATGGAGAGCATGCAGAGGATGCCTTAAGGACAGCTTGACCTGGAGGAACACTATTAGTAGGCCCCCCATGCTACAGAATTCTGGCTGCCTGGCCTCAAGAAGTTGAGCATTGTGTGTCACGCATTGGTCCATGCCACGGAACACTCTTCCAGCAGAGATTTGGCAGGCACTCTCGTTTATTTAGTTGTTCTTGTTTTATTTTTATTATATATTTTGTGTTTTTATATTGTGATTTTATCTTGGGAACTGCCCTGAGACCTGCAGGTATAGGGTGGTATACAATATTATTATTATTATTATTATTATTATTATTATTATTATTGCTGCTATTATTTACTTTCAGACATCTCTTAAAGACTTTTTTGTGCAAACCTATGTAGTTGTTTAATTTTTGATTTGTTAGTCACCTGCCTATCTATATTTATTTATTTTATTTTTAAATAACATACTATAGTCTGTATACGGTGGTATAGAAACACTTTTATGAATTAAAAAGGTAAAAAGATAATAAGGGCATTTAGTATTTGTAAGCCACTTTGAGCTTCTTCATTCTTACGATCAATGGCATATCCATTTTGTAGAATGTTGGCCAATTATTATTATTTTTCCATTTTTGTCTGCAAATCTTAATGACCTTGGTTTGGTTAGTTCAGTTTGCAACCTTATGATTTTGTAAAGTTAAAATTTTGTAAAGTTAAAACACCCTGCCGAACCTTAAACCGTTGCTTAACTATCCATTAAAAGCCTTCACTCAATTCTCTCCAACCAGAAGCCTATGGAAAGCTGGCAGGTAGGACCTGAACACAAGAGGATTTACACATACACCAACATCCATAAAAGGAGTGGAATCAGAAAAATAAAACAACAATACTTTGAAAGAGCAGAAGTCACCAGCAGTGAACAGGGAAAAGGGGAGAAAAGCAAGGCATTCTTTTCTCTGACTCCCTCCCCTAGCACAGTGTGGGGACTCACATAAAGGAAACAACACGGTCCCTGTTTATGGGAACAGGTCTACTCCAGGTCAGTGCTGGAAAGTTAGCTGTAAGTTGGGATAATAATAATAATAATAATAATAATAATAATAATAATAATAATAATAATAATTTATACCCCGCCCATCTGTCTGGGTTTCCCCAGGCACTCTGGGTGGCTTCCAACAAAACACTAAAATACAATAAACTATTAAATAGAGACTGCAGTGGACTTGCCAATATTAAGGTGAATGGTGGTTTCCCTAGAAATTGTCTCTGGGTGCCCAGGGACTTTCAGTTCAGAACGGTGCTCTATAATAAATAATAAATTTTTATTTGTACCCCGCCCTTCCTGGTTTAAAAACCGGGTTCAGGGCAGCTAACAGCAAATATAAAACATTGATTAAAATGCAACTTAAAAACAGCATAAAACAGCATAAAATACAACATAAAATACAGCATCAATATCAATAAAATTCAAAAATTCAGGGGTCATTTTTTTTGGGGGGGGACACAAACAAACAAACAAAAAACCCAGTCAGTAGACATCAAATGATCACCAGGGCTAACTGGCCAAGTTGGTCCTACCAGGGCCAGCAAGGAGACCAGGGATGAATTTAAATGTGGGGTCCCAGAAAGGGTTTCTTCATAGAAGAGGAAAGGGGAAAGGGAATAGAGGATCAGGCTAATTCAAATTCAAGGCCAAGCGGAATAGCTCTGTCTTACAGGCTCCGCGGAAGGAGATAAAGTCCTGCCTTCTGAGACATGCTTAGCAGCACAATCTGCCCTTCCCGCTTTCACCTGCACTGCGGGACATTTTAAAAATATGTAGGTTTATAAATTATTGTGGCCCTGTCTTCTCTTCTGGTCTGTTCTCATGTATACTACTTTACAATAGACCCATTGTAAATACAACATGTGCACAGCTGCAACAGCACAGAGACAAGAGAGAACACATGTTTATAATAGTGCATATATAGTTCAGGGACTGCCAAACTTTTTGGGCCTGTGAACACATTGGCAATCTCGAGAATCTGTCATGGGTACCACACAACCCTAATCTGAGCAGGGAGAGGAGCCAGTGGGTACCAGGGAAGGTCTCTCTAGGTTCATATGCAGGTATCACATTGGCCATCGTAGTTTAACTATGAAATTGGTTGCCATTAAGATGTGGTGGTGGCCACAAACCTGCATAGCTTTCAACCTGCTGTTCATCCTAAGCTTTTGATTATCTCGCAAGGTCGTTTAGACAAAGGACCATAGCTTATGGAAGGGAGAGCATCTATCGTGCATACGAAAGATCCCAAGTTTAGTCTCTAGGTAGGGCCAGAAAAGATTTTTGCTGGTCAGGATAGATGATACTGAGATGGGAGGATGAATGGTCTCAATGCAAGGCAGCTTCCTAGGTCCCAGATACTGAAAAATCACATCTCCAAATGCATAACACTGGTTTAAAATACTGAGGGGTTTTTTTGTTTTTAAAAAACTCACGATTTTGGAGATGCTTTAATTTGCCGGCTTGTTGCTGGGCCTTTGGGACACAAACTGTAGCCATGATGCCAAGATTTTCTTTACAGCCAGGAGAACAAGATTTTTATTATTATTATTTTTTAAAAACTTCTTCTTTTTTGAAATGCCAAAGGCTCCTTCCTTCCCCCCTCTTTTTTTTTTTTTTACACCACTGAAAATGCGGACTCTATTGTAAAGATAAATTTCATACGATGTGTCAAAATACTGAAGCCAGAGCCAGTTGGCTGCTTTGGCTAGCATGACCAAATGCCAGCACAATGAAACCTCCTTGTCTAGGAAGACCTCATGCTGAATTAGAAGCTGTTGCTGCATTACAGAGCGAATTCGTCTTTCTTTTGTGTTGGCTTTGCCAATAGACAACACATTTTAGGAGACAATGGAAATTTTCCATCTTTCCTTCGTTCCCACTTTCTGATGAAGAAGCTTCTCACCTGAAGTGGATGGAATGGTCAAGAAAGGTGCCATTGTGGAGACATTTTATACATGACGCTGGTACGAAATGAAGGCCACGAAGAACAAAAGGAACGTAGAATGATCCCTCGGCCTGATGGTGTTTTATGTCACTCGAAGGTACTTGCTCAGCAGAAAGTGGTGATGGGGTTGTCATCCGCATATTGTGATGGATGATGCTCCAGCAAGAGTTTCTAAGAAAGCATTTCTGAAATGCTTTCAGAAATGCATTCATCCTTTCGGTGAGCGTGGGAGCTGCAGGCCAGCATTTCTCAACCTGCCACCTTCCAGATGTTTGGGACTACAGTTCCCATCTTTGCTGGCCGTCGGCCAGGCTGGTCAGCAAATTAGATGTAGTCTAAAATGTATGGGGGGCAACCAGTTTCAGGAAGGCTGCTGTAGGCAACCACTGGGCAACTCCATCAGTGACAGCAACAGAACAAATGAGGCTGCAGGACCCGCCGTAACATTACAGCTGCAATCTCAAGCGTGCTTAGCAGAAAATTAATAGGATTGAATTCAGTGGGACTTCCCCCTGTTTAAACATGCTAATGGCTGGGACAGGGGACTTTCAGCCCTCTGGTTGTTGTGGAACTGCAATGCCCATGATCCCTAACATGGCTGATGGGAGTCTATGCAGGATGGGAGGGCCACACAGGCTGTTTCCTAGGGTATTTCCATTATAACACTGTCATCTGGATCCAGTGATCCTTTTTATGTATGGAAACAGCATTGCACATCCAAAGCTATCCATCAGTGATGGGAGCCAATCTGCTCATGCATTTCTTCACATTGGATACTACTTCTTGATAAGACTGTACTATGGTATTTGTCCAAATGAAGCTGTCCAGAAACCAGCCTTGGGTCAAGGTGTCATCTAAAGATAAGTTGTATGGATGAGACTTTTGGATGAAAAGTCTTAGTATGTACTCAAGGGAATTGCATCAGGCTTGGTGACTAACTGCTACATAGCACAGTTGCTCAGGTAAACTCAGTGAGGAACACAGGAACCTACTTATTTGTTTCATAGCATATACAAGCCACCTTGAGCATTTAAAATGGAAAAATCATGTATTATTTAAATAAAACAATAAATGAACTATAACAGCCTTGGCTATCTCTTGATCTTCTGTATGCATTTTTCATTGATTTCTTTCCGTTTTCCACCCTCAGAATGATCACAGAAATAAAATATCATATTTAACAATTCCCAAAATGACAGCAAGTATGCATCCATTTAAATAGATCTGAATCTTTTCCAGATTTGTCTTCCAAGCATCACTTAAGAAACTGTTTGTTCAGTTTCGTATGAGGAGCTGCCAAAATATGTAGTGCCAGATCTGGTCTCTCATTGCAAAATAAAAGTGTGGTCACTTAACAGTATATGCAAAGAAAATTTCTGTTTTGCAAAAAGTTTAAAATGTTGTTTTAGGGGTGGTTTTCTCCCCCCCTTTTTTTCTTTCAAAAGTAAATTGCTGTGTTGAGCTGCTAAGAACCAACTGGGTTTTGTTCAGCTTTTCACGGCTTACTGCAAATGTATTTAACTATGGTCCGGGGATTTACAGTCTCTAAGCTGATGTGCTGAGCTGTAGCTTACGCTCATAATGATTTTTCTGGCATAATAGGCTGTCAAAACAAATCTGCTTCTATATTTGTGTGTGTATGTGTGTGCTTGCATTTTCGTCCATCCCTTTCGTCCAGATTTTTGTCCATCCCTTATTAAACAAGGATTTTATTTTTACCTATAAGGGTGTGTCAATTTTAATGTGGACAATAGTCACCGACGTCAAAGGAAAAGATTGGGAATCAAGATTCAGAAGTAATGATTATATGTGATTATTAGCAGTTTTGCACATTGTGCTCTGCACATAATGTGTGGTGTAAGGCACAAAGAAATATTTCCTGCTCGAAATGTTAGGCACAATATTATCATGTTAAGAAGGGAGAAGAGCTTTCTGACTTCCCTACAGAAGCACACACCATATTATGCTGAATTAAAAGAGGAATAAGGTACAAACAATATAAATTTGTTAGCTTCTTGGCACTCTATGAAAAGATCTCTCAAATAAAGAACTTTAAAAAGCAGCCCAATCCAATGCCGGTTTAAGTGTGCCTAACCCTTTGAAATCAATTGATTTTGCACGCCTAATTCTGCGTAGGAATGAATTGAAGAGACTCTAATCCCAGATCAAGGAGAGTATGTTACTGAGGAGTCTAGAGGGACTTGGCTATTATTTTATTTTATTTTAATTAATATTCTTCATGTATGCTTTGCTTTTTTGATTCAAAGGTCTGCCACGTTTAATTACTTAAATTTCTTGCGTTCTGAAGGGCAAAGCAATCACACTGGACAGCAGTATAATACCAAACGCTGAATCCTATTCTCTCTCTCTCTCCGTTGAAAATGTTTTAGAACTAGCTCTGCAGGAATGTTCAGCTCTCATAGGTCAGATATAATGAAGAGACAATGTAATCACAGGTAGGTACAAAAGGTACACACAGCAAAAGAGTTGGGTGGGGAGGAGTAGTTGATATTTTAGCAAATTATTTTATATATTTTAGCAAACTATTTTAGCAAATAGTTGATCATTTAGCAAAGAAAGGATTCACCTTGTGTGTGCTGTTGCTCTGTGACTTGTACTGGGTTCTGTCTGGAATCTTCTGATGTTCTAGGAGGTATCTGACTTGATTCAAAATGCTACTGAGTATAGAAGCTGTATTTATGAAGGGGCAACGTCCGGTTGTGTTTTATACCGGTTTATCAACTGGGTTCAGCTGTCATATGAATCGAATGAAGCTCACATAGAGAGACTTTGGACACACAGTATGATGACAGAGTGATCCAAAAGCACAACCACCTCCCATTTTGCTCTTCCTCTGACATATCCCCATAGGCATTATTTTCACTGCCTCCACACCTAATATCCCATACTTAACTTTCAACCTTTGCCAAACAGATGCACTCTGTATAGCAGGAGGGCTACTCCCAAGGAAAATATAACGCCGCCATCATAACTGAGCTCTAGTCTTAATTTTGCATATGATCGGTTTCTCAATATTGTTATTTCCACGAAGGGTGTAATTTCCAGATAATAAAACACGGCTCTCATTTCCACCCAATTGCTGCATGATTATTTTAATGCTAAAAATACACTTAGTGGGTACAGAGTGATAGGGACCATTACCCTCCACCCCCACAAACGTTGTGCTTATCACCCCATCTGCCACCCCAAATGCTAAGCCTTAGCAACATCACTGCTTTCCAGCGTGGTTTATTATTCAGGGTTTTTTTTTTTTTTGAGGAAAGAGAGTTAGAGGAAATACAGACATTTCGGGATTAAAGGAAGAGAGTGGAAAATGTAGACTGAGAATAAATGGCGCTGCTGTTCTGCCGAGGGCTTTGTGGTGGCTACAGCAAGTTCTCACTGTGCGTTTGTGTGGGTCTCATGTGTCACATATATATAAGGTATAAAAAGGTAAAGGGACCCCTGACCATTAGGTCCAGTCGTGGCCAACTCTGGGGTTGCGGCGCTCATCTCGCTTTACTGGCTGAGGGAACGGGTGTACAGCTTCCGGGTCATGTGGCCAGCATGAATAAGCCGCTTTTGGCGAACCAGAGCAGCGCACAGAAACACCGTTTACCTTCCTGCAGGAGTGGTACCTATTTATCTACTTGCACTTTGACGTGCTTTATAACTGCTAGGTGGGCAGGAGCAGGGACCGAACAACGGGAGCTCACCCCATGATGGGGATTCGAACTACCGACCATCTGATCGGCAAGTCCTAGGCTCTGTGGTTTAACCCACAGTGCCACCTCAGTATCTAATGTGTTCTAAGTATAGTGAGTGATAGCCCAACATTAGCCATGCTTCGATCCATTGAAATCCGTGGATTTCAGTTACTTCTCCATTCGTTTCAAGGGGTTGACTCTGAATTCACAGCCACACCAAACTATTTAAGCACACAACTTTCCTCAAAGAAACTTGGGAACTGTAGCTTACTCCTCACAGAGATCCGATTCAAAGCACACTTTAACAAACTGCAGTTCTCAGGATACTTTGGCTAAGCTGTGTGCTTTAAATGCATAGTGTGGCTGGGACCTAGGTATGATTATAATCAGAGAGCACCCAGAGAAGGAAGATGTGAACGTCAGTTCAAAGACACTTAAGATAGCTTTGTAGGCTAGGGACATATGGCATAATAAAACATGCTATGAGGGGGGTGGGAACCCTATATATTTCAAAAATAAGAAATGGAAAATGTAGGCTTGTCCTGCATTAAACTGTCATGGAATTTGAGCACTAGGATCTGATCCCAGTTTTGGAATTCCTCCTTGCTGCAGAAGAAGCAAGGCTGCTGGGGGAAAAAAGCAGCTGCCGATAAATGCTAATGGAAGGATTAGTGGACTTTAAGTTTGCTTTGAAACAGTTACTGGTGATGTCTGCATGTGAGTATCTTGTCAAAATATTTTCATTTCTGTTACTACTGTGAGATCCTCCAGGACTGGCTCCCAGAATTTTACTCACTGTATTACAGACTCTATATGTTAAACAAATTTAGATATATATTTTTCAAAGACTTCATTATGATACAAACATACATTCTTCTTAAAAGGACTTGTTTAGGAAGTGATGCACACAAACCGG
This sequence comes from Podarcis melisellensis, assembly GCF_964234715.1. Taxonomy (NCBI): domain Eukaryota; kingdom Metazoa; phylum Chordata; class Lepidosauria; order Squamata; family Lacertidae; genus Podarcis; species Podarcis melisellensis. Next base: position 105,798,714 of record NC_138528.1, on the reverse strand, counting down.
TTTGCTTTGTAATTACATGAAAGGTAGGACAAATCGTTTTTGCATGTGTCTTATTTGGGTATTCTTTGTAGTGCAATGAATAGAATATTGTGCAGTGTGAAGGAGATCAAGATCAAATGCCTGTTCAGCCATGAAACTCCCTGGGTAGTATTTGAAAAGGTACTATCCACCTCACCTACTTCATAGGTAAATTGTAATTGACTGGATAGAAACTATAAAATATAATGCACATTTAAGATTTTGTAATTTCCTCCGCTTAAGAATATTTTCCCATGTCCACTCCCTGAAGCATCCCTAAGATATTTTGCTGTTTTTGTGCAGTTTTCAGCATGATCATTGTTGGCTTTAGTATTTTTATATTTTGATTAAAAGGAAATAAACATTAGGTAAAATAAAAGGAGAATTCCCTGCATGCCTAGATCCAAATTTAGAGCAAATGCCCTCAGGTGGGAGAGCCACACCAAAGATTTAAAATCACAAAACATGCAGCAAAGTAGAGGGTGGAAATACAGACTGTTAGGCTTTTAAAATATCTGCTTCTAGGTTGCTTCCAAAGTTCCCCACTCCCCTCAGCATAGAAAGAGACCACATGTTTGGTAAGCTAAAAATAGTTTACTTACAACCTTTTCAAAGGTCAGATTCATATGTTTTTCCATACAGTGGCAAAAAAAGACAGGCAGTTTAACTGAGTTTCAAAGTGGTAATAGTTTCTAAATTATTTGTATAGAAACACAAAGATGGCTTGCTTAAGCCACGCATTCTAAGCTGAAAGCATCCAGTTTACACCTCATTACTGGTAGAATTCACTAGGTAGAAAAAGAGAACGGAGAGTTTGGTAACCCTTCCTCCCAAGGTATGGGTGTGTGACCTAGCTAAGTCTGGCAGGACAGCTTACTCTATTGTTTTAACTCATCGTGCATTAATTAGAGTTAAGCACGTTGGTAATATGAGGCTAGATATATCCCACAATCACAAGATAACTTCCCCTGCATTCAGGTTACCGATCAGAGTATGATGCTTGATTCACTGCTGACATGCAGGAACCACACAAAGAATTATATTGAGTTGTTACTTTGCCATATTAACTATCTCAGAATTAAGCACTGTCAAGCTCCAAAATAGTTTTGCAAAACAGGGTTTGAGAAGACGAATAAACAAATATGAATCCAGTTTAAATAACTCTTTCTTTAGAGTACTGAGGCAGGTTGCACACTGAAAAGGGACAGAAGATAAATTTGCTCAGTTAGCACTGTAAGGTGAACCTATATACCGGTAATCTGCATTTCCCAAACCAAGATGTGAAGCAAAATGCAGCTGTCCTTCAAAAACGGCACTTTTTGATGCAGTCATCAATGCACATATTGGGGGAAGTCGGTGCAATATATTGTATGTTAGTGAACATAATGTACAGAAATTCATTATATTAGGGGAAATTGCTTGCAAGTAGACATGCAAAGAAACATATATTGGAAGTTAGCACAAAAATATGCACATATTTTCATGCAGGCTTTTAAACAAAATTGTAAATTGTTGTTGAAGTGGGGTAAAATGAACTTAAGGTTTGAAAAATGAGAAAGGAAAACAGAAAACTGATCTCAGATCAGGAGTAGAATGCAGCCTATTGTTTTCACCAGGATTGAGTGTGGAACAAAACAGTATAACCCATTGCTCTCTAGCCACTGTGATAAACAGTAACTAGCCTTTTCTAGGTTGGAGCCATAGCTGAGTGGTAGAACACAGGCATGGAATGCTGAAAGCCCCAGGTTCAAACCTTAGCATCTCCAGCACAAAGGATCAAGTAGCAGGTGGTGGGGAAGATCTCTTCCAGAGTCCCTGGAGAGCCACTGCCAGTCAAATAAGACAATCCTGAACCCAAGGGACCAATAATCTGGTATAAGGCAGCTCCCATGCTCTACAATAAGAACAGATTGCATTCCTAGCCCCTTCTCTCAAAAACTGGTACTTGGATGGATCAGTGGCGTAGCGTGGGTTGTCAGCACCCGGGGCAAGGCAAGTAATTTGCACCCCTAACCCGTGGATTTGCGCCCCCTAACCCTAACACCCAGATGTTGCGCCCGGTGCGGCCGGGCCCCCCTGTACCCCCCACGCTACGCCACTGGGATGGATTTGGAATGGTGGTGCACCTTTAAGAACTCTGCTACTGAAATTCTATATCCTGATGTAATCTGGTGAACTGGGTTTGATTCCCTGCTCCTCCACATGCAGCTGCTGGGTGACCTTGGGCTAGTCACACTTCTCTGAAGTCTCTCAGCCTCACTAACCTCACAGAGTGTTTGTTGTAGGGGAGGAGGGGAAAGGAGATAGTCAGCCGCTGTGGGTAGTGATAAAGCGGGATATCAAATCCAAACTCTTCTTCTTCTTCTGATACTACTTAGTCTATTTTGCTCATACTTTGTTGTGCAGAAAACCTACTACTGGTGGCTGCTGTCCAATGCCATTTCCCCAATTTCTGCTTTGCCCACCAACAATACTTGTTGTCAGATGTGCGGCACTGTTTTAGACCAATGAGAAACTGAGGCAATGCAATGGTACCTGACCTTCAATCCTCACCAAAGGTGGGAACACTGATGTCTGGTTTTTCACTTGGCGTTTTGATAAACCATCACATTCCCAATACAAAAGGCAGTGTGTAATTAAGACTCCAGTCCTTTACACACTGACCTGGGAGTAAGTCCCACTGACTACAATGGGTCTTACTTCAGAGTAAGGATAGAAGGAATTGTCTATTTCAGTTCTCCCAGTTTCTCCCTTTTGGCACCATAAATCCAGTTCTCCACATTTTGCAGCAATTTACATTAAAAAAAAATACACCTGAAAATTCACCAGCATTTTATTGTGTGAATTTCTTCTAATAAACACATTTTATATGGGGTTTTAACTAATGTGCGGATATTTTTCAATCAATTTCCCCATATAGAATGCATTTTGTGTGCTGTTTTCAGCAATGTCTTTATTTTTACGTACACATCCCTATAATATATGCATGTTTTTAAACAGTATTTGATTGGAAAACCACATTGCAAAATTCAGAGATGTGTGAATTTCAAAGGATAGCTTTCAAAGGAAAGCATGAATTGGACAGTTTCAGCTTTAAACGCATACTGACTCAAATTTCTCTTCCGTCCCTTCTTCTGAGTTGACATGCATAGGTTTGTGTTGTTGGTGTTATTTGAATAACTCATCTTGTCTTTCATGAACTCTGATGCCCATTTGTGTCTCTTTCCAGACGGTGCACAGGGCAGTTCATCCCACTCTTGCTACATGACAGAGAATAAATCTCACACTCCCATTTCAGATATGCTGAGATAAGTAGAACGCAGAACCTGAAATGCTTAGCTCCCCCTTCCCCCCAAAAGATAAACAAACCAATAAGAGCTCAGTCGGAGAACATGCTTGGCCAATGAGGAACAGCTTGGAGGGAACATGGGGAACGACTTGGGATCATGACATTAGCCGAAGCTGCCTGATGCCAGTCTCCATGGGAAGGCAAGGACCCTTCAGATTGGTCTAGATTTGGGGTGTTACTGCCTCAACACCTATACCGTAACAGTTAACATTAAGAATTATGTAGACAAAGTATATGCATGTTGTGAAAAAAAACAGCATCTTGACAATTAAAGAAATCAGGGGAACAGTGAAGGATGCCATGAAGGAAGTGCATATTTTGGCCCAACTTAAAGTAGGAGGAGAAGAAGAGGGTGGGGAAAAGAAAAACAGGCCCTTCTCAGCAGTGAAGCAGAGAAAAGTATTATCACATTGTCAAAGAATCTTTTGATCTTGGAAGGATGCAGCCTCCAGAACGTAACCATATTTGACTGAACCCCCAAAGAAATCTTTTGTTTTAATTGCTAATTTGCGAGATGGGAGAGTTGCATCTGCTGAAAACAGAGAGGGACCACACACGGGCCCATTTGTTACCTGGAAGACTTCATAGTGGCATTCCCAACTCAGTGGGAAGGCACTGGGACTCACACACCGTCTGCTGTCTAATTGTCTTTTGGCTCAATTTGGTGCATGCAAATAGGACTGGGCTGCAAAAGATGGTTCAGGAAACCCTAACAGGATATCAAATACCAGGCAGTGCAGAGCAGATGGTAAAATAATTTTCTAAAGCAATATTCAGGAAGTTTACAGTAGACTAAGGAATGGGAAAATAGCAGGTGGGTAAAAACAGAACTGTAACAGGTTATGAATTGTCAATTATAGAGAGAGCAGGAGACAGAGCGGGAGACAGAGAGGAGTTGGGGGGGATTGACTTTGATGACGAATGGGTAGGAAAAATCAACAGGAAGAAGGATGACAAGAGACACATAGCCACAGTCCAAGGTGACAACATTTATCAGGACAGATAGTAGTGCAGGATAGTTTTCAGTTGGAGTTGGGTTTGGTTGATAAATGCATGCTCATCACTTGATGACTGTCACATCAAGTAACGACTTATATGCGCAAACATCTCCTTTCAGAAATAGCACCACAGAGGGCACTTTAGTAACTCCTCACATCTCCTCGAACACAATTCTTTCCAATGGAACTGGAACTTACTAATCATCTTCTTGGATAAATGCCTCTTCAATTGCTCTTTAGCGCTCTCTGTTGTTTGCTCATTACATCCACACAAGCTCTGCTGTTAGTTTTAGATTTTAGATAATCAGCTGTATAATCAAGGGTAGAGAAAACCTGCCTTTGACACCTAAGATATATGTTTGCAGGCCCCATCCTATTCCCATGACTGTTATTTGTTTTATTAAAAGCAGTTTAACATAGACTTTAAAATGCTTGTAACCTGCTCTCAGACCTTATGGAGAAGGACAGGAAAGAAAACAAATTCATCATCATGTGGCACAGGCCTTACATTGTCACCAACCTCATATAATTCAGCGTAAGGGCTGTTTCAAGTTGTTTGCCTTCCTCATAGAAATTGTCACAACTTTGATGGAAAAAAAGCATTGGGTTGAATCCATAGTCTAAAGCTGGGGGTGGGTGGATAAAACTCAGGGTACCCTGGTAAAGGGGCCCAAGATAGAGTTCTGTCTGAAAGCCTAGAGGGGCATGATGGGTCATAGAACACCCCTGAAAAATGTCCTGGTGGGATTTCCCCATTAGTTCTGTGTCAATGGGGGCGAGTGTGCCCTTCCGCCAGAATTGACCCTGATGGAAATATTAGCTAGCAATTGGGTTGACTGATTCAGGATACATACCGAATGCCTATGCCAAATCTGGCTTACATCTGTAATCAATAAAATTGTGACCATTTCATTCCCATGCTGGGTGTCAGGACACGTTTAATGTGTTGTGTTATGTGGTTGTTGTTGTTGTTGTTGTTGTTGTGTTTCTGTATATTATATTGGAAGATGTCCAGATTGGCAGCCCAGTCAGATAGACAGGGTACAAAAATTATTACTCCTCCTCCTCCTCTACTTCTTCTCTCTCCCCTTCGTCGGTAACCACTGGTTAGCTGTGCTGTGGACTACAATGGCTGTAGTGTTTGTGGTGAAACAAGAACATTCTTAAAGTGAGTTTAAGAGGAATATTGGCAAACTGGAAAGTTATCCAGAGGAAGGTAACTGGGGTGGTGAGGGTGGAAACCAAGTCCTAGAAGGAACAGTTGAAAGGTATGGGTGTATATTTAACTTGGAAAAGAGAAGGTTAACAGGAGACATGGCAGCTGCCTTCAAATATCTGAAGAGCTGTAATGCAGAAGATAGAGAAGACTTGTTCTCTTTTGCTTTGGAGGCAGTGCCAGATTTACGCACAAGGTAAGTTTAGGGCCTCAGATTTTGAGGAGTCTCCACATAAAAGAGCTTATTAAGTTACCCAATTGGCAAATAAAGGAAATGGGGTGAAGCTTATTCGAAAACAGACATTATTATGATATGGCAAAAATGCACTTAATGGTTGCACAATTATTTATTGCATTGTGTTTATAAATCTGTGCAGGAAAATTGATAGCATAACTTTCATATATGCTAAGTAAGAAGTCAGTATATTTTCATTTAAATGTTTCATGTGCAAATAAGCTTATTGCAAGGTATACATTTTAATAGTTTCCTGTTGCCTGTGTACCAGTACACATGTAAATATAACACTTCAGTTTTTTCTATTTTCATTGCCTGTTCTGTTGGAACAATACACTTTTGGCAAGGGAGGGCGAGGTGGGGGTGCAGTGCTATGGGACCTCATAAGCTTTGACATAGTTTAGGGCCTCAGCATGTCTTAATCTGATCCTGTTCAGAGGGCAGGACTAGAACTAATGAGTGGAAATTACAAGGAAGCAGATTTTGGATAACATTACAGGACACTTCCTAACCGTAGGAGTGTCGTTGACAGTGGAACAGGCTGTCGTGGGAGGCAGTGAGTGTGTTGTCTTCTGCTGCTTATTTAGAAACTCGTGAAAAGCTGAGTTAAGGGTATTTCTGAAGAGGCTTGGGAGTACTGCACGGAGTAATAATTCACTTCTTTAGCCAGGCCACTACTCTCTTGGAGCCGAACTCCTCCTGCATCATTGCCATTTCTCTGAAAGGTCACACGTGCCAGATATTTAATAGGTGATGCATACATTACAGTGAGCTGCTGATACTTAAGCAAAGCTGCACATCATCTGTCATGAATACTGTAGTTGCACGCTGCATTGTGGATCATCACTCAGCAGGGAGGGCGGGTTGACTCCATGACACTCAAGGTCCTTGCCAGTTCTAAAACCTTATATTGTAAATGCCGTTCAAAGCATAGTATGGAGTTTGTGAGAGTAACTACACACATATGCTGAAATTGGGCTAGCTGGCCCTAGTTGGAAGACGTTGCTGGGACTGGCGTCTGGCCCCTGCTTCCCTCTCTAGCCCTCTGCCTCTGGACTCCTCCCAAGCAGATGTAAACTATGGTGAGGAGGAGGGACCCCATTCACTGCTCAGCAATGTGCAAGGCTCCTCATCATTTGGGTGTCGGTGGAAGAGGAGAGCTCACTGTAGAAGGGCTGGCAGCTGCTGTGAAAGTGAGGCATTGTCTGGCTCTTCTCTGTCAGAGTCTGCGCCCAAACTGAGACCCTTGGCCCTTAGTTGAGTGCTTGAACAGCTTCCTTCTTCTACCTCCCCGTGTTCACTCAAGCCTCCTGCTTCTTCCACCTCCTAGCTGGTCCCCTCCTCAGATCTGTCCTCAGTGTTCCACAACCACTGTCCTGGGTCTAAGCCTTCTTCCTCTGTGTCATCCCTGGGGAGTTCTTGGACGGGCGTCTCCTGACACTCTTCGTCATCCAGCCAGTCCCCGATACCCTGGGAAACAGCTTATCCTATTTATCTCATGGATCATGCCCAATGCATCCCACATCTGTAATGACAAGTTAGATCAAATATCAAATAAATGAAACATAAATGCATGAGAAGTCGCTACGAGGAAAGAACACATGCACCACACAGAGCTACAGTTCCTTGTGTTGTGGAACTGATTGTTAAATCGCTCTGTAAACTGTAACTCTGAGGGGAATGTAGGGGTCTCCAAACAGTTTTCAGCACACTTAGCAAACTACAGCTCCCAGAATTCCTTAGGGGAAACCACGATTGTTTAAAGTGCTTTGAATGTATGGTGTGAATGTGGTCATTGTCTCCAACAGCCGGTTCTGGCAACTTGACATATTACTTTCAGAAACCCTGTGACCCACTTTGAAGAATATTTCAGTGGGGCTTCCAAGATATGTAAGGAATTATATAAGTATGAGATACACTCAGTGTGAGAGCCAAATCTTTGGGTGGTTCGCTCACTACAAGCTCCAGAATCCTTGGAATAATATCTGAATGCTACTGATTCACACAGTATGTAGCGTAATGTAATCAATACAAGATGCTGCATATAAATAAACTGTTTAGATTCTCGCACGTTTTAAGATTAGAGAGGGCATCTTTCCCAGCAGTATTCCCCCTCCCTCAGAGTTCACACCTTTTAAGGGGAAATGGTTGCAAAGTATTAATTTAAGCCAATAGTGAAAGCTTATGTTATTCGTTTTTTCAGTGATATACATAGTGCTCTTTTTGTATACTATTAACTATGGGCATATGTTTTTCATTTGACTATGCTACTTACACACTAGATTCTTTTCTCTTTACTGACAAAAAATGTAAGATATAACAGCTGCCGCAAAAATATTTTTAGATCACTGAAACTATTAACAAGAGCTGCATGAATCTGGTGGACAATGACAAATCTGATCAGTTTTCCACAGCCACAGTTTGGGAGATAGAGGGAAATCCCAAGAATGTATTGTTGTATCTTTGCAGCCAGTTACTAGTTTTTTCAGCTTCAGTGTCAAAACTCTTGGAATCTGTTTCTTGAAGGTATTGACTTTTGACAACCCTGCGTTAATAAATTCAGATGCATTTGCGCCGAGAGAGGTCAGATTCCCATTGATGCCCTAGACTCTCATATGAACCTGGAAGAAGACACTATGATCATCGATAAAAGAAAGAGTCACTCTGAAGAAATGGCCAACTTCAGAAAGACGTTTGTGAAAGTGAAGAACTCATTTCTGCAACAATGGACATGCTTCGGATTATTTTTCATGGGTGATGTGACAACTGCAGAGTAAGTGGCTTAAGGGTGTCAAACTGTTTGCTGGATTTGATTTATTATTCCTGTCCATATTCTGTTCTTCCTTGGAGAAACACAGGGAAGTGTGCAGAGGACGTCCACATTTTATCCACACAACAACTTTATGGGATATGTTAGGCTAAGACAGGGATATGGAGCCTGTGGCCCTCCAGATATTGTTGGGCTCCAATTCTCATGAGGCCCAGCCCCTCTGGGCATCGTTTTTATGCATTCATGATGATGTGTGCTTATGGTGCTATCATGGCCATCTTGCATTTGATTCTGTTTGTTGCAGCAAAAAGATTTAAAGCAGTCACACTGCCTCATTTTCAGTCAGTGCATATCCCACACCTTCCTGCTGAAATCTGGTAACTCTCTGCACCACAAATGTTCTTGTTTATTTTTGCTCCACTTTTGTTCTGCTGTAGCCCCTCCCAATGGCAATTATGTGGCAACATTGGGGTAGCATTGCGGAACAAGCTAAAGCAGACTCAGTCCACCCGTAATGCATTCTAATTGTGTCAATAACACGTTGTAGAATACACCCACAATAAACACCCATATCACTGGTCAGGGGTGATGAAGTTGTAATCCAGCAACATCTAGAAGGCCAGATGTGCCCCATCCCTGGGTGAAGAGATAGACATGGTCTCAAGGTCTCCTAGTATTTTGTGATTGAGTGGGGATTTGAATAAAATACTCTGTTTTGAGTCACATCTACATGCGCAGCTACCACTCTGCCTCTCATTTGTGGACTTCGGTTAGGCCTTGACAATACAGGTTTCTGAAAGAGGGGAGAAAGCCATTTTATATCAAAAGTATTATGTCATCGTTAATTGTTTGCTTGTACTTATCCTCATCTATCCTTCTGTTTTTGTCGGGAATTCTTCCCTTTTCCAAGTCCTGTATGAGAGTTCCTGGAGAGGGAAGAAATCAGATTGTGAAGTACAGTGGTGCCTCGCAAGACAAAATTAATTCGTTCCGCAAGTCTTTTCGTCTTGCGAGTTTTTCGTCTTGCGAAGCACGGTTTCCCATAGGAATGCATTGAAAATCAATCAATGCGTTCCTATGGAAACCGCCTTCAGACCAGGTCCGGGGACAGTCTGTCCCCCGACCTCTTCTGAAGGCCGGCGGGGGGCAAAAGTCTTTGCTCCCCCCCCCGCCTGCCTTCCTGGGACAGCGGAGACTTCTCCGCTGTCCCAGGGCGATTTAAAAATGCTGGCGGGCGGCAGCGAAGCCTTCGCTGCCTCCCGCCAGCATTTTAAAAACCCCGGGACAGCGGAGGACTTCTCCTCTGTCCCGGGGCGGTGGGGGGAGCAAAGACTTTTGCCCCCCGCCCGCCTTCAGAAGAGGTCCAGGACCTCTTCTGAAGGCGGGTGGGGGCAAAAGTCTTTGCTCCCCCCCGCCTGCCTTCAAAAGCCATCCGGGATAGCGGGAAGCGCTTCCCTGCTATCCCGGACTGCTTTTAAAATGCTGGCAGTGGGGAGCAAAGCCTTTCGGCCCCCGCCGGCCTTTCTGGACCTCTTCTGAAGGCCGGAGGGGGGGAGGCTTTGCTCCCCACCGCCAGCATTTAAAAGAGGTCCCCGGAGATTTCCCTATGGGCTTTCTTCTTGCGAAGCAAGCCCATAGGGAAATTCGTTTTGCGAAGCGCCTCCAAAACGGAAAACCCTTTCGTCTAGCGGGTTTTTCGTCTTGCGAGGCGTTCGTCTTGCGGGGCACCACTGTAACCTTCATAATCCTTTGCAGAACGAGCTCCTCCCCTTGCCCCTCCTCTCTCCCATGTTGTGATGAACTAATCTAATAATGTTCCATGTGTGGCAGAGTGTTCCATGGCTTACCTTCAGCTTTAAAAAACAAACACCACCACCACAGCAACCTGTTTTTAGCCTTCTCCTTTCTTCTCTCCCACTCCACCTCCATCTCATGTGGGCCCATAATTTTTGCATTTTAATTTCCCCATGAAATAGGTTCCCCATTCATGGCATATTGAAATTTATGCACCTCCCGCGGGGAAGAGTTCTACAGAGGTAAATTTGCAATAGAGTTCAGACTGTAGACCCTTGTTTCCTGTCTAAGGCGGCTCGTTTGGGTGCTGCCGGGGACGCCTTATCGTGCGCAACCAATGGATTGGGACCATTAGTTTTGGATTTTTAATGTCTGTGACACTTGGCATTCACATTTCTTACAGTATCTGAAGAGCCAAATTCTACATTGTTTAACTGAACTTTTTTTAAAAAAAGGTCTATTGTTGCCTGTTTTTCATTTTCTAGGTTGCATGCACTCTTCTGTTTGTCCTCTCTGCCTACATTGCTGCATTTCAAATGGTGCGCCTGAAGCGTTTCCTAATGAGCTGATTCACACTGAGTCAAACGCGCAAGAGTGTAGTTGCTGCCTATTTGGTGCAAAGCAAAGAGGTTTTGTGAAACTCATTAAGTCTCAGTCATGCGAATCATTATTGAAAGGAAATGTTGGGCTAGCTCTCAGAGGTCTTTCTGTAACAACAGATCTCATTGTATTAATTTCCACGAAAGGAGAAGAATATCGAGAAGGTGCCCTTAATAGGAATAAATTAGTCGAGGTCCCTCTCCCAAGATCATGGGTAGACATAACCTGCTCCTGTTATAATGCAATAAATCTCACAATCTCAAAACGATGGCAATTTCAGTAACAAAGTGAAATGCTAATATGCTCATTAAAAGGACCCTCCGTGGTTGGAGTTTACAGCTGAAATAGCAAAGATATTAATTGGGATCATCCTGTTCTTGCATTTCACTTGTATGCATCACTTTCAGCATATATGTTTATTTTTATTTTCCAGATAACAACTAGGAGTCTGGTTCAGCTTTTGCTACCTTCGGTTTCACACAGGGTTGATTTTATACCACAGCTGTATTATTTAAGGCAGGGGTGGGGAACTCTTTTTGGTCCAAACACCACAGTTCCTTAGGAGCAACCTGCACTGCAATGATGGGTAAGGACAGAGGATGTTAGTGGATGTGACTAGAGGCAAAAGCGAGTGGAGAAACAGATGCAACTCTTACCCTTCTTCAGAAGTCTACATCTGAGCTAGGCAAATGTCAGAGGTTTTGACACCCCCAACAACTTCTCTCTATCCTATATCCAGGTAAAGAAGAGTCATTATCAAATTCAATGACACATTCCACAAGCACTCAAGGAGACCACAAAGTAGGCCTTGCCATGGGGAACAGCCTGAGAAGGGCATGTGGCTTATGGAGATTTCTGAGGTCATGAAATACAGTGGTACCTCGGGTTACAGACGCTTCAGGTTACAGACTCCGCTAACCCAGAAATAGCACCTTGGGTTAAGAACTTTGCTTCAGGATGAGAACAGAAACCGTGTGGTGGCAGTGGGAGGCCCTATTAGCTAAAGTGGTACCTCAGGTTAAGAACAGTTTCAGGTTAAGAACGGACCTCCAGAATGAATTAAGTTCTTAACCATAGGTACCACTGTATAGAGATGGCTGGAGGGCTACATCCTCACCCCTAATTTAATTTTGTACAGTCTAATATTTGGCTAGTGTTGGAATAGACCTGGGGAGACCCAGGTTCAAATCTCTACTCAGCCATGGAAGCTCACTGGGTGGCTTTCAGTCAGTCATGCTTTCTCAGCATAACAGGATTGTTGTGAGGATAGAACAGGGAAGCCGTAAAACTCTGTGTAAGGGTATAAATAACATGAGTTAAATGCAGAAGGGAGATGTAGTTTGCCCATCTTTCCACTCCTTCACAGGTTTTCTCAATGGTATACCTGAGCTGGACCTCAGGGCCAAAGTCTGGGACCTCACAGCCTACACTCTCCCCCGAATGACTACCTGGAGATGGTTAGATGATGGAGGCAGTGATAGACAGGCCCAGTGTAAATCAAGGGTGACAAACCCATACCCAATATTTCTCCAATGAAAATAGGGATGTCCTATTCTATTATTATTATTATTATTATTATTATTATTATTATTATTATTCCCAGCTGATCTGACTGGGTTGCCCCAGCCACTCTGGGTGGCTTCTAACATATATAAAAGCATAATAAAACATTAAATATTTTAAAACCTCCCTATACATCACTGCCTTCAGATGTCTTGTTGTATAGTTACTTATTTCTGTGGCTCGGGGGTAGCATAACTCCATACTCTCCAGCATTTCTCCAATGAAAATAGGGACATCCTAAGGGAAAGTGGGACATGCTGGAATCAAATCAGAAACTGGGATGGCTTCTGTAAATTTGGGGCTGTCCCTGGAAAATAGGGACACTTGAAGGATCTGCAAACCTGTGCAGCCAGCCTTCTAGATGTTAATGAACTACATATCACACATTTAAAGCATCTTCCATATGAAGAATCAAAAGAACTGTCATTTCTCCCTCATAGTCAACACCCTCAATAAAATTCATTAGGTAGCAGGACACAAGCCCACAGTCTCAGTCTGCAATCCACTCTCCCAAAAGCCTGATTAAAAAGGTGCTATCTGCAAAATGGAAATAAGGTTGCAGAACAACACTAACACTCCACTCACTTAATGGTATCCCCTCCCTTTAAAATACTTTGCAGTATAAATTGCAAAAGTGTGTGTGTGTGTGTGTGTGTGTGTGTGTGTGTGTGTGTGTAAAACAGGAAGAAATTTCTACTGAAAAGCTGAAGAGTACAATAAGTGTATTCCAATCCTGACTTCTTTTAAAATACCTCAGGTAAATTCAAAACTAATAAGAAATCTAGTGGCCTGTTTTCGTAGGATAAGAATTGGCACTAGGGGGCAGCCTTTAACTGATCTGCTAATTAGTGTAAAGCCTGTATCATCTGATTTCAATTAAAAATTGGCCCAGAAGGCAATTATACTCCCTGCACAGTTTCTAGGGAAAAAATTATGCTTGTAGAAACTGTTGAATCAGCACACTCTCACAGTTGTAAGTACAGGAAGGAAAAGGTCTTGCATAACATTAGAATCTTAGCATGTACACACACAAAGGAGAAAAGAATATATCGCTCGCCATAGCATGCTTCTATGCTGTAAAAACATAACACAGACATTTCCAAGGAACAGAAAAAGGTTTCAGGTTTCCTGTCAACTGAACTGCAGGGGGAGCGGAAATGGTGAACATGGTTTTGGTGTTGCTAATGAGAGAGTAGGGGACTTCAATAACCTAAAATTGCTATATAAATCATTGGTGAAAATTAGTAACTGCTGAGCTGTGCATGTAAAATGGGTCTCATCACGTGATACAAATTCAATGCACTCTCCCCTGCGAGGGTGAGCCTCTTAGCCCAGATCAACTGCTACTTCAATATCTGTTTTCTCCCAACACCAACAGTAACTAGTGATGTTATCCCATAGCCAATCAGATCTGACAATTGTCAGACTTGGAGGTGGGGGGGCACAGTTAATTCAGCATGAGGCTAAGAGCGCAAGGCTAATCTGCCTGATGTATATGGCTATCGAGTTGGGGTGGGCAACCAACTTTGATAGCTAGGCGGGACAACCCACCTGTCAATCACAATGGCATCAGGTGATTGATAGGTGAGTTGGGCCACCCACTTCCCAAGCACCCAACATCCAGCTGGTTGTCAGGCATGGAAACCATTGTGCAAAAGTTTTTTGATCAGTGCTTAGGAAGTGCCAAACACAGGGCTGGCAATGCTGTTTTCTGCAAGAATCAGCGGCATGAATGAGTTCTCCATGGGGCACTTGGTCACACAGCCAATCCAGCTGCTGCTGCTGCTATTATTATTATTATTATTATTATTATTATTATTATTATTATTATTCCCTGCCCATCTGACTGGGTGGGTCTAGCTGTCTCACACCTGACATAACATAGGATCAAGTACAGTGGTACCTTGGGTTAAGAACTTAATTCATTCTGGAGGTCCGCTCTTAACCTGAAACTGTTCTTAACCTGAAGCACCACTTTAGCTAATGGGGCCTCCTGCTGCTGCTGCGCCACCGGAGCACAATTTCTGTTCCCATCCTGAAGCAAAGTTCTTAACCTGAGGTACTATTTCTGGGTTAGCGGTGTCTGTAACCTGAAGCATATGTAACCTGAAGCGTATGTAACCTGAGGTACCACTGTATTGGACAAGTGGATGTGGTGTGGGGAAAACAGTATTGTGGGCCAAATTTGGCTCACAGGACAGAGCTTCTCTACCTCTACTGCAGAGGTTTTCAGCCCCTGGGAGTCCACGGCTCCCTTGACCAAATGCGTTCTTTCTGCAGCATCCCTGTGGGGCTCAGGAGCCCAGTTATGTTGCCCCTTGCCTGCAGAGCCAGCAGCCCCTCAGCCCTTTTCAGACACCCGCCCTTGTGAAGTGCTCATCAGCCTCCTCTCCTTTCCCCTCTCCTTGGGAGTCCTCTGGGCAGCCACAGCTGCTGTCCAAGGTCTCTGAGCTTGACCCCCCACTCCAAAGAGAGGTGCCTTTTCACACTGCCCCACAGGGGCCTGGGAAGCACCCCCTGGCCAGCCCCAGAGGGACCATTCACCTGGGGAGCTTGTAATCAGGGCAGCTGCAACAAACAGTTGTGCTGGGAGGCAGAGACGTGAGAGGGCATCAGAGGAGGGAGGGAAGGAAAGAGGGACAGTGGCCAGTGTTGCCCGCGGCACCACTGACCATCATTCAAGGCAATCCAGGGTGCCATGGCACACTGGTTGAAAGCCACTGCCCTGCTGTATAGGAGCACTGCTGCTGCTGCTGTTGGTGGTGGTGACTCAGCCACAATGGAGGTTCCAACCATGGCCAGTGGGTGTAAAGTTACTGCAAGTGGAGCTGGTGGAAAGCCCTGAAACAGGGTTTTCCAAGGACATAGCAGCACATCAGGGTATTTGGATTAGCTGCATCCAAGCCTCTATGAAGAACCTTGCTCTCAGGTCCTTCAGCTGTGCCAGCCTGGCCCTATGGAAGGCAGGATGAAGAACCCGCCATGCACCCTTATTACCTGGGCAGCATTAGCTGGCAAATCTTGGGATGTGTGATGGATCTACTGGTCCACTCCAGTCTTCTCTGCCCCAGGATTGCTCCACATATCTGCCTACCTGATCATGCTTCAAAAGCAGCCGTCAACTGGAGCAGTAAACTAACCTCCTCAAAGAAGCCTTCTCTTTCATGCCATTTGCTCTCCCAATTCTGGTGCAGTGTTGGTGTTGTTGTCAACAGACATTTCCATGATTATATGAAGGCAGATTCCAGCCCCTCCCCACCCGCTGCTCTCCCCCTGTCAAGGTGTGCGTGTTTCTGTGTGAATGCGGGGGAGAGATCAACAGGAAGACGTTCTCTGTCGAAAATCAAAATAGCACTACCAACGCACAGCTTTCGGCACAAAATGAGGCCTAGTTCAGATGCTAAACAATTTTCAGGGGGGAAAAGACGCCCACCCACTAGTCATTCCATGTCTAAAAACAGATGTCAATGTTTTGTTGGAATAACAATGCAAATAAAGATGCAGGCAAAAATATATTAAACTGGTACCAAGCCATGAACCATGAGGATTCACAACTGACTCCGCAGTATTGTCATGTGTACGGAATATTATTAGCAAGCAGGTCTGCTTCCAGGAGTGATTCTCTAGATAACTCCAGTGACAGAAGCATTGGTCAATCTGGTGCACTCCACCTATGCTGGTTGGAGCTGATGGGACTGCAGAACTGAAAGAGAAGCAAACTTTGGGCCCATTTTCAGCCCAAGGCCCCACTGGGAAGTTGTACCCCTTGCCTCCCAAGAAGAACATCACAGCAAGTGGGAAAACCAGCTGAATTCCATCCATCAGGTGGAGAAGGAGCAGTTGTATGGAGTTTGCTTCTCCCTCCTTCCCAGAAAGAGCACTCTGCTCCTCCGACTCTTAGCTCCCTTGAGACTTCAGAATGGAAGGGAAGCATGCATTCATCAGCAACCGGCCTGAGGGCCCCTAGGTGAAGGTTTCCTTTATTTATGGATGCTCGGGTTGCGAACGTAATCCATGCAGGATGCACGTTCATAACCTGCAGCGTTCGCAATCTGCAGCGGTGTGTCTGTGCATGCGCGGGTTGCGATTCGGCGCTTCTGCGCCTGCACAAAGCACGATTTAGTGTTTCTGCGCATGCACGACCTCCGAAACCTCGAAGTAACCTGTTCCGGTAGTTCTGGGTTTCAGAGCATCTGTAACCTGAAAAAATGCAACCTGAAGTGTCTGTAACACGAGGTATATGGTTTGTGTTGTTGCAAGCTGCCTCAAGGATCATTGAACCGAAAGGCTGGGACTAAATCTTTGAAAAAAGCTAACAAGCTCATTGCTACAAGACTTCCATGCAAGAACTTCCCCTGCAATCAAATTGCACATATTGGGTCATAGTCTGTGCATATTAAAAGCGGTGGTTTTGCCATGATTGTTGCAAATATTTCCACTGGAGATATCTGTAGAGCCATGATCTGTCTCATATCGTGCTAGGTGAAGCTGTGGATAAGGTAAAATGTACCCCTGTCGCGGGGATTCAAACCGCCAACCTTCTGATCAGCAAGTCCTAGGCTCTGTGGTTTAACCCACAGCACCACCCATGTCCCTGAGCAGTTAAGTACTCTGTAACAAATCAAAGGCCCATTCTAGAAGCCTCATAGACTGCAACTGTTGTGTGTACTGGTTTGGGAAGTATTTTACATATGATATTAGCCACAATCTATGTCTATCTTGCCATTTCTTGTAGAACATGGTGTTTTGAAATGGTTTCCCCAAAACCAGTTTCAAGAAAAAGAGCGACCTAGCTGCATTTTCAACCGGTAATATGTGTACATCAGGAATGTTAGGCTCGGTACACAACTCTAGATCAGGTGACTCACGACTAGTTCACACAACCCATTTAGTGATAATCCAGCAGCCGCATTGGGCGTGTTGCAAATGATAAATTCCTCCTAATTCAACTCACATTTCAGAAGTTTGCTCATGTTGCTGAGTAACATGATTAGATCTAGGCACCTGCACTCTCTTGGTACTTAACATGGACTTCGAATCTACATATTTCTGGCTCTTTCTACTCATTTATTTAGAGGCAATTTCATTGTCATCTTCTTACATTGATTGCCTTGGCTTCATACGTTTTCCTTGGTGGTTTGTTAGCCCCCATGCCAAAACCCAGCAACCCTTGGAGGCTGCACCGTGGTGTCAAAATGGCAATTGGAAGCTTTTCATAGGGAAACCAAATCAGAGGTTACAGTAATTATTGCTGATGTGAAACTGCAAGTATGAAGATACACCGAAATTCAAAACTTACTTGCCTCAGTGCCTCGGTCTTGGACTGCAGCCCATGTGTGGGCTACAGTTCTTCAAGTCTATGCAAGGCTCCCAATTTAATTTAAAACTTCGGAAGAATTCCTCTGGAATTTGAAACTGAATCTTAGACTGTCCCGTCAGTTGCTATGGTGGGAGAAATTACCTGGTGGCTAGAGCAATGTCTCACCATGTACAATGGGTGGCTGATTAGTTTAGGAAATGATAAATGAATCAGAACAACCCAGATCATACCAGGTTAAGCTACTGCTTTTTTTCCTATCAGAAGCAAAGGTGAGAAAATAAATAGACTTCTAGTAGCTTTACCACAAATTCAGTGCTTTATTTTCTCCTATGCTCCTTTCATCAAGCACAGGGATGCCTCAAGAGAATTCAACATGTTCATTTTCTAGAGAACCAGGGATATGATGCCTGATGTAGCTGGGCTTCCAATCAATTCAGCCATCAAGAATAAAAGGAAAAGGAAGAGAATTTTAAGCAGGCATCTCATTTTTATTCATTTCTGTTGCTGGGTCTGTTTAGCAGCTAACCTTAAAAAAAACCAACAACAAAAAAAACCCCAATGAAGATAATTGCCCAGAATTCTTTGGGTCATCCGATAAACCACTATCCAGTTTATCGATTTGCTGCTACACTGCAAAAAGTAATAAATAAATATATAGCTTTGTTTAGAGATCTAGGATCAGGGCTGGGAAGTTAAAGAAGAATACCAGGTTGTGGAGGAGGGGGGAAAGAAGAATATGAAGGAAAATTGGAGTACCAAGAGCAGAAGTCCACACACTGTTGGAGTCCAGCTTCCATCAGCACCAGCAGGGATTTTTTCCCCCAGGTGGAACACACCAGAACTGATTTCTGGCACCTCTCAGGTGAGAGCCGTTGCCTTTATAAGAGAACAAGGTAAGTGTTCACGCACGCACCGCCCCCATGCGACGTCACAGCCAGTACAGCGCCCGCCACAGTGGGGAGTGTCGGGGCGCACAATGCGCCTCCTCCCCTCGCTAGTATCTGCCCTGGAGCCACGGCAAAGGTGTAAAAGAGCCACATGCGGCTCTGGCGCCACGGGTTGCTGACCCCTGGCCTAGGACTTGCTGATCAGAAGGTCAGCGGTTCGAATCCCTGCAACGGGGTGAGCTCCTATTGCTCGGTCCCTGCTCCTGCCCACCTAGCAGTTCGAAAGCACCTCAAAGTTCAAGTAGATAAATAGGTACCACTCTGGCGGAAAGGTAAATGGCATTTCTGTGCGCTGCTCTGGTTCGCCAGAAGCGGCTTAGTCATGCTGGCCACATGACCCGGAAGCTGTATGCTGGCTCCCCCGGCCAATAAAGAAAGATGAGCACTGCAACCCCAGAGTCAGTCACAACTGGACCTAATGGTCAGGGGTCCCTTTACCTTTACTTACTGCTCAGTCTCCGGAAAATTTTACACATCACTTAAGAAGACAGGTGAACTAATGCCAGTGTACTGGAAGAAGCAAAGGTCACCAGTCTCAAAGCAATGATTCTTCAACACCAACTTGTTGGACTGGTCATGTTGTTTGGATGCCTGATTATTGTCTTCCAAAGCAACTACTGTATTCCAAACTTAAAAATGGAAAGCGCAATTCTGGTGGTCAACAAAAGAGGTTTAAAGACTCTCTAAAGGCAAATCTTTAAAAATGTATAAACACCAACAAATGGGAAACACTGGCCTGCGAGCGCTCCAGTTGGAGAACAGCCTTTATTAAAGGTGTCATGGCTTTGAAGACGCTCAAACTCAGGCCGAAAGGGAGAAACATGCTAAGAGGAAAGCATGCTTGGCAAACCCTCACCATGATCTACTCCCGCCTGGAAACCTATGTCCCCACTGTGGAAGGACGTGTGGATCCAGAATCGGCCTCCACAGTCACTTACGGACTCACTGTTAAACCGTGTTTAGGGAAGACAATCTTACTCAGCTACGAGTGATCATCAAAGAAGAAGAACTTACTGCTTAGCAAATAAACAGCGTAACACCATAAGAAGTATCAGGCCACTGGGCTCCCTATTCCAGCATCCTGTTCTCGCAAGGACCAACCAGATGTCTGTGGGAAACCTGCAAGGAGGACCTGGGTACAACAGCACTCTGTCTTCCTGTGGTTTCTTTGCATACTCTAAGCAGGAGCTGACAGAATCCACTGGTAGATCTCTGGATCCAGCTCCCAATGATTTTAAACTGGCAAAGCATACCGTATTTTTTTTCCTCCATAAGACGCACCTGACCATAAGACGCACCTAGTTTTTAGAGGGGGAATGCAAGAATTTTTTTTTATTTAAAGGGAGTGCTGAGCAGAGCCTGTATGCATCCCAGGCTCTGCTCAGCGCTCCCTTTCACAAGCTGCATGGAGCTGTGTGCGGTGCTTGCAGGCTTTTCCCCGAGGAGGGAGAAGGGCAGCCCATCACCTCAGTGAAAAGCACCCAAAAACTCTGCACGGCTCTTTAAAGGGAGCGCGGCTCTTGTGGGCTTTTCTGGGAGGTGGGGGAAGGGAAAGAGTGTGGCTAAGCCAGAAGCTAGAACAGCGAGAGGGAGCACAGCGATCCCTCTCGCTGTTCTGGCTTCTGGGATAGCTGCACAGCCTGCATTCACTCCATAAGACTTACACACATTTCCCCTTACTTTTTAGGAGGGGGGAAAGTGTGTCTTATAGAGCGAAAAATATGGTAATAATAATCTCCCCCTCCACAGACACACATGAATTACGATGCTAAAATGAAGAAAGCAAACCAGGAGTGGACTTTTGTGTGTGAAAGGACTGCAAGCTCAGTTCAGTTCTGGAAGTGAAAACAAATCCACCAGCTCAGAATGTGCTCAGAGAAACACTGTAACCGTAGATCTTTTGCACCTGTCTTTGGGGTTCCAGTAGAGTGACAAACCTGAAGCCTATCTACCTGTGCTGTAGGACACTTCATCTAAGTGCATAGGTACCAACTCCCTGGGGCCCTGGCACAAAATTGTGGGCACTCACAAATCTCGGTAATAGGGCCATGCACGCTGCATGGCACCAACAGCCCTAGGCACCCACAGTCACGGGGCCAAGTTGGCACTCCTGTCTAAGAGTGAGTGGTTTAACCTTCCTTTCATAGATATCTTTTGGGTGAAAAAGCATGTTATCTAGATGAAGGGACAAGGAAATCTTGGAAATAGCTAGCTGCAAAAGTAGGCAAGAGAGGGTGAAGAAATGAAGGCAGGCACTGCTGAGGTGAGGCAGGCCGTAGAAGAAAGAAATAACCAGGAAGAGAAATCAACCATGGAAGACTTTCTTGTGCTAGGCCTCAAAAACTCTGCTAAGATCAGACAAGCTTTAGTGAATGCATATACATTTTTATATTTTCCTACCAAATTATAAATCATACCTTTTGGGGAATAAAGTGATATGTTTTTCTTGCATTTGTTTACTTTTCTGTAAGCTCCTGAGATGGCTAACATGCTAGTTGTTAACCACACCATCTGCTCTAGTGAGTCTCCGCTAAACGAATCACTTCATACTTCCCCCCTCTCCCTTTCTAAGCAGCTTTTTCTGAACAATATGTTTGTGTCTATTACCCCCATCATTTGGCAGTGTAATATGAGATATTTTAATTCTCCTATTTTTCAATCTCCAAATATTTTTTAAAAAATATGTGTACACCATGGAAAAGCTGTGTCTATTGATTTCTCTAGCACTGCAAACAGTGGGGAAAATCTGTTCCTTTCTGCTGTCAAATTTCAACCATCTGATTATGCCGAAATGAGTTGTTTTCAATATGTTTCCTCTAAATGACCCTCTGCAAAAGGATTTGCGTCTCGCACAGAAGATGGCAGTGGTGCTCAACGCAGGAGACGGATCTGCCGCCTGGGCGGGAGGGGGGCGGGACAGGGGAGCATTATCGGCGGTTTGGATACTAATTGCAAGCAGCTATGTACACCGTAAAGTCCTAATTCTGTTTCCATTTACACTGTTGCAGTTCCAGCTCTTTTGGTGCACTTGCAAGGAAATAAACGAAAACAGAAAACTCCCTCTCTTCTCCCTTTTCCACCCCCACCCCCCTTTTTGGAACAGGTTGACGTTTAATACAAATTGCCTTTAAATCTTATCCTGGAATGCAAGCCAAGCACTCTTGCGAGTCCAAAAGGTTATACTGTTTGTTGTGTTTATTCTTTGCATTCCTCGGTGCTCCCTTGCTTCAGCTGAAACCAGCAACACAAATACCGCAAGGGAGGTTGCTTCACAACAGGAGAGGAGCTCTGCCAAAACCCAGGCATGTTTGAAGCGCCCAAGAATCCAAGTGGATTATTGTTGGCTGTACACTTAGATAAGCTTGGATAAATAGCCTCGGATTCTACAGAGGTTTTTTTGGACCCAAAACATACTTTGACCCATTACAAAAAGAAAAAAACCCTGAAAGAAGAGAAGAATGTGGGCTGGATGTCCTGTGAGGGGTGGGGTGTGTGAGAACCGAGGTCTGAGAGAATCCTTACTCAGGCTCCAATTTCTGACTACTGATAAACTTCCTGGGTGGTCCTGCACAAGCCACAGGCTGGGTCTGCTCCCTAGCTTAGCTTGCTCACTGCACGGTTATCTCAGGTTGTTGGTTGCTTCCAGTGATCATATATCAGAATGGTATCTTTACAGGAAGACACCTAGAGGGTTTGTATGGTCCCTTGTAAGTGAATAGGGGCATCTCCCTTCTAGTCCAGCATAGGACTGTGGAATAGAGGCAGGGGCCCATCACCCACCGTGGTTCTGATCTAGCTAACCCTCCCTGCACATAACTGCGACTTGCACGGAAAGGGACAGTCCTTTTTTCAATTTTTTACTGAAAGCTTTCAACAAAAAAACGCAATAACAAAGAATAACGGAAAACCAAAATAAGAAGAAAGGAAATTCAAGAAACAGAGAGACAGAAATGATAAAGAAAAGAATAAAGAAAAAGAATGTATACAAAGGACGTTCATCACATTTATATCTAATAATAATAATAATAATAATAATAATAATAATAATAATGCGATAAAACATCAAACATTAAGAACTTCCCTAAACAGGGCTGCCTTCAGATGTCTTCTAAAAGTCAGATAGTTGTTTATTTCCTTGTCATCTAATGGGAGGGCGTTCCATAGGGTGGGCGCCACTACTGAGAAGGCCCTCTGCCTAGTTCCCTAGAGCTTCACTTCTCGCTGTGAGGGAACCGCCAGAAGGCCCTCGGAGTATGGATATCTTTTATCCATACAAAGAAAAGTAGACCCTCCCAGCTCCCACCTAGAAGCCTGTTTTTTCACCCAGCCTCCCACCCTAGGAAACCCACCTTCTACCACCTTCCAGCTGTTACCTTCCTGAAAGGGACATTCCTGCTTACACCTGCCCTGTTGTCATCTAGCCTGAGTGTCCTGTTCCAGATTGGAGGACACCATGCCTACCATTTATGCTTTAATAAAATAAATTTTATCATGCAGTTATTCCATTCTTTCTTGATTCCATTTCACCCTCCTTTTTCTCATCCAGCCTCCTTCTCAGTGTAGCCAAGGGCGGCTTCATCCATGACATTTGCCCTGCATGGATATATGAAAAAAATGTCAATAACCATGTGTGCAAATGGTGCACTAGTGTGTATTTTCCTGTGCTGTGCTGGACAAAGAAGAAGAAACAACTGGGTAGGATTAGCATTTTGATGCCCCCTCACTGTGAGACTTCTCTAAGCAGCAATGGGGAGCCAGTGGCTCTCCACATGGGCTTCAACTCCCATAAGCCCTAGCCAGCATCCACACCTGATGCTTTGGTACCAAGCAGAATCACCAAGAATATCTGTCATGTCCCACAGCTGTATTAATTTCTCATGAATACCTCTGACAAAAGACACCAAAAGAACACATGAGAGAATCAACAGAGAATAAATATTCTTACAGATCCAAGGATGAAGATCAAGAGCCAAGCAGAGTCCAGGAAAAAGCCAGATTGACAGGCATCTGGGAAACCAGTGGCACCCATGTACGTCAAGGACAGCCAATCTGGTGTCCTCCAGATCTTGCTGGACTACAGCTCCCACCATCCCTGACCAATTGACTAACTGGCTGGGTCTGATGGGAATTGGAGTCCCACAACATTTCTCCCCCCAAAAATGTTTTATTGGTTTTCACAATATTATAAACAACCAACCAAACAAACAAACAAACACACACATAAGGCAAACAAACATAAATCATAGCCTTATTAAAAATTACACTTATTAACTTTGTTAAGTGACTTCCTCGCTTCCCCTTGGTTGAATTTCATTACATACCCTTTTAACAGTTTTCCAAATCACAATTCTTATAAAATTTAACTTAAACATTAACATCCTTAAATCTTCACATTATAAAATTAAACATGTTAATTCATCACTTAACATAAATAAAATTCTAAGCCAATTAAGTACCTGCAAGCTGTTTTCAGTTAATTTAACTTAACATATTTAACTAAATAATCATTAAATTTAATCCACTTTTCCTGATACTCCTCCTCCTTCTGGTTGCAGACTCTTCCGGTTAGGTAGGCTAGCTCCGAAAAATCCATCATCTTCATCTGCCATTCTTCTATCGTTGGTAATTCTTGGGTTTTCCACTTTTTAGCTAACAATATATGAGCAGCAGTTGTGGCATACAAAAATAATTTAACATATTTCTTGGGCAATTCCAAACCTGTTATTCCAAGAAGAAAGGACTCTGGTTTCTTTATAAATGTATATTTCAACATTTTTTTCAATTCATTATAAATCTTTTCCCAGAAGTGGACCTTGGGACAGGTCCACCACATATGATAAAAGGTTCCTTCCTTTTCTTTACATTTCCAACATAGATTGTCACAGTTATGATATATCTTTGCTAATTTTACAGGAGTCAAATACCATCTGTAATCATCTTCATTATATTTTCCTTTAACACAGTACATGCGGTGAACTTGACCCCTTTCTTCCACAATCTTTCCCAATCCTCAAACATTATATTATGTGCTACATCTCTTGCCCAATCTATCATCACAGATTTAACTTGTTCTTCTTTTGCATGCCACTCCAACAATAACTTATACATTTTAGATAATTTTTTACCTTTAGTATCCAACAACTCCGTCTCCAACTTAGATTTTTCAAAATGTTGTGGAGTCCCACAACATTGGTTACTTATAATGGACATTGGCATGGATCTCCACAATACTGAGCACACGGGTCCTGGTGGATACAAATTGGGCATCCAAGTCATGGGAGACCACTAACAGTAGGGTAGGTCTCCCACCCACTGAAAGTGACCAGACCGGGATATTATTTATTTATTCCATAAAACTTATATACCACTTGATTGTAGAAAACCCTGAAGTGGTTTACAAAGGGGACTAGGAAGTCCCATGAGGTGGATGAGTGGAAAAGATCTACAAGCATGAAGGACAAGGAGAAACCATGGTAGGGAGGGGTTGATTTGAACTTAAACCTGTGTTTGAGGTCCATCACATTAGATATCCAGGACGCTTGAGAGTAGGTGGAGGGATCACAATCTGAAAAGTGTGGTTCTCTGAGTAAAAATAGGTAGGCAGTCCTTTTTGCTACATTTTATATTTCACCTGTACCTGCCCTTGTGTCACTCAACCTGGGGTGTGACATAGACAGCTGGCCCACTTCCCCAGTGCTCATGGCATTCTTTAAGGTGTGTCGTATACCACCAAGCCCTTCAGGTATGACAGCGCAACATGACTTTTCCATTTTTCTGTGACCGATGTGAAAAGCATACACACACCCACACACCCATTAATGCCGTTAAACAGAACCAAGTATCTTGGCAGGATAAGAACTTAAGAGTGCACGCACTCACCACTGTCAATCACAAGGCACTTGGAGGAGCGATGGAAGAATCAGACCCAACATGAAAGTCACCATTCCTGCAAAGATACTTGGCTGTACCTGAAGCATCCACACCCCAGAATCAGCCCACACCTGAATGACAAACCCAGAATAATTGAACGCTAGTGGGACAAGTCCAAATGTCTGCAAGTATGAAGTCACTTGATGGAAAACTCCAAGTGAATAAATATAACTTCAGCTTAGTATGAACAGCACTTTTGATGTAACAGAGGAAAGGACTCCCAGCATATTAAGCTACTTTAATTATTTTCACAAGCAAAAATCAAAATAAATCAACAATGTCATTTTATCAGTTCCTGATGTATTCTACTTTTAAAAACAACAACAACAACAACAACAACAACACCCAAAATTGCCTTCCTTTCTTCTGCTGAAGTTTCTTTGGACAGAGTACAATTAATCTCTCTTTCACATGTTCTACATGACTTAACCTTGTTGCCTATTTTAGAAACGCGGTATGCTTCCAACAGCTGTGGCTGCTCTGTTAATAACAATAATGATGATGAGGAGACATGTAATAAAGGGTTTGGGTTTTTTTAAAAAATCATGTGTGTTCATATCAGGTGCAGAAGCTTTGGATCAGTTTCAATCTGTGTCTGGATACGAGAATACTGAGCTCAAGTTGGAAATTTCGGGTCTAGCTAAGGCTGTGTATACACATTCGAATGTGGAATCAATGAGTAGTGAGGACTGTTTGTTCTATGTAGTCCAAAGAGAACCTAGACCTATTGCATATTTTTTGCTCCTGAGAAGCACTTCCTGGGAAACATGTTTCATCCTGAAAATAAAAACTCATTGAAGTTTCATCCTATAAGACCCCACAGTGTGTCCATTTGAAAACAAATGTAGGTGATCCTGGAAATGGTGTGTGTGGATGTGTGTTAGTTATCCACACCAGCTCAAAGTTGTTGCGGGTGGGCAGATACCAAGCTCTGACTCACTGCTTCCTTCTTCCTTTCCCTGGGGCATGTGCAGGGAGGACAAAAGGTGAGTGACATAATCAAGGGGAGGCATTTCAAATGTGCATCAAGTAACCACATTGTGGACAACAGGATCTAGAATCAATCTACATTGAAAGTAGCATGTTCAGGTTGAGTGTGAATAATTCTGAACTGAGAAAAACTACATTTTCGTACTACCAATGGGTTAGTGTGTGCACAGCCTCAGTCTAGTTCTTAGCCTTCAACAGTAAAGGAATAGTTCTTGTGATACTTGTAGTCATACATTGTTCATAGAATAATAGAACTGAAGAGTTGGAAGGTATCATGAGGGTCATCTAGTCCAATGTCCTGCAATACATGAATTTGTTGCCCAGCCTGGATGAGCTCCTTATACAGGACTGTTTGGGGGGTGGGGCTCCTGATTTAACTTGATTACACACCAGTATCCAATTACATATGAAGATGTGGTGATGGGATGGAGCCAGCGGGGATGGCTTTCCTCTCCTTTTATCATGATGGTTAACTGTGTGAGGGCAATCAATCAAATAGGGCTTCGGTCTGCCTGAGAATCCAAATTACCGTATATGTCTGAAAATAACCACCAGGATGTTCTAAACATCCTATCACATGATTGTTAATCACATGACTTGGGAATCCAATTTTAAAGCACATTTTGCATTTATCCTGAAAACGCTTTATAAAAGTCATAGTACGGTATTGTATTTGATTCAGAAGAAGAGAATATTTACACAATCACTTGTTAATATGACTTCAAGAGTCGGATTTCTGTTTGGTGTGTTCTTTTCTACTATTTTTTCTTTCCTATTTCCTGCCAATTTTCGCTGATAAGTGAGCTCTTGGGTTTATGGAGGGTTGGCGAAAGAGTTTATCAAGCAAGACAGAATCAGGGCAGACTTTCTGCTCTGTTCTCATGGCTGTATGCAGTCAGTTTACTCTGAAACTGCCTTTCCTTCCTCTTTCCCACATTTTCCTCTCTTGGACTATGTGGAAATGTGTCTAAGCTTAGAACATCAGTTGAGAAATGTACTTGTTATAGCTCTAATGGAGATGTTTTGTGGAGGAAAGATTAATGACACCCGTCCAAGCGCTTTCATACTGTTGTACGCCAAGCCCACACAACAGAGTTATGTAGCTTTTTGCTCTTGTTTTAAAAAGTAAACATTGTGTAAACTTTGTGCATGAACCAACATAAAACACCATTACATCTTATTGCAGGGGTGTGTAACTTTCTTCCCCTAGCGTGCGGACCACATACCCTTTTCGGCAACCTTCCAGAGTCCACCTGCCTGTGGTAGGTGGGGCTAAAGGCAGAAGTGGGCGGAGCAACCAATGTCAATTTGACCTTGGTACAGTAGGCGAGTTTCTAGGCATGCTCCCACATCACTCTCTATCCTTCATCCAGGCAAGCAGGAGGCATTGCCAGGGTTCAAGGGCACATGACAGTCAGGCAAAAGCAACCAAGGAGAGTTCAAAGCAGGGCCAGGAAGCTAGACCCAAGGCTACGGGTTTAAATCAGAAAAGTTAAAAATATGCTTAAATATCTCCCTTTGAAATCAAGGCTACTATGACTGGATCACACTTTTTGTTTTCAGGACATAGTACATACAGGGGCACCTTGGGTTAAGAACTTAATTCGTTCTGGAGGTCTGTTCTTAACCTGAAACTGTTCTTAATCTGAGGTACCACTTTAGCTAATGGGGCCTCCCACTGCCGCCATGCAATTTCTGTTCTCATCCTGAAGCAAAGTTCTTAACCCGAGGTACTATTTCTGGATTAGTGGAGTCTGTTACCTGAAGCGTCTGTAACCTGAGGCGTCTGTAACCCGAGGTACCACTGTAAACTCTAAACTACACGTGGAAATCTGGTAAAAAGAGATATATGGGTAGCCTGTTTTTTTCCGATGCAACCTGTTCATATGATCCCACCAGCGGCACAGCATGTTTTGCTGGCGCTCACCCACCACGCCAGCCCAGCCCTTGCCACTGCTGCTGCCAGAGCAACGCCAAGCCCACACTGGATGATCGCACCTCACGAACTGGCTCAGGGAGGAGAGCATGAGAAGGACACAACCGTTATGCGCCCTTTAATCCCAGCCTTGCAAAGTGAGGGTGAGGCTGGGGTCAAAGGGCGCATAACTGTTGCCAGCCTCACAAAGAGGCATGGGCATAGCCAGGTTTTATTTGTGGTGGTACAGGCTTTATGTTTGGGGGGGGACAGAAACAAGTTACCTGCAATGCAATTGGTCAGTTAGTTAAGCATTTTTATTTATTTACCACCTCCACCCCCTGGCTACACCCATGAAAAGAGGCATGGGCTGGCAGGGTGGCAAGAGCAGGGCCTCCCCCCAGAAAAAATGTGCCTCGGACCATCACCCTGGCAGCTCCACACACCCCAAGCTAAGCTCCTGCTTCGCACCATAAGTCAGACTGCTGGGTCTTGGCAACAGTGTTGTTCAAGCTCCCTGTTCCCACTGAGTTATGTCCCCCCACACCACCAGAAAATGCCAAAGTATGTCACTAATTTGTTTATTTAAAAAAACACCACACAGAGCAATTTACAACAAGTGCGCATAAAAACCAAACAATAAAAATCACATTAAAAAGTTAAAACCAGACACCAATCAACCATTGGGAAAAGATGTACTCTTAACTGCCTGCAATAGCCTGGTGGAATAGAAACATTTTCAGCAGCTGTTTGGAAGTTGGCACAGAAGGTGCTTGCTGAATCTCTGTTGGCAGAGCATTCCCTGGGACTGGGTCAATGGCACTAAAGGCTCGGTTTCTTCTTTTGTCGATTGAGTCTCACCAACTCAGAGAACGACTAATGATGTTCCTACATATGATCTCAAATGTAAGGCTTCAGACAGTCCCTGAACTTCCCTTGAAGAAACATGGTGTTCATCAGCAGTGGGAAGCCTGATTGCCACCACCAGCAAGTTCAGGTGCCTGCTGAAGACATGTGTGTTTAAGAAGGCTTTCCCTGAAGGCCAATTCTATATCTGATAAAATGGTTTCATTGTTTTTATAGTTTGTATGGGTGGTTTTATTGTTTTAAGATTCATTGCATTGACTTTATCGTTCTTCGGGTTTGTGCTTCTGTGCTTTACTCTGTTTTCACAGAATGAATGCACAATAATAAGGCTATCCAGAGGGCTCAATGGGATGACATGTGTTTCTGGCTGTAGAGTTTATATGAGCTCTTTCACACATAAGGCTGAAAGTGGTTCTTGCTTAAGCTGGTTTGGCAGCAATGCCCATTTGCATGACACATGCCTCTCTTCTCCTTCCATAGACATCAGGTGTTAACATCAATAGCAGGAGTCTCTCAAAGGCGGCTTGAGAATAATGATCTGCATAGTTTTTTGAAGCACAAAGGTCCATGTTTTTTTATTAGCACTCTGCACATCAAGGCTGCTGCAGAATATTAGTGGCTTCAAACAACATCATTCATGTTTCCTCCCTTTCCTTCTTAATCTTCTGCTGTAGTAATGAGCATATTTAAGACCCACGATAAGCCCATTAATTTTCCCTAGCACTGATAGATGGTGGGGTTTGTGGTTGTTCCAGAGGTTTCAGCCCCAAATGAAAGGAATTCAGGGATTGTTTAAGTTGGATTCCTTCTGGTTATTATTGTGAATGATTTGCTCACCCTTTGCAGACATCCAGCTGTTATCCAGCTGCTCTGCTCCATAAGCAAAATGTTCTGGCTAGACTATTATTTTTGCACAAACTGAGGGCCACTTTTCATGCTACTTCCTTTTGGATGCACTTGTAAGATGCAAGCTAGGCTGCTGCCCCTGGGGGGTGGGGGGTGGGATTAGCTGTGGCTCTCCTGGTAACTGATGATGGTGAAATTTGCCTTTTCTTTTGCAATATGTGAAACAAGCCTGGACTGTGGTTTCATAACCATACTCTTCTACGGTATAGGTCAGCAATTCACAAGCTCTGGCCCAAATCAGTCTTTGCCAGGGATGCCATCTGACCTACCCAGCCCTGTAATTTTCCAATCCCAAAGAGAAAAGAGTGTGTATGAGCAGAATCTGACAACTAGACTTGATTGCAGGCCAGCTGGGAAGCAAGGATGAAGCTATGGCTCACTCCACTCACTTGCCATCTGATCACATACCTACATCTGATCCAAGACAAAAGAACTTATTTCATTTGCACCTCCTTCTCAGTCCAACAAATGCACCAGCAAATAAGTGCTTATGATGGGATATACTATTTGCCTGCTGTGCCAGGGAAACATCAAGGGCCATAATTCAGACAGGTATGTCAACAGGAATGCAGGGCAAATTTACTTGGTTCATGTTTTCATGCAGATCTACCTATTTGCACTTGCTGCAGAAGGACACAAAGCAGAACACAACTATATATATATATTTTTTAAATGCACTTCTCCAACTTTTCTGATGCACCTTTCCAGACCAAAAAAACAAAAAATGCATCATTGAAGGGAATGAGAAATGCTTATATTCGTTGTAAAAATGTAATAAAATGCATAATATGAAGAAGAATCACTTTTTAAAAACTATATATGAGGCAAAGTTGCATACAAAACTATTTAGAGAAATGTGCACCCAAAATTGCACATTTTCAGTTTTTTTTTTGTTGTTGTTGCAAACTGCTGTGGAAATGGGGTGAACTGAATTAAACTTGGGGAAATGAGAAATGGAGAAAGCCTGAAATTAATAGGTTCATCCCGTTCTAGATTTCAGCAAAAATATTTAGTAGAGGGATGCAAAACCTCTGTCCCTCCCAGATGTTATTGGATTCTAATTCCCTTCAGCCCTAGCCAGCATTGGCAACTGTTGAAGATTAAAGAATCCAACAACAAATGGAGGGTCATAGGTACCTCATCTCTGATTAAGAAGCAGAGTCACCAACAGTTTCTTTGGGAAAATATAAGACATGCCATTATCTGGTCACATTATTGCATCTCTTCTGTTTAACTTGTTGTTTTTAGAAGTGAAAACCTGAAACTCATTAGATGTTGATGATAAATTTGGATAGTATGGCATGCTTTGTTAGGCTGCCGGAGACATTTGCCCTGGAAAAAGTTGTGCAATTCATCTTCATTGACCTGTGGAAAGAGGAACTGGGAGATCTCTTTGCGGCAGATCTGTTTGATGCAATCCTCTTAAGATTGCACAATAATGACCTTTATATGTTCCTACTCAATTCACCAAAACTAGGAGAGAACGAAACATGGCAATCATATGATTCATGTCTACTCAGAAGTGCATTCTATTGAGTTCAGTGGGACTTGGCTCCCAGAGTACATAGGATTTTTGCAGCCTCAGACCTCAGCAAAAACCACACCATCACAATCTCCACTTACCCCAAATGGCCTTCAGAGAAAACAGTATTAATGGGCCAAAGCCCTTGCCTCTGGAAGCTCAAGACATACACACTGTTAGCAAGCAACAGCCAGGCACATGCTGATACTGGTCAGTGACGCTGAAAATGGAAAATACTGTTTTTGTGCTTCTCCCTGAGCACAGGAAGTTCCAAGCAGACTTTACAGATCATTTTGTTTTATAGAAAGACCACTGGGGAGTTACAGATGTTTTTATAATCATTAGTTCATTTGCAAGTGAACAGATTGTTGAGCAGGTATCACAAGCATGCATACTCAAGCAAGGCAGACAATATGAAAATTGTAACTGCACAGCCTTGGAAATGTACGAATTGGCTTTCTCTAGGAACCGGCTTAAGAACTACAAAGGCCAACTCCAAACTACTTCTGTTCCACAGCCTCCCGCCCTCCTGCTTAGACTCAGACAAAACTGGTTTTAGACATTTTTCAAGCAAGTCAATGTGACCCACATTCCTGATAGCTGGAATGGCCGACAGCCCAGTACATTAAGCATACACCTGTGGTTCACCACTGAATATTGAGTTGTACAAAAAAAAAACCACCCCCAAAAAACATCTCACAGAAACAGCCCATTCTATAGAACAGAAGATAACGGCTTTGGAGTTCTGAAAATTGCCCCCTAATTTTCATTGTTTGGGTAAGATCAAGCCAAGAGACAGATATCTGGGATGATAATATTATGCTATTATCAATTATAATAATAAAATCCCAACACTTTGAAGTGCTTTCTGTTATGTGTCTCCCCTCTCTGCCTGACAACATTTCCATACCAGGAAATAGCCTGATAACCCTGTTAAATTAAGTGGTATTTTCTCTTGCAGAGCATAATTAAAGTTGACTTCCTAAGTGTACATGTGCACTTCAGTTCTATCATATCATAATGCAGAGGAAATGGATTGTTTGGGAGAGAGGGGAAGTGTTTTCTGGCGTCTGCATATTATCGAGTGGTGAGATGGATCAGTCCTTGTTCATGCTTGAGTCTTCTGGCAGTAACAAACCAATATATATATATATATATATATATATATATATATATATATAATCACCCCTTGGGGGTGCAGGGATTGCTTGATTTTCTCCTGAAGAACTTCCTTATGTGTAACAAAATCTCTCCCTAGAAATAGATGCTAGTAGAACAAAAAAATGAGAAATTTGGAATTGAACATGGGGCAGTGGCATGGGCCCCCTCCAGATGGATGTTTTGAAGCCAGTCTATTCCACAACATGCCCTTAACCCAATAATAGCGCATTGTCGGTGGATTTATTCTGCTTTGTTTTGTGCTGTGATGCTTTCACAATGCTGCCACATTTTTGTTGTTTGGAGCAGCTATATAGAGCAGCACAAGTGGACCAAAAACAAACCAGGGCATTTGTGGTATAAAACGTTAGGTGATCTCAGCAGGAAGTTACACGTTATGCATGGAATGGAAATGAAGCAGTGTGATGACTCCCAAAACATTTGCGGGCACAAAGCTTGTTGAAAGCAGGAACGTGTGTGGCCATCCCATGGAATCATAAGCACAAATCCACATGAATGCATATTTAAAAGAACATCTGGAAGGGCCCATAAAAAATGCTGGAAAGCACTGAGAAGAGGCACAGCAGAATTTCTCTAAAATATTGGAGAACATTTATCTCACCTTCCTGAAACTGAGGAAAGACATCAATATCAGTCACCCCAACAACATGTAAAGCACATAACCAAATAATCTTCGGAATTGCAGTGTATTAAGAGTGCTAAGAGCTATAGCTCTGAGAGGGGTGAACTACAGTTCCCAGGATTCTTTGGAGGGAGAAATTGTGCTTTAAATCTATGATGTATGCACCAAAATTGTAAATTTATTACCTTGGGGAGTTTTGTTTTGCTTTTACTCTTCTTTGCCTGCCCTCTGTTCTCCTTGCACTCATAAAATGTCTGAAGGAGAAAGAACTCAGGTTTTTCTTTGTGTGTGTGTGTTTTGTTTTGAGTGAAACCACATTTATGCCCCACAGTAACATTTCATCCTCCTGACTCACGGTGGCGGAGGGGGTGGGGTGGGGGGAGAAATTACACATTCAGTCCAATGCCCAGCAAACCTTATATTTAAAATTGTATTGCTACATAATTATCCTGTTTACAATGCCCTTTGCATCTTTTCTCACAGAGAGGGGGGGGAAATTAGATTTGGATTCCAATCTTCACATCAACGCCAGAAAGCTTTGGCAAAGAGATGGCCTCTGCATACTTAGGGATATTTCACGGAGAAAAGAAATGTGGTTGTAATTAGGGAAAGGCAGAAGTGCTCTGACTCCATCTGAGCAAAGGAAAGCCAACCACTCCTGCCTTCCAGAGGAATGACCGGGTGAGCTGAAGTGGATAAACATAATGTAGGTTAGAATCATTAAAAGGGATAAGTCAGGGCCTCTTGACTCCTCCTTCAGGCTCTCCAGTCTTTTGTAACCTAGTCTTGACTAAGAAAAGAATATCACTTGCGTCCCCTGACATTCAGTGCAGTACACATTAGTGGCTTCAAACACAGCAAAAATGTTTCCCGCCCCCTGTATTTCAAGTCACATTTTACGTTGCTATGCACAACTTTACCTGACTGCCCTATTCTAAAGCGATAGAATGTCCCTAGTTTCACGCAGAATGTTGGAAGGGATGCAATTTATTTCCCTGTGCATAATTTTATTTGTTTTCCCATGCCTGCAACCCAGCAACACCTATTCAATAAAACCATCATCTACACCCACTGTCTTCTGCACATGTGCAATGGGTGTCTCAAATGTATACATCTTAGCTTCACCGCGGCATAAGTGACTGTATAGGTTGGAGCAGGGGTGCCCAAACTTTTTTCAAAGAGGGCCAGATTTGATGACGTGACCTTTTTTTAGGATTAAAGTTGTTGAGCTTTTTTAGGATTTTACCCCAGGAGATGGACTGCCACAGGGGCCAGTTTAAATTGACCAGGAGGCCAGGTTAGGCCCCCAAAACGGACTTTGGACATGTCTCCTTGCACCCCCATCCATAACTCTTCTCTTCTGTCCCTGATCCACTCCTCATGTGTGCAAGCAGCTGAATTTTCAATATATGTGGGTCTGGTGTAGCATATACTCTCCTTCCTGAATCATCAGTTCATGACTCTCCTTCTCTTTGCTTTG
Organism: Podarcis melisellensis; assembly: GCF_964234715.1. Lineage (NCBI taxonomy): Eukaryota > Metazoa > Chordata > Lepidosauria > Squamata > Lacertidae > Podarcis > Podarcis melisellensis. The sequence continues at coordinate 105,763,493 of NC_138528.1, read as the reverse complement.
GTTTCCTGCCATTTTCCATACCAGCTGCAGGTTACTTTTTTTTACATTTCGGGTGTTCCATCTTTCTGCCCTTTATTATGAGAGAGAGGTAGCCTGCACATAGAGCTTTCCTCACCGCCAACCACCAGCTGGTTGTTGGGCACTTCAGAAGCTTTTTTGCCCATGCAGTTTGACTTCAAACCACACAGGCAAAAAAAAGAGGTTCGCATCATGTCATTGTGACTTCAGTTGATTGACAGGTGGGCAGTCCAGCCAACCTGTAAAACATAGCCCATGAGTGTGTCTGGATCCAGTTCCTCACCCCTGGTATATATGATGCTGACACTGGAGTGCCCTCAACATTTATCTCCATTCCGGGATGCACCAGCAGACATTACTGATTTCATTACATTTCCAAGAGTGCAATGGTCAGGGTACCAACTAGAAGCACAGAAAGATCCATCTTGCATGTACATGATAATTCTTTGAGAACAGTTCTGTTGCCTAAAACAAGTAACCAAAGAAGATAATAGGTGCAAAAGGGCTGATTGACAAAATCAGCATGTTTTAAGCTAGAATGTGCTGAGGGCAAGGGGTACATGCAGGCCAGCCTTTCACACAGGGAAACTAACTGGCCCCAGATGGGGAGTGTATTTTAGCTTGACACACACTGGCCAATAAACTATACAGTTTGTGCCTCTTATTTATTTTCTTTGGACCTTGATGAAAAAGCAACTGTAAAAATGCTCTTTAAATACTCTGCTTCCTACTCACGCACCCTTCCCCACCGAATCCAGTTTTGCATTTTGTTTGAACCTTGCTGTGATTTCTGCTTCTCCCATGCCGAAACTTGAAATCCTGTTTGTTTATTTGCTAGATTTTTCTACCAGCATTTAGCAAATGGCTTGTTTCCATCTTGGGGAAAGAGAGGAGGGCACCACCCCGTAATGTGTGTGGGAGGTCCAGCAGAAATAGAGATAGTTAAAATACTTTGTTTTAAAACCTAAAAAAGAATATAAGCCATTCAGCATGCATCCTGCTCGCAAATGCTCAGTCCTGAAGCCTTCCAAATCTAGCCGAAATCCTTATACCCAAAAGTCCTAAAGAATTTTCACTAGCTCCCAGTATGTTTCTAAGCACAATTGAAAGTGTTGTGGCTGACTTTTAAAACCCTAAATGGCCTCAGCCCAGTATACCTGAAGGAGCACCTCCACCCTCATCGCTCAGGCTGGATACTGAGGTCCTTCTCTGACGGTCTTCTGCTGTTTCCCTCACTGTGAGAAGCCAAGTTACAGGGAACCAGGAAGAGAGGGCCTTCTCGTTAGTGGCACCCGCCTTGTGGAACACCCTTCCTTCAGATGTCAAGGAGATAAAGAACTACACAATTTTTAGAAGACATCTGAAGGCAGCCCTGTATCAGGAAGTTTTTAATGCTTTTAATGCCCAGAGTGATTGGGGGAACCCAGCCAGATGGGCAGGGTATTATTATTATTATTATTATTATTATTATTATTATTATTATTCCTATTGACCTGTGAAAGGCTGCAAGCTCCACTGAAAACAGGAAATACTAAGTAGACACACCTTGAATTGTTCTGTAAGAGCAGAATCAAATAATTATACACAACTATTTCTACTGGCCCCTTCATGGATCACTGCCTTCCGTGGCAAAGGGGCTTGAATAACTCAGAGAAGCTATGAGCTATGCTGTGCAGGGCCACCCAAGATGGACAGGTCATAGTGGAGAGTTTTGACCAAATGTGATCCACCTGGAGCAGGAACCGGCAAGCTACTCCAGTATCCCTGCCAAGAAAACTCCATGGACAAAGACAACAGGCATATAAAAGTTATGACACTGGAAGATGAGCCCCTCAGGTCAGAAGGCATCCAACATGCTACTGAGGAAGAGTGGAGGACAAGTACAAGTAGATTCAGAGCTGATGAAGCGGCTGGGCCAAAGCCGAAAGGTCGCTCAGTTGCGGATATGCCTGGAAGCAAAAGGAAATCCAATGCTGTAAAGAAAATTTTTGCATAGGAACCTGGAATGTAAGAACCATGAACCTTGTTAAGTTGGATGTGGTAAAAAATGAGATGGTAAGGACAGTGTTCTCGAAGCTACCAGCATGAATTTGACCATGAGGCAGTGGAAGACAGGAGTGCCTGGCGTCCTCTGGTCCATGGGGTCATGAAGAGTCGGACACGACTAAATGACTAAACAATAACAACAAAAATTCTACTGGCATTTTACTTTTAGAACTAATTCTTTGAATCTGCTCATAACAGCTTTACTCTTCAGCTAAGGTCAGCAGATGCACACAAGGAAAGGGCTTCTGCACCTTTAAGGAGCAGCGTAGCTAGCTGCTTGGGTGCCTGGTACGGGGGCATGTCCTGCAGCCAGGGTGGGGCGATCCGTGCCCATGGGGTAGGGTGATCCACCCATGGGGGCGGGGCAAGCCTCTCCGAGGCTCAGAGCCTCTTCACCACCACCACCCCCCCATCATCTGTAGGGAGGCTGAGCGAGAGGCAGTAAGCAGACGCAAGTCCCATGCTGCTGTCACTCCCATTCCCCCCCCCAAAAAACCTTCATTTTGTCACACACCCCTCAGTGATGACACCCAGGGCGGACCCTCTGCACCCCCCTTCCTTCGCCACTGCCTTTAAGAGTTGTAGAGACAAGTGAATTTCAGAAGGTGCAACTTGCCATGCCAAGACACACCTGCTTTATTATGAACGAAACGTAATTGAAACTAATAAGATTTTCGAATGCAGGAAATAAAGAAAACCATCAAACCATCAAATCTAGCCCATGGGGGCCACTTTATCTAAATTATGTTATTCGGTATTTGAATGAATGCTATTAATAATTGTATTATAAATTGGTATTGTTATAGCGAGGCTATTATTAGACTATAATTGAAAACGAATAAAAAAATATTATTTTTTAAAAAAAGACAAATAAGTATGGGGCTCCAAGACCAACTTTAGATATGTGTGTGTTTGTGTGCCTCTTCCTTGAGCATTTCATTTGTATTGTTTTAAAATCTATCTTAAAATTTATTGGGGGTTTTTTTGTATTGTTTTTCAACCTACGATTGTAAATCGCATCGAGACTTTCATGAAAGGAGATACGTAAATTAATAAAATAAATAAATAAACAATGTTAGAAACGGTAATAATGACAAAAAAAACTAGGGTGACAATTTAGAGGAATATTTCCAAAGGAACTGAACTTTTCTAAACAGAGGAGTTCTTGGCTCCAGGTAGGTGGGTCTCTCAGGGGTAGGTTGCTGTATTGTTTTTATTGAGATCTGGAGGGACTTCAGGCTTTTGCATGGCCAAGAGCTTCTTAGTCCATGTCAACAGAAGGTGGTGACTAGTCTTGCCAACAGACCCTGTCCTCGATTGCCTGCACTTGCTGGCTAACATTGCAGAGAAAAATGAAAAGGGAAACCCAAGTCTCCTGTTTTAATTGTTGTGCTGTTTTAATGGGAATATTTTATATTGTGGACTTTAATTATGGATGCTTATATTTTGATGCTGGTGTTTAACTGGTTTTATACTGCTTAGAAGCCTGTTTTGGCATTAAGTGGTATTTGAATGAATAATACTTAGATTAATTTTATAATGAAATGATTTTAGAATGTTGTAGTATTTTATTGTTGTTAGCCGCCCTGAGCCCGGCTTTGGCTGGGGAGGGCGGGATATAAATAAATTTTATTTATTTATTATTATTATTATTATTATTATTATTATTATTATTATTATTATCTCAGTGTAATTCTGGGTGTTGCTAGTCTTTCCCCAAACCATGGGGATGTCTTTTGTGTTTTCTTATACGCTGTCTCGTGGAGCTAGAAATCTATGTCTTGATTCATAAACAAGAGCAGCAGTTTGCTCATGGTCTCTTTATCATTCTTGGCTTAGAAGGAAGGAGAAAAAGACCTCCTTGCCTGGAAATTATGACTTGTTGAAAGGCTAGAGATGTGATTGGTTGACTTTGATTGGTTGGATTGATTGGTTGTTTTAATTGGCATAAGTAAGGTGGTGTCGGAAGAAGAGGCTATTGCATTGCAGGTTGGTTGGGCTATTAATCTAAAAGTGAACAAGTTAAGGTGTCTCAGGAGGGGATTCAGAGGAAACCTGTGTGGTTGATGTTAAACATGTAGTTGTGCTTTAGCCGTCTATTATTATTTTTTTACTAGTACTATTGAAAAGAGTATTTTTCTTTAAGATCTTTTTGTGCCAATGACCTTTACCACAATTCCTCTCCTCTCCCAAAACGAGTGAACTCTGTTGGAGAGGTAACAAAAAAAATGGAATAGTTTGAACTGTGTGGTTAACCCCCATTGTAGAATGTGGTTTTGTCTTTGTTTTTTTTTAAAGAGAGATACATGTGTGAAAGCATCTAGATTGACGGATTTACTGCATACAGATTTGTGGTCCAGATTGCTTCAAATGCATCTTGTAACATTGAGAAGTTTCCCAGTCTTCTTGCACCCGAAGGCTACTTGTTCAACTAGCAGGACAGCTCACATGACTGACTGTGACTAATAAGCATCCCATCCAGACTTGGGCCCCAATGCAGCTTTGAAGTGCACTCAGCCCGAACTGAGATTGCAGACAAGAAGCCCCATGTTATTTTGTCTGGGGAAGAAAGAGTTTGGGATTTTTGGAGCCAGAAGAGAAATGGGACCTTTCAGGACATAAAGTTTAATAGGCTGCCGCTGTCAATGTTCTCTGAAGCTTGCATCTCGGCTCCTACTGTGCATGCTAATTTATGCTCTTCATATAAAAACAAAAGCAGCTTCTCAGCATTTGGGACAAAGGTGGGGAGGAAAACGATGCTCAGTTGGTGTAAACTTCTGGGGCTGTCTTGAATTCCAGATAATTCAGAAAGCCATTGGCCTTGGGGTAGCCATGTGTGATTCCTGTCAATGGGCAGCCATTTGTGTGCAGCCAGCATAGGCACCAACTCCTAGGGGCCCAGCTCTTTTGGCTCCTTCAATCTTCTCTGTAAGTTGGCGCCTCTGGCAGCCAGCCACCTCCAGGATCAAGAGCAAACTGTGTACACCATCACATTATGGTTTTTTTAACCCTGCATATGGCAGCAGCTCCAAGTTGGCCATGCCCAGTGAGGAGCCTAACCTGCCCAGCCATTTCCCGCAGGTGGATCTTGGCAAGACTGCTTTAAATGGGTTTTGCAATACATCGTGGGTCTTGGCAAGACAAATCGCCTCCTTTTTACATATATATACATAATTAAAGTTCCTGGACATTCCGCAATGGATTGTTCCTTAAATCTGTAACTTGCAATGTTCTACTAGAAATGTTGGCTTATCACTGACCATTTAACTAGCCATGACGGGCTACGTGCAATGAAATCAAGTTTCTTCTTGTTGCACAGCTTGTGACAGTTCCAAAGACAAGTGAGGCTGCAGCTCACATGATTGGGAAAATATATAAAATGTAATCCTATTACCTAAATAGAGTTAATTTGACAAATCAGAAGCCCATCTCCTGGCTGGTTTAACTGAAAGGTATGTTCAGATGCCACATTTCTTGTGCATTAACTCATCTGTGAAAAAAATTGCATTTTGATCCATTGACGCCTTGCGTTTATTCATGGTATGTCTTTAAATGTTCTTTTAATCTGTTGGTGATATTATGCTATAGTGGTTCACCACAAAGGATGTTACACCCACACAGAAATTCCTTCAGTGCAAGCCAGATTCCTGTGGGATCATATGGAAGAGAGAGAAGCAAGCCACATAATTCTGGCAAATCTGTTCACTTCCCTGTGATTCTCTGGAGGACTGGCTCATTTGCTTGAGCTGCCTGGTAGTTATGTACAAAACATATCCCTTATCTAGCAGGTGATAAGGTGTGACAAACCTTGTTCACTCCTGTCCTTTTAAAACTTTTTAAACTGGCATGATTTTGTTATCTGAACTCGCTGCTCAGAGTGGAAACTCTTGCTTTGTTATCGGTGGGTGGAAAAGATGGCTTTGTAGGCCCTGTTATTCTAACAGATAGAGGCCTTTTATCTACCTGTTGATATATTCTCTTCAGGGGCAGGGAAGAAATTCAATTCTGTTCACATTTAAAGGTGAAAACACCTAATTTGCACTTGCTAAAACAAATATGAGAACTGAAACACAACCTTCAAAATTTACACTTCTTTTAATGCTGAAAGACAGTTGCCAAGCCAAGCAATGTGTACAAAATTGCCTATGCTAGGTGAAAGTGTACAAAAGTATATATATTTGCAAAAGTAGCATAAAACTGCATATTTTAATGGAAAAATTGCTTAGGCCAAAAAAAATGCATATAGAAATGTGGATATTAGCAGAAATTTACACTAAAATGCTGATTATTTTTATGAAGACATTTTAAAAACACACATTTCGAACTGATGTAGAAAACGTGGACTTAAGAGTAGAAAAATGAGAAACTAGAATAAATGGAAATTCAACCATCCCTTGATGTCTTCAAATAAAGTATGACCAAAGTAATGGGTGAACACTCTCTACAACTGCATGAAATGAACAGGATATATCAAAGCACCATAAAAATGCATAAATAAAAACTATGTGTGGGATTTTTTTTAACAAAATATTTTCTCTATAGCTGGTTCTATGATACTAACAGTTGTTAAACTGTAATCCTCAACAGTTTATGGGCAGTACCATCATTCCATTGACTTCAGAATTGCTCCTCTAGAGCATTAGCCGGAAGACAGCAGTTGAAAAATGAAACAACAACCTTATAAGGTCAGGCTAAATAGCACAGATCTGGTGTAGCAGCAGCTGGTATCTTACATACTGGCCATTTTCAATGCTTCTCTGTATTTAGATAACATTCTCGGTGAGAGGTTAGATGTCCATTAATATTCCTGTCTTCAGTATCCAGTTCTCCATGGATCCTGTTTAGCAGCTGAGTCATTGTTTTAGCTATGCTTAGTAGGGATCTGCCAGCTAAGGGAACAGACTTGAGACCCCAAAACATGAGAAGTGGACAAAAGGGGTGGTGGTCTTTGCTCAGGCAGGGGATATAATGTGATTTTGCCATCAATTGCCATCTAGCTTACAAACACACCTAATGCTCCTTTTGATAGCAATGGGTCTTCCCACAGAAATAATCTTTTAACCAGAAAAAAAATTCCTGAGTGGGACATATTGTGGCAACCTTTAACTTTGATGAGACAATATGTTTCCAACTAGAAGGTAATAAAGAACTGTTATAATCTTATGTAAAAAATAGTTGTGGTTAGTTTCAAGAAAGATTGAGAGACATTTATTTCTGGAAACAATTAAAGGCTAATTGAAGTTTATCTTTTATAGTAATGACTTGCCACCCAAGTGTCTCCTGGGAATTTTATTTCTTTCCCTGACACTGTCCTCACCCCTCAGTATTGGTTATCTAATGGTGTGGGTCATGCCTTGCTGTTTTCTGCCTCTCGCAAATGAAGCTTATATGATTCTTATTGGGGACTGAAATAATGTTCCTGAGACCATTCTTCTGTGTTTATTTAAACTCCTTCCTTGTTCTGTGCTCCCTTTTTCTTGTGTCATTTCCTCCAACATGAAAAGAAATTGTTGTTACCTATGGATGTAACAATGGTCACAGTCATAATATGTTATGAAACTATTCTGCCAATACTGGGCTCACCCTTCAGAGGTATCTCTCATAGTTGTGGTTCCTTATCCATTCTCCACCCATTTTGCTGCACCTAATCTCACTCCTGCCAATGTCACTGTCATAACCTTCCCCTAATGCAGGCATGGCTAAACTTGGCCCTCCAGATGTTTTGGGACTACAACTCCCATCATCCCTAGCTAACAGGACCAGTGGTCAGGGATGATGGGAATTGTAGTCCCAAAACATCTGGAGGGCCAGGTTTGGCCATGCATGCCCTAATGGAACCCATATTTGCACGTATACTAGTTTTTTCCTCACTAGTTTTTTCCTTGTTTTCTCCTTGTTTTCCTTGTTACTACTAACCAGAGTGCCAAGGCCTGTTGTTGTTGTTGTCCCGACTTTTGCAGGATGAGATTCCATTAAGAGGAATCCATTACTCCACTTAAAATTGCTTTGTTCCCTCACATCTCTTGCGCAGCATGAATACATCTCTAGTCCTCAGTTATTAGTCATCTAAATGTCTAAGACTCCACTCTGGATTTGTGTAGGCCATAGGGTTTACTCCTTAGCCTTTTCTTCTCCCAAAGATGTCCCAAAAGGCAGTGGATTAAGAAAATTTGTTTGAGGCAAATGTGTATCCATAAACTGATAAAAGGGACGTGGGTGGCACTGTGGTCTAAACAACTGAGCCTCTTGGGCTTGCCGATTGGAAGGTCAGCAGTTTGAATCCGCACGACAGGATGAGCTCCCGTTGCTCTGTCCCAGCTCTTGCCAACCAAGCAGTTTGAAAGCACACCAGTGTGAGTAGATAAATAGGTACCACTGCAGCGGGAAGGTAAACAACGTCTCCATGTGCTCTGGTTTCCATCACAGTGTTCCACTGCACCAGAAGCAGTTTAGTCATGCTGGCCACATGACCCGGAAAGCTGTCTGTGGATAAACACCGGCTCCCTCAGCCTGAAGCGAGATGAGTGCCACAACCCCATAGTCACCTTTGACTGGACTTAACCATCCAGGGGTCCTTTACCTATACCTATTACCTATAAACTGATGAGAGCATCAAGCACCATTTCTTCCTGGTGACCACTGCATCACCTGACCTGCTCATCCTGTTTCTCACTTCCCAGCCACTTGGCTCCTTCCTGGATCCTACTGCTTATCATTCAGCCATGGCAGCTTGGAAGTGCAGCTTGCCCTGGCTCCAGAACTCTTGGCCTACATTGTGGCAGAGTACATCCTTTCCCTGTATTATACACATGCCCCTGAGCGATGCAGAATGGATGCTCAAGTCAAAGGTTTATGAAAGGTTTGTAAGAGTTTAGAGCCAGCCTTTTTCTTTTCTTTTTTCTTTTTACATCCCACATCATGATATAATTTTGGCAAAAAGAGAGATTGGCTTGGGAAATGTGGTCATGGATATGGGCCCTGGCTTGTTGCTATAGCTCGTATTTCACCTCCTTGAAACCGTGTTTGGCTTGAGAGAGAAGATTGAAAAACACTGTCCTTTAGTATAGATGCTTCATTACACACTAGATGACCAGTTACAAAATAAAACAAAACAAAACACATGCTACTCAGAGATGATTTCCTCACCTGCAGACCAGTATTTTATTGATGCAACGAGAATTCAAAATTGCACCAGTCTAAAGGACACTGGATTATTGTATTCCTCTTGGTTTCCTGACTGCTATTAAATCAATGTAGGCAATAAAATAAGAACCTCGCCTGTAAATTCTTTTCTCTGACAGTTCTGGGACTGATTAAATATTTGCATGGTTCAATTGCAGCCATGTACGATCAGATTCAAGGTCCAGGAATGCACTGAAATGCAACTCAACACTCTCGGATGCTGAATTTTCTTTATTCATTTGCATGTAAAAAAGAGAAGGAACATTAAATAAACACCTCAGAGATACCTGAGCAGATACACAATCAGCCCTGTATGATCAGATTCAAGCATAATTCTTTTCCTTTTCTTTTAAAAAGCCAAATGTATTCCAACAGAATCTTTCTCCATATCACCACACACATTATTTATACTAATTAAAACATTAAAATGAAAAGCATTTGTTGTTTGCGCAAGGGGGGTCATGCTAATTAATGCTGTAACATGCATGAATTATCATTCTTTTTCAAATAAAAAGGAATAAAACAGGGTCTTCAATGACAATAGCAGATATAGGTTAGCAGAATTATTAGGTAAAGTGTTCATTATTCAATCATACATGAAGCTGAGCCCTGGCACTGTAACTGAGCTCTTGTGAACCCCTCTTATAATAAACCTTGCATAAATTTGTTTAGAGTTTAAAGGCAGAACTTTGCTGCCATATTCATTGAGGAAAAATAGAATAATTCTTATTGAGCTAAACTGAGGGATGATACAACCCTCTGTTCTGACAGGTATCTCTACATTTGTGGTCCATCTGCACTATACATTTAATGCAGTACCATACCACTTCAAACACCCATGGCTTCCCTCAAAGAATCCTGGCAACTGCAGTTTGTTAAGTGTGCTGAGATTTGTTTGGAGGCCTCATTCCCTTCACAAAATGACAATTCCCATAGTTCTCTGGTAAGAGGAATTTTCTCTTTGAGGGGAATAGGCGGTCTCCTAACAACCCTCAGCACACTTAACAGACTGCAGTTACCAGGATACTTTGAGGGAAGCCAAGGCTGTTTGAAGTGCTTCAAATACTGCTTCAAATGTACAGTGCTGAATGGGCATTGTTTGTGTGAAGATTGTATCAACACAAAACTTTAGACAATTTCCAGTCACCCATTCTCAGCCTCTAGTTTTATGTTTTCCAGTGCAGTTCTATACATATTTACTCAGTGGCAAGTTCCACTGGGGGAAATCCGATGATATCAGTCTACTAGCAGAACAGACATAATTGGTGAAATGGATTTCCCCGTTCTGCTTGCAGCTATTATGTGTACCCCAGGTATGCTCCAGAGGGTTAGGGCATACAAGCAAAACACATTTGGGGGGAGATTTCAAGGGGGAGGAGATAATGGGTAAGTTCCTTTGGGACTTGCTTCCTAGTAAGCATGTTTAGGATTTCAGTCATAGAGACACTCATAGGCATGAGTATCTTTTATAAACTTTGTCATAACAGTAACAACTACCTTTTGCTGTGAATGATTTTACACTTCCTTTCAAAGGGCTACCCTTTAGTTCAGGACAAAAATCTGATGACAAAACAAAAGTTTAGTTGCATTGGTGCATTAAGGTTCAGAAAATGTACACACCACAACAAATGTCACAAAATTTGTTTGCAGCTATGGTATCATAGCTAGCCTCATACAGGTGTTCTTTCTTTCTTTCTTTCTTTCTTTCTTTCTTTCTTTCTTTCTTTCTTTCTTTCTTTCTTTCTTTTGGTAAACTGCCCTGGAAAATCTGCTGAAGGGCAGCATAGAAATAAATCAATAAATAAGTGAACAAATTCTGTGAAAGATCAGGTGCTGAAAACCTCACCAAAAAGCTTCACCTTTTAGTGTATATATGTAGGATGAGACACCCCATTTCCCTCAGTTACAAAGGGCACACACAAGATGAAAGGGAAGACAAGACAGGCATAAAAGAACTAATGAATTGTTTTATACCTTCCACTACATTGTTACAGACTTTTATTTCCCTTCAGCTTTAGCCATGCCTATGTTTTGACCACACTGGTCAGATGATAAGGATTAATTTGCTGTGACCTATTTGTTTTTAACCTTCATCTGACCTCTAAGCTTCTCCATCCCCTTCTCTTACACTCTTGGTCATCCATGCAATGAGGCCAAGAATAATTTCAAAGCAAAGCTCTCCATTATACTTAATTTTATGACACAAGCCTTTGGTTCCTACGAAACTTTGCCCCTCAAAAAAGAGCCAATATTATGCTTCAAAGGATGTGCAAAACATATTGCATAAGGTATGTGCAATACATTTGGCCATTCTGGCCAGGATCCTAGGATTCTCCAGGGCTCATGCTGTTATTACGTATACAGCATATCAATAATAATAAAACCAGAGGTCCCTGCACAATGCTGCTCCTTTGAAGCAAAGGAGCAGCAACTCTCACACACAGGATCTGAGCCTGTGAGAAGCAAATTCAGAGGGTAGGACAAGGAAGGAGGAGTGGCATGGCACTGGTGGGAAGAAAGAGACTTGGCAAGAAAGGTGTCCCCTAGGTGACCTGACCTGACCTGTAGTAATCTGAGGCTGTCTCCACTGGACTGGAAGAAACCCAGATCCCTCCTAATAGGCTCATGTTGGCCTAGGATCTGGGCTTTGACCGATTCTGGGACACAACCCTAGTCTCCAGTTCACAAAACCCAAGAACATAAGTCTGCTTGTAAGGTATGTTAAGTTTTGCTTTCGGTTTATCAAGTCTTTGATATGTTCACATGTACATATACATAGATCTCTCTCATTCTCACAGTACCTACTTTTCATGAAGGAAAATGTATTTTCCATGCTCCTTTGGCCACCTCACCTGCCCCATGTTCATTATTCTATCTTATCTAAGCAAACAGATGCAGTGGTGCTCAAATAGCAGAGCACCTGATAAGAATTTGTTCCACACTGTAAAACTTCTCTGTGAAAGAACAGAACTTTCCTATTAACACACCTTTGCTTAAAAGGATATTCTGTCTGCGAAAGAGAGCCTGGTTTTGATTCCCTTTTGACTCTTGTTAAAATGGGTCTGTCTTATTAGTTTGGCATCACCTAATTCACACCCGGGACACAGGTGGCGCTGTGGGTTAAAGCCTCAGCGCCTAGGACTTGCTGATCGAAAGGTCGGCGGTTCGAATCCCTGCTGCGGGGTGCGCTCCCGCTGCTCGGTCCCAGCACCTGCCAACCTAGCAGTTCGAAAGCACCTCCGGGTGCAAGTAGATAAATAGGGACCGCTTACCAGCGGGAAGGTAAACGGCGTTTCCGTGTGCAGCTCTGGCTCGCCAGAGCAGCGATGTCACACTGGCCACGTGACCCGGAAGTGTCTCCGGACAGCGCTGGCCCCTGGCCTCTTAAGTGAGATGGGCGCACAACCCCAGAGTCTGTCAAGACTGGCCCGTACGGGCAGGGGTACCTTTACCTTTACCTTTAATTCACACCCACTTAGTCACCCTTCATTCCTTTCTAATCCCGCCAAATTTGACTTCCTTCTTCAGTGCCACTCCTCAAGGAGCCCAACTACGCAGCAGGAAAGTAACAAACATAGAGAGATGTGTACTGTAATAATGCATTCTGGCAGTAGGACAGTAGACTCAGCAACTTGCTTACAAGAGGCTAATAAACGTATGAAAACCCTAAACCCAGTTTATCAATGGTAAAAGGTAAAGGGACCTCTGACCGTTAGGTCCAGTCGCGGACGACTCTGGGGTTGTGGTGCCCATCTCTCTTTACTGGCCGAGGGAGCCGGCGTACAGCTTCCGGGTCATGTGGCCAGCATGACTAAGCCACTTCTGGCGAACCAGAGCAGCGCACGGAAACGCTGTTTACCTTCCCACCGGAGTGGTACCTATTTATCTACTTGCACTTCAATGTGCTTTCATAATAAATAGATAAATAGATAGATGATAGATGATAGATAGATAGATATATAGATGATAGGTAGATGATAGATAAATAATTTGTATCCAACACTTCTGTTTCGCTCATGCAACAGACGTCTGCCCATGCAATGAAACTTCTCCCTCGTCTCCTCTCTGCTACAGTCTCCTGTGTACCCACAAAATCTGCTCCAGAGGATTAGAGGACCCTCTGGAGTAGATTTGAGGGGTGCATGAGGAGAAGAGCGGAGAGGGAGGTTAGATTGTGCAAGCAGAACACTGCTCATGCAGCATTAGATACAATTTCTTCTCGTTGTTTCATATACTTATCTACTGCTTAAAACTAAAGCAATATCTAACATGCAGTCCTGAGCAGGAAAGGCTAAAAGCTTCATCTTCTTCCACTGCTAGGGACAAGGCTTTGCTTTTAAATAAGGTCTGAGAAAGTGATCTGAGGCCCACCTCAGGCTTGCATTCTTTAAAGCTCAAGTAATTAATCTGGGACGATTCTCCCTGAGGTAACAAATTAGCACTTCTGGTTACACTCTAGTGCCATTTAGAATCAAACTTCACCCTCAGGCTTGGGGTGTGGATGTCTGTAATCTACTTGTGACATTGTTTAATCACCCCAATTAGAAGTTCAAAAGAGCGGCTAAAGGAATTGCCTTACCCTAAACAGTTTACTTAGAAGATCCAGTTCGCTGTGCTCAACTGGATCTCTTCATGGGTCAGTTTTAATTGCAGCCTCTGCATGTCAATAGTTTAATTACCAAGTGCTAATGAATGCTCGTTTGTCTCTTTTTAATAAATAAAATTCCAAACAGCCCTGCCAAGGCACTGAACAATATTACAAATGAGCTGGAAAAATAGGCACGGGTTTAAAAATAATTATCTAAATCACAGTAAGAATGATATAATAAAGCACTAGCCGAGGAGGTATCATGTGATATTTGCAAGCTAAAAGTTGTAAAATATTAAAAATTACACAGATAGATGGTTTTAGTGCTGTAGGGTAGATGTGCTGGAGAGCCTATCCAAGGAGAATGTGTCTTAATTGCAGCGCTACCCCCTAAAAGTCAGATTATTTCTTCTTGAAGGCGACTCCCTCCTGCAGACCTTAGGTACTGGACAGCTTTGCATGGGAGAAAACAGGCTCATCCACATCAAGCCCAAGCATCTAAAAGCTTGAAAAGTAACAATTAGCAACTTGTACTGAACCAAAAGCAAACTGCAAAATCGAGCAGGTGAGCAAGAGTTGGCTCAATATTCTGTTTGTGTCAGACTCCCATCAAAAGCTAGCTGAAGCTTCCTGTTTTCAAGGGTTGTCTTGCATTGCATATATTGCACTGGTCTATGCAAGGGGTTACATGAATAACTATGACCAGATCTCTCTTAGAGACAGAAAAGTGCATTCAGGTTCTCAGGTGTGACTGATTAAAAGCATTGAAAGCATTCCTGGGCAGAGCTGCAACTGGGCATCTGGGAAGAAAGCCAGAAGGCCATGAAGCCCTATGAAGAAGTTTTACTTTAATAATAATAACAACTTTCTTTTTTCCTGGGCAAGAGAGATGCCAGAAATGCTAGCATGTTTTTAGATGCTCTTTTATAAAACAAATGACTGCATGTTGTTAAAATTAAGTGGGCTTTAATTATAATTATAACATCCTACTCATACTTTCAGACCAAAGATACACAGTGTTTGTTTGGTTTTTTTAAGTGCAAAGCAGCCACAGGTGGCTTAATGTTGAACAAAAAGCTGGTGAGAGAGAACAAATGTTTCACCTGGGAAGTCCAGAGGATGGCAAAATGAGAACAGTCCTTTTCAGTTGTGGCTTCCCTACTTGGGGAATGCTCTCCCCAGGGAGGCTTGCCTGGCCTCATGATTAAGCACCAGGAAAAAACATTCTTTTTAAATCTGGCCTTTGGCTTTTCATTGTCTACCCTTTTTGCATAGGTGGGATGTTTCGATCTAGTTTTTTTTTTGTCTTTTAGATTGGTTTTTTAATGCTGGTTTTAATATATGTATGCATTTGTTTGCTTGCTTTAAATATTGTAAGTCACTCTGAGTTGTCATGGCAAAAAAAAATTGACTGGTATATTTAATAAATAATAATAATAACAACAAGAACAACAATAGCAACCACAGTCCTTTCTTTGGTGCTATTTGTTCATTCAAAATTACCTGAAGCTGCTTTTCTCTTCGAGAGAGTAAAGAGTGTAGGGATCCTTTGCCTTTCCTGCCAGAGGTGGAAACACAGCTGGGGGCAGGGGCGAGTGTATGCATGGGTGGCAAGGAGAAAAACCCCATCCCTTTCCTCCTGCTGATCCTCAGTTCAACCTGAAGTCATGTGTCATGAGTGGGTTTTTTTTACAAAGCAACAACCATGAAAACAACAACATAATATTGGGTAATACAGTCGTACCTTGGAAGTCAAATGGAATCAGTTTCGGAAGTCTGTTCAACTTCCAAAATGTTCAGTAACCAAATCACAGCTTCTGATTGGCTGCAGGAAGCTCCTGTAGCCAATTGGAAGTTGCGGAAGCCCCACTGGACGTTCAGCTTCCAAAAATAGTTCTCAAACCGGAACAGTCACTTCTGAGTTTGCAGCGTTCGAGAGCCAAAACTTTCGAGAACTAAACTGTTCGGAAAAAGGTACGACTGTACTGAATTTGGTCTATAGGTAGTCATTTGCGACCATGTTTTTTTTTACTAGAAACTTTTTTACTACAAACAAATGCAGTTCTATGTGTTCTGAATTTTAGAGTCCATTGTGATTTTTAAAAGTGTCATCTGCAGTAATAATCTGTATAGATTAAGACCACACTACTTGCTTATGCAAACCATCTTTTTGTGTCTCTTGGAAGGTGTGTTAGGGAAGAAATGAAGGAACAACCCCTTGTTCTCAAAAACCGCATGCACTCAGCACATCTTCAGGTGTAAAACACATGTTGCACTGGGCCAGGGACAGTCCACTGCATCTATAGTCACAACCTGTTTAATTGGAATTTGTGAGAACAAAATTATTCTGGAAATAATATACAGAAACACACACACACACACACAACCAGTCCAAGCTGTGGCCATGAATAATCTGAACAATCTGCAAGGGTTTCCGGTCTGTGGCTAATGGGATGTTTCACCAAGGCTTTGTCACCATGGCAAATACTTTATAATACATAAACATGTGCCGGGCTGAAAATCCACCCACTCTTGCTGAAAGATGGCCAGGTTTTGTAAATCTGCATTCCAGCTACCCTGCTGACTTTTGAGATAAGCCCTTTCAATCAACATTCCATGTGTTTAAGAAAAATGTGTGAAAAGTACAGTTTAGAAGAACATGCATGCTTTTCTATTTTTACAGCTCAAGTTTTCATGTTTTCACGGGAGAACCTGGTTTTTAAACACACACACACACACATACTTCTCCAATGGTTCTGTATTTTCTCCTTTGTTTTTTTTCCTAGGGACAAGCTGGGAACACTTTGCCAAGTTTCTAGTTTCTGATTTTTAGCTTTGGCAGGTGTTATATGAATACTCCAGTTTTAATGAGATTTTCTTGAGGTTTCTGACTGTTCCTTTATGGCTACATTTAGAAGACCAGGTACTTCAATGCAACCCACCGCCTCCCTGCTATATTAGCAGGGCTGCAGAGCTATTTTTAAAGTCCATTTTATGATGTTTCGCTTTAAAAGGGATCAAATGCCTGCAAAATTTTAAATTGCAAGTAAAAGAAATGTCAGAATGAAAGTAGACTCCTGTCCCACCTAGCCATTTAAGGATGGGGTTGTGTGAATGACATCTGTATCTTTGCATGACATTTGGATGTTTGATGCTGGGGGTGGGGAACCCGGCGGTGGAATGAAAGAGTTCTGTATAAGGGAAACATCACAGAGCTTTTGAAGACAAAAAGTGGCTTGCTGCCACCTCTAGGAATCAGTATCTTGCAGTCCTGTGGAATGTGAGAGGTTTTAATAGTCCATTAACAAGTGGAGTGTCACAGCTTCCCCACTTCTGATAAAGCTAGTATCCTAATTCAGACCTACAGCTGTGGGAGCACTCATAAACCAATGGCAAATCAACAACGCTCCACAATGTTCTTTCCCATAGACAAAGCCAGAAATGTGGGTTTCAGTTTCAAGTTCTGTTAGAAATTTGAGTCACTAGGTTCTGTGGGTGCTCGGTGCTTTTTAACAGTTTCCTTGGTTTTTACTGCCAGCAGACTGGTTAATCTTTATAAAAAGTGTGTCACGCTGCTGACTTTGCCAGCATGAGAGAGGAATGCGCTATGATGTTGTTGCCTGGGATATCTAATGATGCATCAAACTTGTCAGACATGCCATCAGCTGTAAACAAAAAAACAAAAAACCCAGACTGGGAAGCACAAGAGAAATTCCTAGATCTACAGAGACACATAGGAAAGAAGGGGTGTCCAGAGGCACAAGCTCTGGAGTAAATCCCATTAACCCAGTTTCTCAGACCCATAACCCAATAGTGCCAGAGCAAAAATGGCTGCCATGGGCAACAAAACAAGAGGTGCCAGTACTTCACCCCTTTCAACATTTCTCTGATGAAAATAGGGACATCCTATTCCATCCCCTCCAAAATTTCTCCAGTGAAAATAGGGAAAGCAGCACTATTGGGGAAAGCAGCACATTCTGGGATGAAATCAGAAGCCGGGACGTACTTTGTAATTTGGGGTCTGTCCCTGGAAAATCAGGACACTTGGAGGGTATGGTACTCCATACCAGTAAATTACTATCACTCACAAAAAGCCCTGCCCATAACTGTTTTCTGGAACATATTGAAATATTTCTGTTCATTAAAATGCACTAACTGTGAGAATAGCTGCCTAGAATACCCTAAACACCCATAGCTCACCTGCTTCCCTCAGGTGTGATGGGGGATATTGACCCATTGCCAGTTGAAATATGATTCAGCAGCCAGTTCAGTCAGCTTTTATACATGGACTGAAGAGGACCACCATCTTGTCACTGGCCTCAGCCAGCTACATTTATTGAGCCTGTGAAAGAGAACGAGTCACCAAAAATAAAACCTATTATTGTGGTACCTCGGGTTAAGTACTTAATTCGTTCCGGAGGTCTGTACTTAACGTGAAACTGTGCTTAACCCGAAGCACCACTTTAGCTAATGGGGTCTCCTGCTGCTGCCGCACCGCCGGAGCAAGATTTCTGATCTCATCCTGAAGCAAAGTTCTTAACCTGAAGCACTATTTCTGGGTTAGCGGAGTCTGTAACCTGAGGCGTATGTAATCTGAAGCGTATGTAACCCGAGTTACCACTGTACATAATGTAGAAGAGTATGCAGTGGGGAGGGGGCCTGGACCTACATAACTACATCCACTTTGACCAGTTAGTCTATTTCTGCAATTCTACACACACTTGCAATGGAGTTCAGAGCTATTTACTCCCAACAGGCTTACAAGTGCATTGCACCAGGTCTTGCTGAACTGAAAAGGGTCTCTGGAGCATATTTCAGAAAGATACTGCCCACTTGCCTTGTTGTGGGGAGCAATCTTTTATTTCCAGTAACAGGAGGATGATAGCAATGGCACAGACAGTGCAAATAAGCCAGGAAGAAAAGTGTTTTGCTTAAATGTTTTAGGAGACAAAGCCTCTCATTTGGGGAAAGTCCTTAGTACATTGGTTTTGCTCACCCATGTGGTCAGATTGCTATACAGTGGTACCTTGGGTTAAGTACTTAATTCATTCTGGAGGTCCGTTCTTAACCTGAAACTGTTCTTAACCTGAAGCACCACTTTAGCTAATGGGGCCTCCTGCTGCCGCCGCACCGCCAGAGCACGATTTATGTTCTCATCCTGAAGCAAAGTTCTTAACCCGAGGTACTATTTCTGTGTTAGCGGAGTCTGTAACCTGAAGCGTATGTAACATGAAGCGTATGTAACCCGAGGTACCATTGTAACTGGGTTTGAAAGAATTTCCTCCCTCTCTTGAATCTTATAAGCTGTCAGCTAGGAACAAAGTTTCCTGCAATGCACCAAGGATCAAGGAAATCAACTCTCTATTTTTCTTCTGTTTTAAAAATGGGCTCCAGAGTCTTTAGAGGTCAATAGAATCTGAAACATATCACAAAATTGGTCCTTTCTGCTTAAGAAGATACATACACCAGATGGCACCCGCACAATTTACTGTTCTGCTTTGGCCAAAAAAATCCCTGCATTGAAATTCCTAATGATAAATGGCCTTTGGGAGCAAGAGAGACTCAAAACTAGGCCATTCTGAGTCATATTTTATAGACCTTTACTATGAATTTGAACTTAGGAAGCACAAATACCAGTGCAGTGTGTGTTGTCTGCCTGCAATTATAAATTGGATTGTTGGGTGATAGGGACAAATTTCCCCCACTAAAGAAAGCTTATGGGAAATTAACATTTCCTTTGCAGCACAGCGGTTTCTTCTAAGAACAAGATTATTAGTGTACAACAGGAAACAAGTTACTCTTGCCTAGAACATTTAGGCCATCTCGAATATTTAAATCAATTTGACCACTGCATTGAAATATTCATTTCCTAATTGTGTAGTGCATGAAATCTGAGGGCTACTCGTGTTTTCCAATAAATGGAAAGCATGCTAAAAGCTTTCATACAAAGAACATCTGGTGATATAAGTTACCCCCCTCTAATACTAATTTTAACAGCTCCCAAATGTGGGTAGAAATACTACTTTTTATACTTTGTTTAAAGTTCATTTCCTGTCCCTAGGATATTTATTGACCCTCTAATGCTGGCCATTTCCACTTTCCACTTTTCCTGTGAGTCTTATACTCGTTTTCATTGACTTCATTCCATTCCTGACCTCTTTTCCCCTCAAGAAAATTAAACACAGCCCAAGACATGTTGGACACCAATTAGTTTTACAGCTCTTCTTACCTCCCCTCCGACTGCATTCTTTAGTTCATTGAATCCACCCATAATGTTACGCTTCAAACCTGCAGAGACAGGGAGGAAAATATAACCACACTGCAAAACGCAGATAATTAAAAAGGCTTTTGGGTAGCAGAAACAAAATTCTGATTGAAAGTGAGGTGCGGAGGGAAGGCTGGAAACAAAGCCGTGAGGTAAAGTTGTTTACTTTTTCCTTTCTTTAAAAAATGCACACTAAAGGGGGGGGGAGTAGTGTCTAACAAGAAGCAATATTAAACCCATTGATACAAAAACAAAGCAAAACAAACAAATGAACCTTTGTCTCTCAACTTTTATATTTGTAGAGAAATAAATGTTTGTTATATTTGAAAAAAGGTTTTGTGTTTTTTTACTTCTTTTTAAAGGCACTATTCACTTTTACAGTCATAAATACTTATCATATGCTAGTCCAGGGGTACCCAATGTGCTGCCCCACAGATGATGTTGGGCTCATAGAATCATAGAGTTGAAAGGGACACCAAGCGTCATCTAGTCCAACCCTCTGCAAGGCAGAAATCTCAAATAAAGCATCCATGACAGATGGCCATCCAACCCCTGCTTAAAAGCTTCCAGTGAATGAGAATCCACAGGTTCCCAAGGGAGACCATTCCACAGTCAAACAGCTCTTACTGTCAGAAAGTTCTTCCTGATGTTTAGTCAGAATTTCCTTTCTTGTAACTTGAAACCATTGTTTTGAGTCCTGCCATCCAGAGCAGGGAAAAAAAAAACTTGTTCCTCTTCCACGTGACAGCCTTTAATATATTTGAAGATGGCTATCATATCCTCTCAGTCTCCTCTTTTCCAGGCGCAACATACCCAGCTCCTTCAACCATTCCTCATAAGGCTTGGTTTCCAGACCCTTGATCATCTTAGTTGCCCCCCTCTGCACACGTTCCAGCTTGTCAACATCCTTCTTAAATTATGGTGCTCTGAACTGGACACAGTATTCCAGGTGCGATCTGACCAAGGCAAAAGAGTGTGGTATTATTACTTCCCTTGACCGTGACACTATACTTCTGTTGATGCAGCATCTGTATGTTGCTGCATCACATGTTGACACATGTTAAGCTTCTGTTCTACTAAGACCCCTAGAACTTTTCACATGTACTATTGGAAAGTCAGGTGTCCCCCAGTTTATATTTGTGCAGCTGGTTCTTCCTGCCTAAGTGCAGAACCTTACATTTGTCCCTATTGAAATTCATTTTATTAGTTTGGGCCCAGTTCTCCAAGCTGTTATGGTCGTTTCGAATCCTGATTCTGTCTTCTGCAGCATTAGCTACCCCTCCCAGTTTGCTGTCACCTGCAAATTTGACGAGCATCCCCTCAATTCCTTCATCCATTTCCTTCATCCACAACTCCCATCAGCCCCAACCAGCATGACTACAGTAATGGTCAGGGATAGGGATGAGAGAGAAATGTGATTCAATTTGCATTCACAGCTGAGCTTGCAAAATTTGTACTTTCCAGAACAATATACAAATCACAACATAACCATCCTTCAAAATTTGCATTGTGTACAAAAATGTAGATATCAAAATTATTATGATATAGATTGGGAGAGGGAGAATTTTTGCTATATTCTAGTGCAAACCTAAAGCAAAGCAGCGATAGTGTTCTTCCTGATTCACGCAACAGTATCAGCATACTCCTTCTGAATGCTGGAAGTACAAATGTTTACAGATTACTTAGCTACTGCAGTTAGAGCCAGAATTTCTAAAAATCAGCCATTAGACAACATGCAAAACTAGGCAGGTTTATTGTGACAGAGCTTCCATTTAAATCAATGGAGCTATCTTCCAAATAAATGTGCTTAGGATTGATTACTTAGTGCTTACTGATGACTCGGCATTCACATAGTTTCATTTGGAGGTGAACTGAAAGCAAAACAGCTTGAAAAATCTTAGTCTAATGGTAAGTGTTCCTTGAATTCTGGTCAGTGCTCTTTTCCATTAATCCAGGAACAGGGATTAACAGCTGTGGTCCTCCAGATGGTGTTAGATTTCCCATTGATTGCAGCCAGAATTGATATCCGAGATATTGATGTAGACTAAATGTCTTTGAGGACCATATTCTCTCCAAGCAATGCTGGTTAGAGAAACTAAGGACAGGAAGTTGAGCACAAAAGTGTCAAATTTAGATTTTATAATCTCCAAATGGAGAAATATTTATCCCTTAGTTCACATGAATTTAGAAACTGGATCTTCAACCATGACGTCAACCAAGACAGAGCATCCATTATCACTGCCAATTATTCTATTTGGTACCCTCAAATTAAGGACACCATTTAAGGCCTCACCACCTTGAAACACTGAATTTTCCACTATTACTGTATTTTTTGATCTATAAGACTCAATTTTTCCCTCCTAAAAAGTAAGGGAAAATGTGTGTGCATCTTATGGAGCGAATGCAGGCTGTGCAGCTACCCCAGAAGCCAGAACAGCAAGAGGGATTGCTGCTTTCACTGCGCAGTGATCCATCTTGCTGTTCTAGCTTCTGAGATTCAGAATATTTTTTTTTCTTGTTTTCCTCCTCCAAAAACTAGGTGCGTCTTGTGGTCTGGTGTGTCTTATGGAGCGAAAAATACAGCACATAGATGCCCTCAGCATACTTATAGGAGAGATGCCTACTATAGGAGAGATGTTGATATGGCACAAAAATGCATTTATGGATGTCATCAGGTTGAGAACATCGTGCAGTATTTGTTGATTTGCCCTTTATATACCATGTCCAGAAATATATATATATATCTCCTATCTTTTATTGGCCTTCTCAGATCAATTCCCCCCAGGAAGTGATAGTTGAACTCATACCCAATAAAATTAAACATCTGGTAGCCAAATTTGTTCTGGCAGCTAAGAAAGTTTGCTGCAGTTAGGTTAATGCATTTCAACTTTAAATTGTTATGCCGTAAATTTTTATGTTGTAGACTTTTATGCTGTAGAACTTTATAGACTAATGCTGTGTGATTTTAGAGGAATGCCTTGGTTTCCCCCTCTGCTGTTCATTGTTAAGTCCTTTGGCTATATACAGTAAACTGAATTGAAATTGGTGTTAAATTCCAATTTCCATCAGTTCTAGCCCACATGGTCAATGATCAGGGATGAAGGGAGCTGAGTCCAGCAACATCTGGAGTGCCACTGATTTCTCATTTGCTGCATCGATCCATCTCCTTCCTTTCCTTCAGGTCAAAACACGGATGTTCACAGTTAATCTTAAACAGATGAACTGTATTTTTAGTATGATAAATGGAACTTGCCAAAAGTTCTCAAATGATGGTCCAGTGGGACGTGATCCAGGTGAATTATTCAGATAGCTATGATGGATG
Source organism: Podarcis melisellensis (assembly GCF_964234715.1). Taxonomy (NCBI): domain Eukaryota; kingdom Metazoa; phylum Chordata; class Lepidosauria; order Squamata; family Lacertidae; genus Podarcis; species Podarcis melisellensis. The sequence goes on along the minus strand of NC_138528.1, from coordinate 105,740,072 downwards.
TCAGCATTCTAAATTAAGAGGCTTTCGTTAAATCCTGTATTGTGAATCAGAAGGAGAATGACAAAAAAAAATATTAGTGTGAGCAAGGATATTGTTGGGTGAAGACATTTTCCACACTAAAGCTTTAAAAAAATGTTTGCCTATGGCAGTATTCAAAGAATATAAACACCTTTCATTCATGCTTAGTCCCCTAAGGGGGAGGTTATTGTTTTGCTGTTTTATTTTACTTATTTACTTGTTTTTATCCTGTATTTTATTCTGTGAACCGCCCTGAGTTCTTATGATGAAGTGTGGTATATAAATCTAATCTAATCTAAATAAATAAATAAGCAAGCCACTGTAACAATTTGGGGAAGAAGAAGACAGTCAGTGCAATTTGGAAAGAATGAGTTACAATTCAAGAAAAAGATTGGTCCAATGACACGAAGCAAGGTGGAATCATTTAATCATTACACTTTAATGGTCGAAATTTGTAAGGGAAAGGGACTGACAATTGAGCACAGAGGCTCACGAATATGCCATTTGAAAGGAGCAATTGTATTTATTATACGTAGAAATTGCTCACTTCAGGATATGCACACACTTCTAACCACACAAGTCTAATGAATTTATATGTGCAGGTTAATAAGAAGCCACCTGCTGTATGCAGTAGAGTGAATAACAGCAAATGAGGTTAGTGGGACACTCATTGAGCCTAAAATTCTGGCTCAGAATAGCATCTAAGGAGTTGAAGCATGCAAAGGTTTGTAGCGTGCCTTGTATGAGGGAGAGGTTTAGAGGAAGTGGGGGGTGCCATAATCAGCAGGCTGTAGTGGTTCCCACTAGCAACACTTTGGATGTCCTATACTCTTCTATAACAAGGAATTTGGAGATCACCTTTGGAACACAAGGGTGAGCACCTTCTTAGATTTCCAAGTGAGTCTCTCCCCAGTGTCATATTAAAGCCAACAGGATAGGCTGGACAGTCTTTAGATATGTATAAACGGCCTCGGTCCTGTATACCTGAAGGAGCGTCTCCACCCCCATCGTTCAGCCCGGACACTGAGATCCAGCGCCGAGGGCCTTCTGGCGGTTCCCTCATTGCGAGAAGTGAGGTTACAGGGAACCAGACAGAGGGCCTTCTCGGTAGTGGCGCCCGCCCTGTGGAACGCCCTCCCATCAGATGTCAAAGAGATAAAGAATTACCTGACGTTCAGAAGACATCTTAAGGCAGCCCTGTTTAGGGATGTTTTTAATATGTAATGCTGTATTGTTTTTAATACTGATTGGGAGCCGCCCAGAGTGGCTGGGGAAACTCAGCCAGATGGGCGGGGTATAAATAATAAATTATTATTATTATTATTATTATTATTATTATTATTATTATGTTAGCAGAGAAAGAGGGTCCCAGTTGCCTGATGGGCAGTTTGACTTTCCTTTAAATGAGCTAGAGACTGGAGTGCAACCCTTGCCTCTACCCCTCTATGCTTTTTACTCAGCAGGACCACCATTGACCATTGGTGATCTTGAATGGTGACATCGGGACAGGGCTTTGGAGAAGAAGTCCAGGACCCCACTTAGCAGAACGAGCAGGAGAGCTCCCAAAACACAGCAGGGCTAGCTTTGTATCTTGGAAGTAAGTGCGGCCATGCATATTGCCATCCACAAAACACCCCCATAAGACCATGAAGGCTAGTGCTCTAGAATTACCCCCACCCACCCATACACACTTCTTTTCTGAAAACTTTGGGGAGCAACATTCATTCATTCATTCATTCATTCAGCTACATTTCTCTTCTACTTTTTCCTCCAAGGAGCTCAAGGTGATGTGTGTGGTTCTCCTTATCCTCGTTTATCCACATAACAACCTGGACTGGCCCAAGGTGACAACAGGTGAAATTAATGAACCTAAGTTAGTCAGGTCCACAATTTTCAGTGCCTCTAACATTAGATACAGCTCTCTGAAGTGATCAGCCAGTGCCTTAGTGCCAAATTCCATATAGAACATAATAGTTTAATGGTAGGAGATTTGCCCAGCTAAGAAAAGCTGATCCATACTCTACCACAGCCTTCAACAACCTGGTGCCCTCCAGATGCTTCAGACTCTACCTCCTGTTGTGCTGGCTGATGGGAGTTGTAGTCCAAGACATCCAGAAGGCACCCAGTTTGTGAAGTCTGCCCTACTGGGCAGTTCTGCATAGGATATGATGGAGTTATAGTTTGTGTGCATGCCCCATTAAAATGTTAAGTCTGTGCCCATCTTTCTTTTAGCCTGTTTCCCAAATAGTCTCAGTGACCCCAGCGACCCCAGATTCTGTCATCACTTGTCATCTTGGCAGGATCTCATTCGAATGCCTCAAGAGCTTGTACTGCTGAGTGACCTTCTGTACTAGCAAGTCTATTTCTTGCCGCTCTTGGCTACTCTGGAACTTGCCAGTGTCTCAAGACTGTCACACAAATAACTGAGAAGAAAACTTTAGGGAAACGTTGGACGTAATCTCCTAGGACAGCGCACGCCTGTTCAAGAAGCAGGATTTGTGATGTGAGGGGACTCAGCGTATTGTGGATTTTTGTGTGTGTGCGTGTGAAAAGCATATTTTCCATTAAAGGACACAGGTTTACGCTCATGGTTTTAACAGCCAGCTCTTCAAAGTGCATGTGGAAAAAATGGGGGTTTCCATAAAAGTAATTTACAGACTGAAGCATTTAGTAGCTAATTCGGCTAAAGTTTAATGTGGAGAACCAGAATGCTGGGCCTCCCAGGGTTGTCAAGGGCAACCATACATATTTTTGATATGAGGAAAGCCTGAGGAAAGTTGAGGGTGGTGATTGATTTGGAGGAGGAGGAGGGTGGGAAATCAGATGTCGCAAGAAAAGATAATATTGATGCTTTGGTTTTCTCTCAGAATTCAGAAATATTATATCCACCTCTGGAGTCATGATTCCAGTGTGGTTTACAAATGGTTGTGGGAAAACATGATAGAGCATTCCACATTTTTTTAGCTGCATAATGCTTCTTAATTTCTTTTTTGTGAGAACATTTTTTTTAAAAAAATTCTGGGTGGAATTAATCCTTTAATTTACTCTTCATAATCCATCTTCCTAGTCACTTACACAGAACACAGTGACAATTCCACTTGTACAGTGAATTCATGTTCAACATATCTCTGAATACAAATAATAATAATAATTTATTATTTATACCCTGCCCATCTGCCTGGCCTTCCCCAGCCACTCTGGGCGGCTTCCAACAAAATATTAAAATACAGTAATGCATCAAACATTAAAAGCTTCCCTAAACAGGGCTGCCTTCAGATGTCTTCTAAAAGTCTGGTAGTCGTTGTTCTCTTTGACATCTGGTGGGAGGGTGTTCCACAGGGCGGGTGCCACTACCGAGAATGCCCTCGGTTCCCTGTAACTTGGCTTCTTGCAGTATGGGAACTGCCAGAAGGCTCTTCGCACTGGACCTCAGTGTCCGGGTAGAACGATGGGGGTGGAGACGCTCCTTCAGATACAAAACCATGGTTATACTTTGTATGTGTATGACTTCCTGCAAGGTGACTTTTGGCAGTGTCCTAATTGGAGATCCAGTTGAAATGCAATAATCTAAATATATTTTACACTGTAATCCCTCAGGGCAGAGGCCTGTTCTCTTATACTCTGCACGTGCCCCACACATACTGGTGATGTTAAAGATAACAACAAGCAGGACTTGCCATGTGGGGTGTTGCCATGTGGGGTGCTACTGCTGGGGGTTCCAACTACTCAGTTCCCCTCTTTGTTCTGTTCCCCATGTCAGGAAGCTGACCATCTTTCCAGCCCAATGGGCATATTTGGTCTTTCATTTGATTGCTTTGGGGTTCCTCCAACTCAGTCTTTCATATTTTCCTTTTTTGGGGAGGTGCTTCTACAGTGCTTGGGGCTCCCTCAACCTTGTTGATGCTTCCCTCTTGTGCATGAGTGGAGACATTTCAGCTACATTAGGACTGGCATTTATAGAACTGATTTTCCAGTTAGAATTCATGATAAAATCGGTGTGATTGTAATATTGGCCTATCATGTGCTCTGCAAAACTCAAGACACTGAACAACTGGGCATGTGTATTTCAACCTCATTCACAGGACCAAGTTCCACATGAATCTTCATAGTGAGATAAAAGGTCTGTACAAGAAACCAAATATCATGTGAAACCATTCTTCTTAAATAAAGAGATACCGCACAAACCTTTAGGGCTAATCCATACTTTCACATGTCTTTCACCTAGAAAGTGGTTTTCTGCTTGACCCTCTGGGCATGGATCCAAGCGGTTTCCCCCTTGCCCTGCTCCTTTCCCAGGGAAAACTTACTCTTTAGTGCTAAATCAGAGCAAATGTCAATCAGGAGAATACCTGAATTGCCCTTTGCTCAGATTGAGCACTAAAGAGCAGTTTCCCTGGGGGGAAGCAGCAGGACAAGAGGATATGTGGATAAGCTCTTGGTCTCAACACTAGGTGTGTGCGCGCTGTAAACAATCAATCAAAATGAAAATAAGGAGTTACCTTTTGAAAGGCAAAGGGAGACATTTATGGAATGCACGTTTAGTGGTTTAGTTGTGCACACACAGAGAATTGTATTAAGTCCTATGCAATCAACCAAATCAAGGGATGTTGTGAAAGGAAGGCTGTATGAAGGGCTGATTACAAATGCTCCAAATAAACAAAGCAAACAAAATAAAGCTCAATGTATACCAGCAATTTCAAATGTGGGTGCATGTAAAATATATTAACATGCATTTCATCAACGCCTCCTTTCTCCGTCTAAAAAGCCCATCATAATGTTCAATACAGGTGCTTACAAAAGAGCAGGGAATAGTAAGAAGATGAGTGGGGTGAGGCACATAAAAACTCATCACTATTATGATAGAAAAATGAATCATAAACTAAGGTAAGCCTGCATAATTTGTGGTCTGGCAAACTGAATGCAGCTTGCTAGGCTTGCTCACCAGGTGGGACATTTCCTGGTCTTGCTCTGGAACACAATGCATGTGAGCTGGATCCCACTAAGTCAGAACTTCCCTCCCTCTCCTCCACTCCCTGCACCACCACCACCACCACCCCATGCTACCTCAAAATTTGCTCAAGGAGGTTGGGGAAAACCCAGAGCAGATTTGAAAGATAGGTTCAAGGTGCAGACAGAAGTTGTCCCACTTGCTTGGTGACTTAGTTGAATACAACCCTGGGTGGATGTGTATTATACATCTGACAAACCACGGTTCATACCTGCTGGGCTTCATTAAGCTTGATGGATCAATGTTGTGTGGGCCTGAGGTGTTGTGTGGGCCTGAGGTGGGGCCATAATCTAATGACATACATTATTTTGACAACTAACTTAGATGGCTTTAAAACAGGATTTATGACTGATGACCAGTGGTTGTGATAACTGAATGAAACCTTCATGTCCATAAACCATATACCTCAGTCAATGCTAGGTTGACTTCAGATAGATACAGTGGTACCTCGGTTTTCAAATGCCTCCATAGTCAAACTTTTCGGAACTCGATTGTTGAAAACCCAGAAGTAAATGCCTCGGTTTTCAAACATGCCTCAGAAGCCGAACAGGAAACACAGCTTCCGTTTTGAGTTTTCCATATTGAGGCTTCCGTTTTAAGGCTTCTGCTTTCAATTTTCGGTTTTGGAACATTTTGGAACTCAAATGGACTTCTGGAACAGATTATGTTCGAAAACCAAGGTACCACTGTAGTAGAAACCATTATGGCATTAATGGCAAGCGAAGTCCCTGAAAAACAAAATGTACTTTCAGCAAACAACAAAATTGCATTAACACCAACATTGTACTAGCATAGATGCTTGGCTTAGTTCAGTTGGTAAGTGGTAATACAGAATGGGTGCTACTACTGAAAAGGCCCTAACCAAACCTTTGCAGGTTGAGACATGATCAGGAAGGTCTCATCCAATTACCTTAACTTATGACTGATCAGGTTTGTATGCAGAAAGACTATCCTCTCTGTAAGCCAATTTCATGCTGTGGCAGTTAGTGCTACTCATTTTGGGATGTGTATAATGAGCATGGCAGGATTCTTCACTCAGCACTTTAGCTGCTGCATATTGCAATAGCTGCACTATTGCCTCTGGGTTGGTCACTGTTGGTCACAGGAAGCTCCAATTCCCACCAGCCCCAGGGGCCAGGGATGATGCAAACTGCAGTCCAATTTGCTCTGTGTTATCAGCTTAAGGAAAGCAGTGAATAGTCATTAATAGTCATGAAAATAAGCATGAGAAATGTGGTGGCAGGTGGGTAGAGTAATCACAGCATATTTGCTGCAAAAGCCAATAATTCAACATAAATGAAAAGTCTTTAAATCCTCCAAACCTGAATTATCATACTGTGTAGAAAAATCACTCTATGGTGACTGAGTGCCATTAGCTAATAAAGATCAAAACACGCAGCACAGTGATACAATTTTTTTTCTTGAGGAGGAAAAAGGGATGTATTTGTGACTGGAGTAATGAAACATTTATTTCTTGGATGCCCTATGACTCCTCTTTTATTTGGATGTGAACAGACAACCAGGCTGGCTTTATCTGTGTGTTTTTAAATCGAAAGAACTTGCAGTAAATGAATGGCAATTGGGTGGGTGGATGGAAAACCAGCCCATCATTTCCTATGCTGTTTCTTTCCCCTAAGATGTGGTTGCAGAAATCTCTTTTGAATTATATTTCACTCTCTAGATGACTCAGGGCCTTGGTTTGAAATGGTTGGTGCCAGATTTTGTGTACTTTGCATTCCACACTGGCATGTATTGAATATTCAGGAAGTCTTCCAACAGCCTGCAGTCTGGTGCATTCATTAACCACAAGTTCAGGAACCAGATGGCCACTCCCTGACTGCCCTCGAGTCTTGTAGAAATGAACATCTGGAGAGAGGAAAGAAAACTGCACTTGATAGCCCTACCCCTGGCCTCCAGTGCTGATCAACCTACCTGTGTGCACCAATGCATGCATACTCCGAATGCTGCAATCTTTTTCTTCCCCTCCAGGACATAGACTATACATTTATGATCAGTGCATCCTGGGTTTCAATGCATGGGGCTAGGGCTGGAGACAGGTGACACAGCTGACTGCTTGAGATGCTGGGCTTGGCAGGAGACTGAGCATGGGTGACTCAACAATCCACTCAACAGCTAAAATACATCATACAAAACTGTTCAACTTGTAAAGCTGGAAATGCTGGCCTGTATGCAGTGCTGGATTTATGTATAGGCTAAGTAGGCAGTAGCCTTGGGCCTCTAAATCTAGGGGGCCTCGCTAGCCTGCCCTCTCCCTAGTGCCGCAGTCTCCCCTCTCCCAAAACGTCGCCTAGACACCCCAACTTTTACACGGGAAGACACCCGAGGACACCAAAACCTGCATTCCTGTACCCGTGAAAATCTACGAAAGCATATATATATATATATATATATATATATATATATATATATATATGAGAGACTTAGGGCTAGCCAGGGGGGCCCAATTTGAAGAAGTGAGGCCCAACTTGAATTTTTTTGGTAGAGTCTCCATAGTCACTTACGGATTCACTGTTAAGACCATGTTTATAGAAGACAATCTTGGCTATGAGTGATCGCCAAAGAAGAAGAAAAGAGGAAGCTGTTTAGCCGCACACAGCCTCCTAAGGAGAAAACATTGTGGGCAGTGCCTGGCAGCAGGCTGGTAAATTATGTGTCAAGGGGTGTGAACCGTGCAAGGCAACGTCATCATGGTTGTGGTAGTTGTCGATTCGCCTCCTCTGCCTGGCAAATGTGTCTCATCAATGTGCATCATCGTGGGTGGTAAGTAATGGCAGAACTTTGAAGGGTGCTATAGGAGTGGCTGTCAGTGCTGCTATGTCCTGACAGCTGTTGCTGTCTGCATTTGGAGTACAACTCTATTACACTGGTGTAAACCCTGGTGCAGCAGAAGCCCAGAATAGCAGCAAATAAAATCTGCTTATACATCAGCGACTGATAAGACTTGTCAACCAGTCCTTCCAAAGTCTTCCTAGATTATAAAGCTCCAAAATACAGGCCAAAAGAGAGCAGGTCTGGGAAGAGTGAGGCATACAATGGGCACCACCAGTGAAAAGGCCCTGCTCCATGTAACTCCTGCCCTGACATTTGAAAGGGTGCCCACTTGCCCTCCTACTTGAAATGGAATGCTTTCTGTTGGAGGTCCAATATAAAGACCATAAGAAGGGAGAGCAGGGACCTTGAAGTTCCCAACAGCTGTTAATCAAGCAAGCAAGCAAGCAAACATACATACACACAGGTCACCTTTGTCACAGTTAGGATGCCTATGACATGGCCAGGCCTGTGCCCAATCTTGTTTTTGTACTATCTTGTTTGTTCTCAGCAACCAAAATTATATTATCAACATATACAAGCAGAAACCTTTTCCTTTATTTGCAAGGAATCATACAAAACAAAGCGGCACTAATAAAGAAAAGTTCCAGGGTGGCAACAGAAAGCAAACTAAAAATGCTTTTGTAGCTAATTTTCCTCCCAAAGAGTTAAATGATAACTCATCAGAGGCAGCTAGAGTTGCAAATGGAAACAAAATATCTGTGAAAGGAAGAGGAGTAGGTTTGCTCAAGTGTGTTGCAGGTCGAAATATTTTTTTTAATGAAGTGAGAACAGTAGTTTACTTGCTTGAATTAACAAATAAGAAAGTTTTGAGAATTTACATACTAGATTAAAATTGATTAATTTATTGAGAAGCATAGCTGTCAACGTTTCCCTTTTTAAAAGGGAAATTCCCTTATTCCAAATAGGATTCCTCACAAAAAAATGAAAAAGTTGACAGCTTTGTTGAGAATGGTATAGTAAAAAAACATTGGGGCCTAATTTTAATAGTAGAGTGCCTGGCATCCTGTGGGTAATCTCCTTCTTTATTCCCACACTGTGGCTGCAGACCAAATCACCTCTCAGGAGAGCAATGAGATTCAGGTGAGGGTCAGATGCCTTGTCAATCCCAGCAGGTATATAACAGGCCTGCATCCTGGCCAGGCCTGTGTCCTGGCCAAGATCCACCTGACGCCCCCCCCCCCCGGTTGTCCAGTCCCAGGTGCGCAGGAGGGTGGAGCTGGCCAGTCACCTCAGTGTCTCACTGTCTCGGTCACCCTCAAACTCGCGACGCAAAGCCTCCCACAGCAGAAGAGCCTGCCGTGGCGCTCTGACCAATGGGCGGGCTCTTCCCCCAACTCAACTCTTGGGCCCCAGACTCTCGGCTTGGTGCCCCTTAGAGCTTGGCGCCTGAGTGCCCCATACCCATAGCACCTATGGGCAAGACGGCCCTGGTCCTGGCCAGGCTTGCGTCCTGGCTAGGCCTGCGTCCTGAAATTATATACAAGGAAAAAATTCAGATGTCCTTTCCTAATGTGGAAGTAATATTCCTGGGTGCCTGAATTTTCTGAAAAGCCCATGGTACCCTTTCCTGAGCTTTCTAGGAAACATAGGAGGGTGAGGCTGCATATGAACCACCTGATAGCTGCTCATTTTCCCCCTTTTCTTTAAGTGTTGTTTTTTTTTAAATGAAGACATTTAAAATAAATTCTAAAGTGCCCTGAAAATCAGGCAGAAAAATAGAAGCTTCCTTTGTAATGGAACAAAACTTTTTAGGGGTTTTAGCACAATATGAGATGTAGGGTAAAGGTTGTTGTTATTATTATTTCCAACTCTCTCTTCAATAAAGCTTTTAACAATAATCATAATAATAAAAATTCTCCCTTTCCACCCTCACAATCTCCCTCGGATGACGACCCTCATAATCTTCTTCTATAGGGTAAACGTTTTGTGACTCTTTCCCATTCCACAGTTTTCAGGCAGCAAATTGCCTCATGGAGCTGCTATTCTTCCCAGAGGATAAATTAGTACTATTTATATCTTTTCTCCAATATAGGCATAGGGAGCAGAAAATCCACCACTGGGAAAAGGCTTCAAAAGCCACTCCCCTCCAATTCAGTCTTCCACTTTAGATGGCATCCTTCATCTCCACTTCTGAATTTTTTATATATTTTTAATGTCAGGGACAAATATAAAACATGCCTGGAAAATGGCAGAAAAGACTTCCATCTTGTTAGGTTTAGATGGTTACGTGGTCTTTATTCTTATTCTGGATAAATTGTGTAATCTGCACATATTTGAATCACTACAGTAGTTTTGTTAGTGGTTCTCTTTTTTTAGGTTTGAACACTATAATATTGTGCAACATACTCAGCTAGGAGCTTTCTACTCCTTTGAAAGCTGGGCCCTGGAAGCTTATTTCCCATCAGCCTAGCCAGCATTTCCCTAATTTGCATCAATCAGTGATGGAAGTTGTAGCCCAAAACATCTGGAGGGCACCAGGCTGAGAAAAAGTTATACATTTGAAGATATCAAAAATCACAGCCTGGCTAATACCTTTATTATGACCAACCAAAATAACTTTTTGCCATTTTGGCTGGTTCTAATGAAGGTATTGCCCTTACTTACGTACTCAAGGATAATTCTTTTTGAAGCACACCTGTGAAGGGTAATAACATCCACAAAAATACAAATGAATATAGATGTTTTTAAACCTAAAATAGGGGACACTATTAAAGGCTTAGTTGAGCACATATTTCTCATCCTTACTGTGATGAACCTGGATCCCATCTCCTTTTGTCATCTTATTTTTCCACAATGGAATGCCAGGATTTAGGTAAGTCACTACCTCCATTCCAATTAGTGCTAATAGGATTTACCTGTGCTGTGTAAATCCTCCAATCTTCTATCAATAAAGCCTATTGTAATGACACACTCCAGTGATCCCCAACTATACTTCTAGGAGTGCTTGAGGCAATGCAGTGACATTTGATTTTAGGAACAGAGGATCCAAAGGATATTTTTGTGTGTGTCAGTTGCACCAATTAGAATCCTTTCTTTTAAAAAACACATATCTTATTCTCAAGTTACCAATACCTTTTTCAGTACACACAAACACACACACAGTTTCCCATATCATATCTTAACATTATCAATATATTTTCTCATCCTCTTCCAAGTACTTTTCCACTAAGAATTGCAGAAAGATGAAATAATGGCACTGCTCTGGTTTCTAAGCAACCAAGTTGTCCAGGATCATGAAGAAGACTAAGACATGTCCTGGAGACTGATGAGCATTCAGACCCACCCACTCCCATATAAATAGCAATATATAAACTACATTTCTTATGTTTAGCCTCCACAAATGTATAGTATGATATCATCTCATAAAAAACAGTTCTTGAAATAGTTTCCCCCAGCATGAAAAGTTTTCTTTCACCTTCAAAAGGAACTTCCATTGTCTAGTTCTGTTTTGAAACCCACAGCAACAAAAGCCTTTTCAAGGGAGCTTTTCAGGCGGACATCAGTCAGAAAATATCATAAAGACAAATCTAGGCATTTTGGAACTTCCACTGGTCTAAAGATACCAGCTTTTGAAATATCTAAATCCAAGTCATTTCACCTAAGCGTAAAATGAAACTGGTAGGCAGAGTAAAAATTATCCTCTAAAACTGGAACTTCTGCATTCATAGCATGTGCTCTGCCACTGAGCATCTTTAAATGTGAGGAGGTGGAAATGACGGGTATTTATAAGTTATGGAAGATAACCTTTATTGTACTCCCTTTATTGTACTATCAGAGCTTTCAGGGGGTTAGCGAGTGAAACTGACTGGCAGTAGAATTGGAAGCAAATTTATTTATTTTACTTAAATATTTATAGACTGCATTTCTACATAAAATATCACAATCCTTTTTAAATAGTGCCAGGTTAACTTATGGGGTCCACTACCACAATATGTAGTGACTGGCTACTAACTTAAACTGTGTTGCTTTAAATTATAATTATTCTGTTTCTTCAAATTATAAGCCTAACATTGCACTTATTTCAGTATACAGTCTTGATGTATTTCACAATGCTGTGCTTCTAAGTTATTTCACAAAGTTCTGAGTAGCTTTTAAGGTTAGGCCTCACCTTTGACCTTATGAGTTCGAAAACATAACACAAATAGACTTTTAAAAATAATAATAATAATAATAATAAAGCTTTTATATCCCCGTTTGTCCTCTCAAATTCTGATAAGGTATGCAAGCCTTAATATAAATGCTTGAACTCAGGAATGGGGTGGTCATTTTGTTTCCATTTAGAATTAACCATGATCTACTTTCTTTCTTTCTTTTAGGTTCATGAAAGAGTAGAGGTCTATCCAAAAAAATCCTGGATGATGGATCTACCAGTGGCCATTGGCCATGGCAAGATGGAACCTTTATGTTCAAAAGCCTTTTAACAGCAGGGTCTGTTGTCTTCATTGGAAACAGGATTCTGGACTAGACAGCTCTGTCAATCTAATGTGGCCCAATTCTTCCTTTGTTCTTATTAGCATTCAAAAGGGAAATTGGTCCTCTACCCAAGCCTTCACGTGATTATAAATTGCAGCTAATGATTTCATTTCATGGATTTGAGATGAAAGAGGTTCACTGCCCTAATTACAGAAAGGATGTTGGGGGGAAAGTCATCCCTCATAAACTTTTCATCTAAAATGAAGACCCCCATTGGCTATACAAGTCATGCGACAACAAAAAGTAAGCAAAGCACAAGGTGATTGGTCTTCAGAATCCCCCACAAGAAGCAGAAACTTCAGCTCCAGTTACTATGGTTGCAGTCCACAAATCACTTTCTCGTTGGGATTATTCCTGAGTGAGTGGTTTGTGGACTAAAGCCTATGTAAAGTTTCTGTCTTTTAGAAACCATTTAAAGACTTAGGTCAAGTGACTTGTGGCTTAATCTTTTAATTCTATTGCTTGATAAGATTCTTTGTAGGTTCATTGAACAAGGAATGCAGACTTTTTCTTGTTCCCCTAAAAGGAGTTACCCACTGGAACAACTGGAAAATGAGCTGTACTTATAAGAAGGGGACTTGAACCAATGTGTTTCAATAGCAAGTTTTCTGGGTTGAAAAAACTTTCATGCTTCCATTCATGACCTTTTGAACAGGATACAGACAATACATATAGAATGGAAGCCTGCAGGAGGTCTAAAATGCTTCTTGTGATTTCAGCCCTGAACAATCATGGCTTTATTTTGATTTCCCCCACCCCAATATATTCATGTATGCTCTCCTCTTGCAAAATCTTCCTGTTTCCCTGTTTGAACAGTTAGCACTATCCTGTCTCTTCTTCTAGTCTCCCCGCCTTGTTTCTGCTCCTTTCCATCTTTTCATTTTGTCTTGAGGAAGATTATACCATTCTTTCCCATACAAAACCCCTTTGATCCCTTTGCTCCTCGTTTTTGATGTTGTTGTTAATGCTCTTTTTTCTTTATTTCTTCCATCTCTTTTAGTTATCATCAACCTCTTTGTCATCTGGCGCATTGTCTTCCTAATTTAAGAATGCTGCTATCTCACTATCGTTGGGGGTGACTATTTCACTTGCTACAGTTGCTATCAACTATTGTCCTTCAAACATCAGGTGAAGTTGCAACTCTTTCCCCAGATCTTTGGGTAGGATGAAGTGGTGTTATTGATTTATTTCTCTATCAACAACCTTTCACATATGTCTCAAGGTAATTCACGAAGGTACCATAGAAACTACTAAAATTAGTTTTAAAAAGAGCGGGTGGTATCAAATGCACTTGTTCCCTTAGTTCTTGCACAGTGGAAGTTAAAAGGTGCAAAAGGAGAGGAAGCACGATAGTTTTGTTGTGCAAGCGTAAGAGTTTGTGTTAATGCAACATTAACATCCTTAGTGCCACATTGGGTGGGTGCAAGCCCTTACAAGAACAACTGCAATTGGATGGGCAAAATTGGATGCCACTCTTCATCTTCAAGGAGCTACAAGACCCTTTATTATTTTCATTGCAACAGACTAATGTTGCTATCCTCCTCAAACTTCCCAGTGTACTTCACCTTGCCAACCATCAATATTCAGTTTTGAAATATGGTCGCACCATTTCTTTCATGTTTCTGTTGGAGGATCTGTCTTGTCCTTCTAGCATAGGGAAGGAAAGGCTGTAGACCTGCAGATATTCTTCTGTTCTCACTAATGTTTCTTCCTGATTATCTGATATTTATTTTTCACCATATGAATCTCAATATGGCCAAGACAGAGTTCTGGTAATTCTATCTGTCACTGTCCCAACTGCCTGTTTCTCTCTGTTGATGATGTCTCATTCACATATCTTTTGTATTTCTCAATCTTAGAGTTTCTTTTCATACCACTCTTCTTTTTAAATCTTTTATCTTTTTTCTTGTACAACTAACTGTGCAATCCTATCTTTGTCTACTCAGACGTAAGTCCTCTTGAGTTATATAGGACTTAAAAGGTAAAGTAAGGTAAAGGGACCCCTGACCATTAGGTCCAGTCATGACCGACTCTGGGGTTCCAGTGCTCATCTCACTTTATTGGCCGAGGGAGCCGGCGTACAGCTTCCGGATCATGTGGCCAGCATGACTAAGACGCTTCTGGCGAACCAGAGCAGCGCACGGAAATGCCATTTACCTTCCCACTGGAGCGGTACCTATTTATCTACTTGCACTTTGATGTGCTTTCGAACTGCTAGGTTGGCAGGAGCAGGGACCGAGGAATGGGAGCTCACCCCATTGTGGGGATTCAAACCACTGACCTTCTGATCGGTAAGTCCTAGGCTCTGTGGTTTAACCCACAGCGCCACTGCCTGGCAAATGATTGGGAGTTTTGGGAGTAATATTTTAAACATGCATTCATCTGTTTTTGATGGTTCTGAATCCTAAATGGAAAAAAAAATCATTTTGCCAAATGCCTTTCTGCATTGTAAGATGGACTGCCATCTTTTACTTGTTTTGTAAAACATGGTCTCTTTGCTATTGCTATTGCTGTTGCTGTGTCAACACTTCAAATGTGCTGTGTAAGTGATGACACACTAATAATAGTAAAAGTAGTAATAGCTGTAATCACCACCACCACCACCATCATTATTAATAAGACACACTTTCCATATAAAGCTACAATTAAATATTTGGTGTTATGAAATCCTAGGAACATTTCAGATCTCATCTCTCCAGTCTCTCCCTCACCCCATGCAGTTATTACACTGTCAGCTCCACCTTAACTCTTCACTACATTGAATTGGGGGGGGGGGTCATAGTCTTAATGGAGAATTTCTCAGGCCAATCCAAAGCAATGCTTACTATAAAGAACAATGGCTAGGGAAACCCACAAACTGCATCAGCTTCTCTAATTGCATCTGACAGCTTACTGCCCTTGAGGCTGATGGAACTCTGCAGCTTAGAGGAACTGTGGATCACAGCCAAAGTGCTACGTTCTGGAGCTTCTTAAATACAAAAGCATGTAGAGGAAAATGTCAGGTCTCCCCCCTCCCAAAATGTTCTTCAGGCACATCTTGGTTAACAAAGCAGGTTTCTCACGTATTTTCAGTGAACAGCTGAAATACTGCCTGTAAAATAGCTATATGAGAAGGTCCATGTGGCTAGGTATTTTCAGCCACAGAAGACACTCAAGACACTTGTTTCATGCCTGAGCACTAAACACTGCCTGTGTGTAGTCATCAAACAGTGATTCCAGTTATAATGCATACTCCAGCATGCAAGAGAAAGTCATATTCCATCTTGCTGACACACTATGCTTCAGCCGATGGTGTTGCAAGTTGTTTCTTCACTGAAGCTGAACTAAGAAATGTCTGGATGTATTTGGAAGATTATCCTATTACTGTTCCTTGGCAGTGCTTACAAGGGCAATTGTTAGCACAGAGATGAATAAGCAACAAATAACTAAGGACCATAATCTTCCATTAACAAATAAATAACCAAAGCCCTTAAGCTCCCATCATAATGTATTGAAACAAGGTACAGATCAGCACATTGGTAAATAGCTTAAGGTTTACTATAACTCAGTTGCTCAAGGGAATCGGAGGAGATCTAGCAGTAGACTGGAAGCTAATTCTTTGGCAATGGGGGAGCAGATGTTTAAGACTAATTGGGTGACTCTCTTTCTGTGTAATAGGAGTAGGCAGTGTGTCACCCTTCAGATGTGTTGGACTTCCATCACACTTGCCCATTGGCCATGCTGGCAGGGGCTGATGGGAGTTGTAGTCCAACATCTGAAGGGTGACACACTGCCTACTCCTGTAATAGGGTATCATTGTCGGATTCCAACTCCCATCAGGCCAAACCAGCATGGGGTGATAGAATTGGTACTCAAAACATCTAAAGGGGACTATGTTGGAGACGGTTAGTCTACAGCACTGCACTTATAGGACATTCGTCTTCCGCTGCTTAAGTCTTGCTAGTTGCAATTGTTCTCCAAAATTCCTGACAACCCATGCAATCTTTAAAAGTAATGTGATACCCAGGAACATACTCTCCCCCCCCCTTTAGTAATTTATATACATCAAATCACTTGGCCTAGTGACATTCATGAAACATGATCACAACATGACTCTAACTCTGTTATCCCTATTGTTTATAGTCACTTTCTTTGGAGAAACCCATTAGCTTAGAAAGGATTGCTTTAAAAAAACACACCAGTGGAAGCAATACAAGCCTTACTGATTATTACATTCAACAGTCAAGCCATCCAAATTCATTCCATTCAACATGGGCTATTTACTGAACATTTATTCTCAATTGTTTGCAAGGACATTATATGTTATTGCATCAAGCAATTGCTATTTCAAACTTTTGAGTGCCTTTCCCTGCCACTTTCCTTATCACAAAAATGTCCTGTTTGCAGGGGGGTGGGATCAGTTTAATTGCACAACTTGAATTTGCCACACTGTGATTGAATACCATCCAAAAAAAAAAGTGGCAGTCTGGAAGTGCCTAAGAAGGAATATTATGGCAGCAGAGGCTTGGATCCCTAATAAGAAATCAAGATACATTACAGTTGCCCGGTACCAGATCCATAAAATCATAGAGAATCAACTAGTCCAAGCTCTGCAATGCAGCAATCTCAACTAGATTATAGATGACAGATGACCATCCAACCTCTGCTTGAAAACCTCCAAGGAAGGAGAGTCCCCAACCTCCCTAGGGAGTCCATTCCACTGTTGATCAGCTCTTACTGTCAGAAAGTTCATCCTGTTGTTAAGTCAGAGTCTCCTTTCTTGTAATTGAATCCCTTGGTTCAGATCCTATTGTCCAGAGCAGGAGAAACAAACGTGCTCAATCCTCCATGTGACACCCTTTAGATATCTGAAGATGGTTATCACATCTCCTCTCAGTCTCATCTTTCCCCGGTTAAACATACCCAATTCCCTCAACCGTTCCTCATAAGGCTTAGTTTCCAGACCCTTGATCGTCTTGCTGGCCCTCCTCTTCTAACGTTGCAACTTGATGCTTTTAACTTCATGCCTGGAAAATATTTTGTCAGTCCTGGAATAGAAAAAAAAGGTGTTGGGTAAAACATCAGTTAATATCAGGAAACCTACTTACTGGGCAAGTCAGAATTACTTGTGTATTTATCATGATTATTAAATATATTTCTATTTCCATCTGTTTTCCATCACAGAACTCAAGAGACTGTAGATGTAGCTCCTGGGCAGTTTCCCATCCAGGCAATAACCAAGCTCAGACCTGCTTAGCTTCCACAAGGTGGCTGCATCATGCACCCTCAGACCATGATTCTAAGTTGGCTCCTGAAGGGTTGCATAGAACATGCAATTTAACTTATTCAGCTTTTTATATCACACTGAAGAAATGTTGGGAAAGTGGTCAGACCTCACCTTCCATACATCTTGTAACGTATATAAAATCTCTCTCATTGTGTGGATCTTGCAACAATATTTCAGTTCTAGTATACAATCTTTCAAACAGGAAGAAAATCACTAATATGTCGGGGGTTATTAGGGGGTGAGTTAGAGCAGTTGCTATTTTTGGGTAGGATTCAATCATGTACAGGCAAATTCAGGTTGCACAATTACGTTTGATTGGGAAATATTGTGTGACAAGCCTGCTTTTCCAAAAGTCTGGACTATTTGTGGTAAGTAAAATGATGAGGAAATGCACTGGAAAGTACGGGATAACTCCTGGTTTGATGCAATGTCATGTAGCCTTTCCAGAAATAAATCAGAATGAATGGTTATTAAACAGCCAATGTCATCTAATCTTCATGCAAACACATTGGGATGAATGTTCAATAAAGAGGTTGTCTGGAAGCTCCTTTAGAGTAGAATCAAAATGTTTCTTGTATATGTGAAGAAAACCCTGAAGAACAATGTGAATTCAGGAGTTTCTGGCTACCACTGTTCAAAGCTGAATTCTGCCTGATATTCTGCCTTTTTAAAAAAATCACTCATTCTTGGTGACTCATTCTTGGTCCTAATGGTCCTAAACCATTTAGAACCATTCTTGGTTCTAAAATAAATATATAAATAAAATGGAAGTAGCATGGGAATTAACACAAATAAAAATGTTTAGCTGACAAAGCAGCCATGTCTACAACAGTGGTGAGTGGAGGGTTGTGTGAAAGGGTGTAGTAGTGCAGCAATCAGTGAGGCAAAGTACAACTACTTATTTCACAGCATTGATGATGGTAATGGTGATGTCATCGTCATCTCCTGAGGCCACATTTGCCAGTCCTTGTCACACCCCATAAATAAGATTTTATCAGAAACTGCACCAAATATGCTAAGCAGAGAAAGGCGTAGGTTACATGAAGATGCATGGCCAAGGATTAAACTGCCACTTCAATTTGGGGAAAATAAACTCTAAAACCTTTTAGTATAACCAACCAAAATGCCATAAAACAGTGAGCAAGCTTTGGGGTCCATAAGGTCATATATTAAACAAAGCATGAAGTCAAGGGGTGGGTGGGGGGTCTAATAATAAATTAAATAAATAAATAAACAAAATGTTGAGGGGTGGAGTGCATGAAAATAGCTGGCTTTGCTTTGAATTGATAAGTTTCATTTTACTATACACTCTCAGAAGGAGTATGGATTTGGGGCTGTCATGAAGAGTGCCTGTGGTTCAGAATCTACTTCTATGTCATTGCTTGTGTGTAGAGATTTAGACCAGCACAGTGAGACCTCTCACACTGAGAGAGTTTGGCATGAAAATCCATTGAAATTAGGTCCTGGCCCAACCCCATTCAGGAACTGGATTCTGTTTT
This sequence comes from Podarcis melisellensis, assembly GCF_964234715.1. Classification (NCBI taxonomy): domain Eukaryota; kingdom Metazoa; phylum Chordata; class Lepidosauria; order Squamata; family Lacertidae; genus Podarcis; species Podarcis melisellensis. The sequence continues at coordinate 105,720,955 of NC_138528.1, read as the reverse complement.
TCATTTGTTCAAAGTTCTTTATCTTCTGGAAATCTGCACTCATATTAATGTCAGTAATTATGGTCCTCCTGCTATTTATTTTGTTGTAGTATCCAAGCTGTGATGAACTCTATCCAGCCAGTCATTAAATCAAAAAGCATGTCTCCTCATAATGGTCTGAAATTGGTGAAATATTGTCTGGCGACAAGGTCACGTTACTTAATTTCGGAAGACAAGAATTCAGCATTTGGAAAAGGCAGTTAATGCTAAGTAGAGGCTAATGAGAAAACCGCTGGTGTATTATGTCTTTGTATTTTAGTTCTTTGAGAGGATTTCATGTCATAATTATGGGTCAGCAGAAAGGAAATTGCCGTCTCTGTGACAGAACTTGCTTTTGAATTTTAATGCTGAGGTGATCTGTAGCTTTGTGAATTCCCCCAAAGAGGAAAATATAGGATCTTGTAACCACTTCTAAACATAAACCTCGTTTGTGAGGTATCACTAAAATAAGTCACAGGATTGCCTCATAATTGGTGCTCACCTCGCATGTAGTTTTCAGGGGTTTCTGTCAAATGCTCAAGGAAGGAGTGTTTTATAAGAATGTTTGGGAAAGTCCAAATGGAAAAAGGGTGGCTCCCCTCTTACCCATCATCTACACCAGAGCTCAGCAAACTTTTTCAGCAGGGGGCCGGTCCACTGTCCCTCAGACCTTGTGGGGGGCCAGACTGTATTTTGAAAAAGAAAATATGAACGAATTCCTATGCCCCACAAATAACTCAGAGATGCATTTTACATTCTACTCATGTAAATATGCTGATTCCCAGACCGTCTGCGGGCCAGATTTAGAAGGCAATTGGACCAGATCCGGCCCCCAGACCTTAGTTTGCCTACCCATGATCTACACATTCTCCACTTTCCTCAAACAACCAAAAGTCTTAGCTTAGCGGAAGGGATAACAGGGATAACAGTAAGGAGAACTACACGAGAGAGACTTATCCCCTTACATCTCCCTGTTTTTTGCCTGAGGAAGGTGAATGGACTGGCAGAAGAGCACCCAGGCACTCTCTGGAAGAAACCCAAACCATGGTGTCGGGAGCCTTATAGGAAACTAATGGGGGAACAGAGTTTGTTGGAGTGTTGATGCTGTGAACCGTCCATCGTAGGCTCAGCATGTCTACAACTGTAAACAAAACTATATAGCACAGGAACTGCACCACTCTCTGGTGACCTTCATTCCAAGGAAACTAAATCCAAGGTATGTGCTGGGACTCCTAAAATCTCTCACTACTCTGAGGTTGGGGTGCGCATATCAATACACTTTATTCTTGAATAGAGCCAAGAACAGGCTGCAAAGCTTCTCTTGAAGCCCAACATCTAAATCTCTTCCCCCTCCCTGCCAAATACCAAAATCTTTTGAATCAGTCCCAGACCTTTTCCTTAACAAAAAAACAAAAAACACTATCAAAATAAGTCAATGCCTCGTTTTGATAAAATTTTGAATAAAGGAAACATTGCCCATAGCCATTTTTTCCACAATTATGTTTTCTGTATGAAACATGTGATTTCTTTTAGACCCTTTAATATGCTGTGGTTCTTCCACCACAGATCTGTAATGGCAACCAGTCCCAGATAGAAGAGACACTGTGTGACTGTCAAGAGTCTAGCCTTATGCCAAAACATTTTACCTATTAGCATGCACAAAGCTTATTAAAGTCAAGGAGTGCTTGGCATCCCTTGAGTATCTTCCCAGTGGCTGCTTTCTTGAAAGTGTCTTATCCTTAGAGTACAGTAGCTGCATTTTAGGAAGTAACAATGCAGGTCTTTTTGTTTCTTTCTGAGAATTTTCCCAGACGACTTTCGACAGCTTCCAAATTTTCTGGTGAAAACAATAAATTACGTTTGTCTTCCTTTTTCAATTAAAGGCACTGTAGCTTCTTCAGCTGGAACTTTTTTGTGTACATTTCCTACACACCTGTACTCATTTTCTGAAAATGTTGATTTGAAGTTAAATAGGGGGCTCATAACCTACTTTTTGTGTGGCTTCTGTTTTGATTGCTACCACTTTGTAATATGACAAAGGGAGAGAGAAAAGGAAGAAGGTTTTGTAGATCTTTTTGACAGCACCTGCAAGGCTAGATCAGCTGCAGGCATGCCATTGATGCCTCGACTAAAACAAAGATGGGAGCTTATGACCTTCCAGATGTTGTTGGGATTCCCATCAATCCCAGACAGGGATGATGGGCATTGGAGTCCAACAATATTCAGAAGCCCAGAGGTCCTGAACTAAAGGGGAGAATTGACACAGATGCTTTTATATGCAGGGTCACACCTGCCTAGCAGCCATTACACCGAGATATAGCAGTGCAAGGAACACAAAGGTTGTGGGGCCACCCCATCAGCACAACTGTGAGACCTGCAATGGCTGGAATAGTGTGACCCTGCCTTCTGTTACACACTCCCATGTATGAGCATTGTCAGGAGCTCGTTCTACACTCGAATGCCCCTCATTCCTGATCCAGGAAGGCTCCTGCTTCTGCAAACTTACCTCTTTATCAGGATCAGAGCTGTCATGTGCACAGTAGGGCTGGCCCTATCGTTAGGCAGAGTGAGATGACTGCCTCAGGTGGTAGAAGCTGCAGGGCAGCAGCCCAAGGGCTGACCTCTATTGGAGGACACAGTGTGTGTGCTATGTGGCCAGTCCTGCTTCCCCACAACTAGCCTGCTCTCCTCAGTAGGTGACCATATCCCATTGTGAGTATTAGATTATAATTCAGTGGCCAGCCCATCCTGGAATGGAATGGCAGGGGCAGCATCTTAGCTTTCCTCCCAGGCAGCAAAATGTATCTGGCTAGCCCTAGTACAGTCATACCTTGGGTTGAAGTTGCTTCAGGTTGAGTGCTTTCAGGTTGTGCTCCGCGGCAACCCGGAAGTAATGGAATGCATTACTTTCGGGTTTCGCCGCTCGCGCATGCGCAGACACTCAAAATGACGTCATGCAGCGAATCACGACCCACGCACACGCAGACATGGGTTGCGTTTACTTCAGGATGCGAATGGGGCTCCGGAACGGATCCCATTCATATCTAGAGGTACTACTGTCCACGGAATTTCAATCTTGGAGATCATCCATTTCTTCCTATCTGTTCTCTGTCACCCAAAATCATCCAATGCATGTGTGGAATCACTAGAATACTTTGTACTATATTTTTCTTCTTTCTTTCTTTCTTTCTTTCTTTCTTTCTTTCTTTCGGAATAACTTTAACTCTTCTTTAAATTGCTGGCCCAGTAACCTGCCTCCTGGCCCCAAGTAGGCTTTCCGATAAGTAGAGGTTATCTCACACTGATGTCATTTTTGTCTGGGACTGCAGATGTTTAAGGTATGCCTGCATGTACATACACTAAACTTATCCCAGCTTAGCTTCTCTCTTAAAAAAATAAAAAAAATTGGCGAAAGAGTGCTGCAGGCTTCTAGTGGCTGCGGCTGTGGAATTTCCTGCCAAATCAACACCATTTTAAGAAAGGCAAGCTTCAGAACAAAGCTGTTTGGTTTAACATCGGGCTCTTATTTCAAAGAGTTGGTTTTGCATACGGTATTTGCATCTGCAGGAACAATTATTTGGAATTTAAAAACAATGGTGGGCTGGTGGCCGTCAGTTCTCCCCCCCACCTTTTCAGTGATTTAAACAAAATGATTTTTAATTCTGATTGTCTTGGAGGAAGTACAAAGCCTCGTTGCACATGCCAGCGAACCCTTGGCTTTCTCATGAGCCTTTGTTAGGCTCTGGGTGTTGGTAACGTAAACAGACTGCTGTAGGTCTTTTCTGATGAAGGAGCAGTCAGATGACACTCTCCTGAATGCTGAATGGGAACCCCCTTGGAAAGCGCTTCTAAAGCTCTCCGTATCATTTTACTGTGACCCGAGAAACAGGAATGAACTGGCTAAATAAACAAGTAGTAAATTTAGCCTATCTTCAGCTGCAGGCAAAATGTTATGCGGTCCTTTCTTTCTTTTCACTACTCTAGTAATAACCAGGACTCTTCTACTTAAATATGTTTCCTTACTTTAAGGAAAGCTTGACGTTATATTTTAAAGATTAGCCAAGAAAGGGATTTTAAGACAAATGGAAATGCATCTTCAATAACTTCTGGAGTGTGTATGCTGAGTGCGGGAAGCTAACTAAATTGTATTGAAGAAAACCACGTGGGCTTGTGGTAATGGAAAATGGAGAAGTTTAGCAACACTGTTACTTTCACTCCAAATACTGTTCAGGAGACAACTCTGACATCCAAGACATAGTGTCATACATACAGAACCTTGTACTTTGTGTGTGCACGTCTGTCTGTTTGTTTTTTGTTTTAATGTTTCGTCTGTAAACTTCCAAGGTCAAACGTTTTGGCTAAAGTTTATTAACTGCAGAAAGAAAAATGAAAACCCTGCAGTGCTCTGTAGTAATGCCTTAGCAATACACTATATTCTCATTGAGAGGTTCAGCAGGCAGCAGCGACATAAGTCACTAAGATGCTCATTTATTCATCATGCAAAGAGAGAGAGAGAGAGAGAGAGAGAGAGAGAGAGAGAGAGAGAGAGAGAGAGAGAGATGAAATGCATCATCACAAAAAGGAGGGTGCAGATTGTCAAATCATTTGCGTATTCTGATTTGCATGTATATATGCCAATTTAGAAATATTTACCATAATTCAAATAGAAATACAGCACATCATAGACTGTAACCCAGTTTCTCTGGAAAGTACTACTGTACTGACCTGAAAACTGCTATTCTCCAACAAAGCAATCTCAAAGGGATGCTCCAACATAAACTATTAAACTAAGAAAGAATTATTTTTATTTATTTTAAGTATTTCTAGGCCACTTTTCCAGGCAATACTCATCCAAAGCATTATACAACTACATAAAACACAGCAAAAGACAACTAAAAACTTGACTTGGGGGGGGGGGAGAACACACACCAGTAAAAGATAATAAAAATTAGCCTCATTCCATCCACAAACATTAGTCCCAGAAGATCAATTGGAAAAGAAAGGCCTTTAAGGTCTCCGCAGCAGGGTGGCACATCAAAGGTTCACTGGGAGTGGGTTCCAAAGCTGTGGGGCCACCATGGAAAAGGCCCTCTCCCTTGTGGCTGCCAACCCCTCTGATCTAGTGGGTGGACACACCAAGAAAACCTCTGCTGCAGATCTCAGTGTGCAGGGGAGAAGATATAGGTGCAGGTAATTCAATAATAGCTTGGTTCCAAACCACTGAGAGCAGGGGTGGCCCTCCAGGTGCTGCTGAACCTTGTAAAGATTGGGATAGCACATAAAAGAGGAAGACCTTTCTAAGAGGCTGGGGCAGCATCCAGTGCTCCCATTCTACAAGTGCAAGGGATATACGCTAGCAGAACTAAACTCCCTTCCTCTCCTCTTCCTTGTAGCCCCCACTGCCCTTAAAGACAGCTTGGAAACTTCAGCTGGTTTGGAATATGGCCACCAGAGTGCCCCAACCTCCTCCCCAAGACACTGGAGGATGAGTAGTCACAGAATCCAGGAGATTGCAGGTGTCTAAGGTGCAGGCTGAATTGGCTTCTCCAGATAGGGCTGCACTCCTGCCTGCCAGGCTACCAGTCTTCCCCTGTCAGTGGCAAATTCAGGAGCATTGCCAGGCTGTGTCTTTCAGGGGAAATGTTACCTCATCCAGTACCAGCTATAAACCGCATACCAAAGCCAGGAATCTCCCAAAGCATGGTACCTCCATCTTGACTGAGTTTCACTTCAGTTAGTCCACTTTCATTTGAATAGGGACAATGGTTTCCTGTCCCACTAATGAGGATTGTCAGTTGAATGTCAGGCGAATGGTCAGGTCACTTTGCTAATGACATTTGTTCCTTCATTCTTATATGTAGAATTTGTACCCTACCCTTCATATTATAAATTATAGAGACTTAACAGATAAGGCTTCATGCATCCAATGAAATTCAGGGAAGTCCACAAACAACTTATGCCACAATAAAGCTTTTAGTATTTTGAAAAAGTGTGAGGGAAGCATTGCAAACTATTCCGGAACAAAACCAAAAAGCCCTCCATTGTGATGAAAGCAAAGGCATAAGATTATTAGGTTTTAAATACCACATGGAGGGGGACTATGAAATCAAGCAAATCTTGCTTAACTCTGAACTGCCGTATGAGGGAATAAAAAGAACAGAGGAAAAATATCTAGTGCTCTGATCTGAATAACAGCGACACATGCAGATGACTCAGCTACCATAAAATGAGTTCTCTTCCCCTGAGGTAGCTTGGTCATCCTTATGCTGCCAAGTTGCACTGAGAATCTTACCAAAATATCTGATACAGATGGCTGGCAAAATGTGTGGCAAAGTAGTTGGCTGCAACAGATGTTCTGGGTGTGCCCCTCACAACAGTGAGGTGCTTAGCATGTAGGATGAGCCTCATGCAGTGCTGGATTTATGTATAGACTAAGTAGGCTGAAGCCTAGGGCCTCTAAATCTAGGGGGCCTTGCTAGCCTGTCCACTCCCCAGTAGGCAACCTCCCCTCTCCCAAAATTGCAAACCAAGACTTCATGCGAGGGCAGGGCAACTTCTAAAATCTAGGGGGCCTCGGCAGCCTGCCCACTCCCCAGTCTCCCAGTTCCGCAGTCTCCCCTCTCCCAAAATTGCAAACCCAAGACTTCACGCAAGGGCAGGGCAACTCAGGCCCAGCAACTATGAGACTCAGGGCTAGCCAGTGGGGCCCAATTTGAAGAAGTAGGGCACAACTTTAGTTTTTTTCTTTTCTTTTTTTGGTAGGACCCAGTTCACAGCCAAAGTTTGCAAAATCTTATAGATATACATAAAATCCATCTAGATTGCCCAGGTGCAGGGGCCCCCTTAGGAGCAGCCCACGGGGCCCAATTTGGCTGCTCCAATTGCCTTAAGGTCAGCCCTGATGAGACTGTGCAGGGGTTGGACTGACATGCCCTGCATCTTTTAGGTCCCTGGTGTCACTATTCAGAGTACAGACTCAAGTACTTGTTATGGAAATAAGGGGGGCACTTATTGGAAATTAGTTTTGTCACCTCTCCACCCCCCAATTCTGGGACAATGAGCCCAGCCACCTTTTATTCACAGTTGCATAAGCACTACACTACAGCATGGCCATAAACCTGTACATTAAACCGCTGACATACACACCCAATATGTAGATTTATGGGAGATTTATGAATGAACACTGTGTTTTATTAATGTACTCTGTATTTTTGGAATTACCTAAGAGCCACCTATAGGGAGCTCTAGAATCTGACAGCTAACCAATTGGGTACTACCAAACAGTGACCCCTATTGCTGAAAGCAGGTAACTAGCAGGAAACGCTTCAGCTCAACCTTTGCACTGTTGACGGAACACCCCCTGCTGTGCAGATAATGGAGAAAGCTCATAAATTGTATCCCTTCTGGTGCCCTGGCCAACTCTATTATGCTGGTGTAAACCCTGGTGCACCAGGAGCCCAGAATAGCTGCAAATAAAATCTGGTCATACATCAGCGACTGTTAAGACTTGTCAACCAGTTCTTCTAAAATCTTGTTAAATTATAAAGCTCCAAAATACAGGCCAAAAGAGAGCAGGTCTGGGAAGAGTGAGGCATACAATGGGCACCACCAGTGAAAAGGCCCTGCTCCGTGTAGCTCCTGCCCTGTTATTTGATAGAGTGTCCACTTGCCCTCCTTCTTGACATGGAATGCCCTCTATTGGAGTCTCCAGGTCTAATATAAAGACAATAAGAAGGGAGAGCAGGGACCTTGAAGTTCCCAACAGCTTTTAATCAAGGAAGCAAGCACACAGGTCACCTGGCCAGGCCTGCACCCAATCTTGTTTTTGTACAATCTTGTTTGTCCTCAACAACCAAAATTATATTATCAACATATACAAGTAGAAAAGTTTTTTTCCTTCATTTGCAAGGAATCGTACAAAATAAAGTGGCACTAATAAAGAAAAGTTCCAGGGTGCCAACAGAAAGCAAACTAAAAATGCTTTTGCAGTTCATCAGAACTATCCAGCAATATCAACTTATAGGAAAACTGGCGCTATTAACAGTAACGCTTCTAGTTCGTTAATTGATTTGGCAACTTCCATGCTCTGATGCTAATTCCCCCCAAAAAAGTTAAATGATAACTCATCAGAGGCAGCTAGAGTTGCAAATGGAAACAAAATATCTGTGAAAGGAAGAAGAGCAGGTTTGCTCAAGTGTGTTGCAGGTAGAAATACTGTTTGTAATGAAGTGAGAGCAGTAGTTGCTTGAATAAGAAAGTTTTGAGAATTTGCATGCTAGATTAAAACTGATGAATTCATTGAGAAGGGGATTGTAAGAAAAACACTGGGGCCTAATTTGAATAATAGAGTGCCTGGTATCTGGTGGGCAATCTCCTCCTTTATTTCTACACTGTGGCTCCAGACCAAATCACCTGTCAGGAGAGCTATGAGATTCAGGTAGGGTCTGATGCCTTGTCAATCCCAGCAGGTATATCACAGGAAGACCTGGCCTGCCCAGGCCTTAAAATAATGTTATTTTAAGAATAACATTACAACTTCATTTTCCTAAGAAATAATGCTTATTCCACAAAATGTTTACAAAGTTCAGCTATTGCAAAAGTTTTTCAGTGTTAATTTTATGCATTTTTAAAAATCACCATGGTACAGTGGTGCCTCGCAAGACGAAATTAATTCGTTCCGCAAGTCTCTTCGTCTTGCGAGTTTTTCGTCTTGCGATGCACGGTTTTCCATAGGAATGCATTGAAAATCAATTAATGCGTTCCTATGGAAACCGCCTACCCCCGACCTCTTCTGGCGGGGGAGGCTTTCTCGCCCCGCTGCCCGGCATCGGGACATGCCCCGAAGCTGGGCGGCGGGGGGAGACATTCCTGCCCCGCCGCCCGGCTTCGGGACATCGTTCCGATGCTGGGCGGCGGGGGGAGGCTTTCTCGCCCCGCTGCCCGGCATCGGGACAATGCCCCGAAGCCGGGCGGCGGGGGGAGGCGTTCCTGCCCCGCCGCCCGGCATCGGGACGATGCCCCGAAGCCGGGCGGCGGGGGGAGGCGTTCCTGCCGCGCCGCCCGGCATCGGGACGATGCCCCGATGCCGGGCGGCGGGGGGAGGCTTTCCCGCCCCGCCGCCCGGCTTCGGGACATCGTTCCGATGCTGGGCGGCGGGGGGAGGCTTTCCCGCCCCGAAGCCGGGCGGCGGGGGGAGGCGTTCCCGCCTCGCCGCCCGGCATCGGGGCATCGTTCTGATGCCGGGCGGCGGAGGGAGGATTTCCCGCCCCGCCGCCGGGCATCGGGGCATCCTTCCGAAGCCCGGCGGCGGGAGGAGGTGTCCCCGCCCCGCCGCCAGGCTTCGGAGGAGGTCCGAGGACAGCGGGGAAGACGCGCTGCGCTTCCCCACTGTCCCGGAGATTTCCCTATGGGCTGTCGTCTTGCGAAGCAAGCCCATAGGGAAATTCGTCTTGCGAAGCGCCTCCAAAACGGAAAACCCTTTCGTCTAGCGGGTTTTTCGTCTTGCGAGGCGTTCGTCTTGCGGGGCACCACTGTATTTAACAATAACAAATTATGTCCTTTAGAGGAGAAATTGTGAATTGCAGAATTTTAAATATAGCACTCTTCCATTTTCTTCTAGTCATGAGGGTGGGGGATGGGCCTCACCAGTGGAGTAGCCTAGGGCCTCTCTTCATCTAAATCTGGCCCTGGCCTCATGCACTCTCTCAACCAGTTCCAGTGTGGCTAGGAGTGGGTTTCAGTCAACTATATGTTTGGTTTCAAAGAATCATATGCAACCAAGAATCCTGGTATGAACCAATCAATGGTTAACTGTTAAACAAGTGCATTTTAAACCTTGGGTTATGATGAGACTGGTTTGTTTAACTACTGCTTGTTTAAAGCAGAATTTCTAGTTTACACCTAATGCTTAATTGAGATTTGCACATAATGCTAAACTGAGGCTCTTCAAAATTGTATGGAAAACCACAGTTTAGCATTACATGAGCTCCAGCCTGCCGATGTGTCAGCCCACTGATGGTATGTATGTCAGTCACTTGGTCTTCAGGAAAATTGAACTTGCTTCCATTTTTTTCTTTTTTTAATTAGGCAATATTTTCTTAAGGTTTGCAAACTGATTGTGTTGACAAGGAGTCCCATTCATGTTCCTCAGAGCAGATTAATCATGTCTCTTCCATCAGCCCCTTTCTCTCTTCTGCTAGTAGCTGTTACACCAGCCTGCCTGTGTCTGCTTTCCCAGAGACATGGAGCAAAAAGTCAATGCTGTGGAGCCCAATTACCAGTCTAATTAAGTTTTTGCAGCACTTCACTGAAAGCAGTTATTTTTGTCCCAGGACATTCGGTCAGATTGCTCCATACTTGTCTTTTAAAAATTCAGTGTTAGGGTGGGAAGATGGAAGAGGACTCTTCACCAATGTCCTCTTAGGTAAAACACCATCAATTAAAAGGTTCCAGGAAGAATAATTTCCAACTTTTCTCAGTAATGAGTTGTCTGGAACAATGTGAAATTTGGTGAGTGTGCATACAATTAGTACATTTCAGAAAGGCAGCTTTAAGTATACATACTTTGCTGTGGCTCTGAAGTACTCTCTTATCTTCCTCATAGTTTCTCTTTAAGTATTTACTTCCTGGTTTTTCTTTCTTATTTCCATCTGAAAACAAAAAATGAGAAACTATTGTGGAACACAGTTCAGTCAGAAGGACATAGGACATGCCATGCATGATAAAAGTGACAGATTCTTGAAACAACACCCAATATTTTCTTTCAAACTATTGTGTCTTATTCCTTAGTTCTTTGTTGTTGTTTTAACTGAAGCTTTCCCACATCAAAACTATTTCAGCCATAGTAGCCTGAGATACAAAATGACCATTGGCCAAGTTCTCTGACTGTCCAATAGCTCATACTCAGCTGTAGGTAATTACTAGTCTCTCCTTTAACTTTATTCTTGCTGCATGGAGTTAAATTAGATAATATGGACCATATTATTACCGGGGTGGGGGGAAGGAAAGAAGAGTTTCCACCACCCCCCTCCTCTGAACTAGAAACTCCAACCTTCTGAAAAGACTCAGAAGATGACAGCCTTTTGAATTCAATACAGCTTCCTATAATTAAAGCAAAACTTCAAGTTATCACAGAGATAATCCAGAATGTGAAGAAAACAAACTAGCAGGTAGATTTTTTGAAGGCATATTTTAAAATAATCTTGGCCGAGAATAGTTTAAAGAAAAAAAATCTACCCTAAGAAATCTGTCACCCTTTAGTGATTGATCTTCACATGTAACATTCAGTGGGTGTACACAGTAACTGAGCTGCACAAGTAAACAAGCATACCTGCTTTCACACAAGTGCGTGCACATGTGTAGAGACAGCTTGTACCTTTGTTCAGTGTGACATGTGAACAAGCCTTTATGAATAGTATATGGGGGCTTATTTTTCTGGTCAAAAAATAAAGTCAGCAGAGAACAGTGTACTGCTGCTTTTTCTCTCCTCCTCCTCCTCCTCCTCCTCCTCCTCCTCCTCCTCCTCCTCCTCCTCCTCTTCTCTGTAGGGTCTCCCAAACTTCCAGAGCTGATTTGGAGGGCATGCAGAGGAGAGAAAAGTTCTGCTCCACTAGAGCGTTGGAGACTGTGTAGATGCAGGGCTTTATTTCAGCCAGAACTCGTCGGAACTCAGTTCTGGCACCTTTCAGGTGGGCATCATTCCCATTGTAAGAGAACAATGGAGATGTTCGTGGTGAGTTCTGGCACCTCTTTTTCCAGAAAAATAGCACTGTGTAGATGGACCCTTGGAAATGTCTTCCTGTTTTATGTTCTGTCACAGTCTTTATGACCAGCCACTTGCCCTTCCTTAAATATACCATCTATACACCAATTCCATGCCTTAAGGGTCTGTAGGCAAATAAATGTTCTTAGTAATCATAGAATGCCCTTCCCTCAAGACCTCACCAAAAGTCTAAGCCTGCCTGGACATTTTTGAACCACACCTTAAGGCTTTAATATTTGAGATTGCTTTCCATGGTGAGGTTGCTCAGCATGTATAAGCTAATCTTAAATCAATACAATATTTTAGCATTCTAATGAGTGTTCCATATTTTGGTTTTATTGGATCAGAAAGTTACTGTTGCGTAGGCATAGCAAATCCTTCAGATAATCTTTCCCCGTGCTGTTCTTTTCAAAGTATATTGATTCCCTAAATGGACCCCTAAACCATCATTAACTTGTTCAGGCAAGCAATGTAACGTTTGTGGACATTTTTCTAGACTAAAACCCAACATAGAGCAGAGGAACACAAGTCCAGAAGAACTCTCAAAGGAGAAGAGAAACCTAAAGAAGCTTGTCTTTCACTAAGGGCAATGAATAGGTTCTATGACCATTTCAAGGGGTTATGGAAATGTCAGAAGAGCTCTGCTGGATCAGACTGAAGACCTATCTAGTCCAGCATTCTGTTCTTACAGTGGCTATCCAGATATCTTTTGGAAGTCCACAAGGGAGCCTATGGAATAGCTCAGTCAGCAGAGCATGAGACTCTCAATCTCAAGGTGACCCCATATGACCCTCGTGGTCCTTTCCAGCTCTGCAATTCTATGGTTCTAAGAATATAAGGGCAATAACCCTTTCCCACTCTGGTTCCCCAGTCACTGGAATTCAGAGACTAGCAGCCATTAATAGCCTTATCCTTCATGAATTTGTCTAGTCTCTTTTTTAAGTTGCTCCAAATTGATCACTATCACTACATCTTACTGTTGTGAATTCAATAATTTAACTATGCACTACACGGAGAAGTACTTCACTCATTCCTGAATCTTCCAATATTCCACTTCATTGGATGACCCCAAGTCCTAGTATTATGAGAGAAGTATCACTTTCTTTGGTTGTCCTTTTTAGCACCTGTTCCAGCTCTACAATACCCTTCTTGGAAGTGATTTGAGTTACCACCACTCCACCCACCACCCACCAGGAACAGTCTTGAATTCGAAACTTGTCAGGCCAAAATACTGCTTTGGGGGGCATCTTTAATTCTTTCCTATTTTCTTTCCTGTCATTGTTTTCTTTCCTTCAAACCACCACCTGATCCCAACATTTATTCATTTGTTTATGAATGAATGAATGAATGAATGAATGATTGTCATCAAGGCAGAAACAACAACCTTGCAATAGCTCTAGTTAAATGGCATGCTGGACTTTCTATCACAAACCCAGAATATATAAGGTAGGAAAGAGAGCCAATGTTTAAAGTTTAATTCTATGCTGATATTAAGAAAGAGATTTAAAAGGCCAAATATGTCTCGAAATATCAGTGTGGCAGTACCCAGGGCATATGTGTGTGTGTGTGTGTCTGTGCGCACACGTTTTAAGTATCCAGAGAGAAATGTTTACTTTAGCTGAAGGTGAATTTACAGTCAGCATTTTTATGGATTAAATATCATTTGAAAAGAACAGTAGGGGAAAAGGTTATTTTAAGGATTTTCTATTTAAACTAAATAAAATATTTATGCAGGCAGGCTTCTGCATAGAACACAGAGGCGTGTATTCATGGAGGGCTCCTGTCTGTTTCTCTAAGCTGAGTAATATAGCAGGTATAGAGATGATGCATAGGCTGATGCATAAGAGCTCTCTCTCTCCCCATCTGTGTATTCAGGTCCAGTCCCACACTTTATGTGGCAGATAGGTTTGCCACTTGGCGCACTACATGTCCCCTCCGCCCCCAAAAAACCCTGCAATACCAGGTGGCAAACTTCCAGGACATAAACAGGACACATGGTGATATGTCCTGAGTAACTGACGTCACAGCAGGAGCAGGCAGCAAACTAATTTGCTGCATGAAGTGCTAATTGGTCTTCAGTTATATAATGGATGGGCAGCGTGGTGTGGGTGGTGAAATGACTAGAGTCTTGGACCAGGGTTCAAATCCCCACCCAGGAAAAAACGGGGAAGGAAGGAAAGAGAGAAGGAAAGAAACTAGAGGTGCTGCTAAACATTGTGAGCCCAACATGTTCTGGAAAAAATTCTTAGCAACAGTTCTGACACACCAGGGATACTGCTGTAACAACCACAACAGGATTTTGTGGTGGTGCTACCTTAGTTCTTTGTCTGGTTTTCATATCCCTAAGGACCTTGGGCTAGACACTTTCTCTCAGTCTAACCTACCTCACAGTGCTGTTGTCAGAGTAAAAGGAGGTGGAGAAATGCCTTGTAGATAATTTTGAGTGAAAAGTGGGATAGAAATGTTGCCATATTCCCAAAAGTGAAAATCTGGATAAAGTTGTTGACCTTTTCAGTTCAGAGGAGGGCGGAAGGTGAAGTTGTTGAGCTTTTGGGGGGAGGGCGAAGTCTTTGGGTTTCACTGATTTGGTGAAAATCTGCCCGGACACCATTTTGACAGTCCGATTCCTGAACGGAAAACTCGGACGTATGGCAGCCCTAAGTGGCCCTACATGCAGACATGCATGAACTTGCCAAATACAATGGTGCATTCATTTACTACAGAACCTGTCTCCATGCAGGAAAATTGTGCATGAAGTAGTAAACTTAGGTTTGCCAGAAGATGTTATCTAAGCAGGTATATGATGTCAGTTATAGCTTTTTGGTCTTTCCTGTAGGAAAGACCTGTGTGGAAACATTCATATTTCTCATTAGAAATGTGCACTTAGAACATTTTAGGTGTGTACTCAAAAGTGTGGTATATAAAATGGCCCCATATATGAACTGTTGACAAAGTATGCATTTGTACTTAGGTAAAATGCAATATAGCACAAAGAATCTTACTCCTGTCTACAAAAGTCAACTATGTATTTTTAAATTTTGTATTTTTTTTAAAAAAAAACAACCTAAGAAATAGGGAAGTGTTGTATGGCTCACTGAATGCAATGGTGGAATGCAGATAAGAAATCAAACACAATAACAATATTACATATAAAGTCCTCTGTAACTCTATTTTGTCCAGAATCCTGTTCTCACAATGACCAACCAGCCTATGAAAGCAGGACCTGATCACAACAGCACTCTCCCTCCTCGTGTTCCCAATAACTGGCACACAGAGCCATTGTGCCCCAACAGTGATGGACTAAGAGGCTCCATCCTCATCCTTCTTGCCACTGTTCATGTTTTTGCCCCATCCACTAGGCCCACCTTCCATGGAAACAGGTTACTCCTCCATCTACTATTGGTTCCCTCTGATAGGGCAGGTGACTTTCTTCTTTGCTTCACAAGTGCAACAGAAAGAAGGATAAGCAGCGGGGTCAGAAGGATCCAGGGATTGGCAGTGCATGCTTACTGACTGTGTGGCCTTGGCAGGTTCCCGTCAATGCCAATTCCTGACACCAACCCTGTGTTTAACTATTGCTGTGTGACACAAGGTCGCAAGTTGTATGTGTGACACAAGTTGGAGGTTGGAAGCTGATGAGAAGGCCCAATGGCATGAGAAAGGGATGGGGCATCAGAATTAGGTTGTTATTGGCCTGTAACAAATTTACTGTTATAAAGTCAGCATGGGGTGTCCAAAATACCAGGGAGAGAGAAGGGGGCAAGGAGTGGAAGCAAGGTTTGGAATCCCCAAAAACTTTCCTGTCTATCAGAAACTTAGTCTTAGCAAATGTCAGGAGAATAAAGAGCTTGGTGCTTAAGCTAGGAGTGCATAACCAGCACGTGTGCTCCCATTTCCACCCTATGAAACTCTAGGCATTCAGAATGGCAAGTGCTGATAAGGGGAGCAATTTCTGTTGAATAAATGACAACTGCACAGCCAGTTTCTTCATGTTCAGCTATCCATCCTCCTAGAATTTCTGCAGCCTGGGTGAAAAAAGTGGTTCTATATGGGCTCTGTTAATTCTAGAGAAGCCAAAGCTCAAAGTCTGTTGATTCTGCCATGGAATTAGCACCATCTCTGCAGGTTGAAGTCCACGCCCTCCCCCACTATTTCTTTTCAATTTCTTTCAGTGGAAGTTTTTTTAAATGATGTAGTAAGCATAGACACTCTAATGCTTTCTATTTACAATAGTCCCTATTGGTGGTCTCTCCCAGGTAAACTGCTGTCTCTATTTTGCATTTGGTAGAGGGGTGCTGTTGTTGTTGTGTGGATGTAAACTAAAGTAAGGCTAGCTTCCTTCGAAAACATATTCTCCAGATAAATGTGGCTGAATGTGCTCATTGCAGCTATTCCAGATCCACTGCAAGATTAAACACTCTATTAAACATTCATAATGAATTGTTATGGTCAGTTTCCCAAGACACCAGCTTCAGAGGTAAGCCCCAGGCACACTGTCGCAAGGAAATGTGCATAACACATGTTGAAGACCTACCTACAGCAACAGCCCTATTCACTTAGTGGTTTGGATACAAATGAACACAAGGAGAGGGTGCTTAGGGTCATGCCCACTGGTCTGCATACCAATTTCAGCACATTCCTGATATTTTTTTGGCAAAAAGGGGATGTTTTGAGCTATTTTTAAGGTAAATCGCCAGAAAAGACACTGCCAACATGGGTTACCATACGTCTGGGTTTCCCCAGACATTTTTAGTGATATCTTGCCCAGACACTTCCAACTGCAGTATTCTGGCTAAGTCCAGGAAATTCTGGATTTATGACAACCCTAGTTTTACATCTACATGTATATACCCAAATGTGGAGGTATGTGATCTGAACCCCAGAAAATGGATAGTAAATGCTATGAAAAGGCACTATTAAATATATTGCTTGGAACTCGCCCACTATTATGGTTTAGTGGTTAAAGAGATGGACTAGGACCTTGGAGGCCAGGTTCAAACCCCAATCAGCCATGAATCCATGTATTTCAGCCTAATCCACCTCACATGGTTTAAAGCAAATGTCTTTCCCCAAAGTATCCTGGGAACTTGTTTGACCCTCAGAGAACTACAGTGCCCCGTACCCCTAACAAACTACAGCCCTCATGTGCTTTAAATGGATGGAGTGTGTGTGACCCTAGCCTTGAGTAAAGTGGAGAATGTGGAAGTAAGATTGAAGTACCAGTCTTCTTCACTGCTATTTTTCTAGAAAAAGAGGTGCCGGAAGTCACCATGAA
Organism: Podarcis melisellensis; assembly: GCF_964234715.1. Lineage (NCBI taxonomy): Eukaryota > Metazoa > Chordata > Lepidosauria > Squamata > Lacertidae > Podarcis > Podarcis melisellensis. Next base: position 105,703,901 of record NC_138528.1, on the reverse strand, counting down.
TGCCTCCCATGTTCTCTTACAATGGCACTGTCAGGTGGTGAGGTGGTTGCTCATGAGTAACCAGGCAGGACTCTGACCTGTCTTTAACAGGTTTTTTTTGTTCAAACTATTTACAGTGCAGAACCAGAAAGTTCATGTCCGTCTCAGTCACTTGCAGATTCCAGGAGTGGCCTCTTCCAGTTCTCCTCCCAGTGTAAGAACTTAGACACCCCAAATCTCTGCCTCCCCTCCTTACGTTTCACCCCTCTGCATAAACTAGGCGACAGAAATGGCTTGCCTGTTTCCTGGCCAGCTGGGCTAGGTGAGGCAATTGGGCTCTCAGTAGCATCTTCAAGCCCTCCCCTCGCTCTGCTTTCCCCTTCCCCCTCTGCTCCACTGGAGGTGTGGCTTTCCCCACCATTGGACGAGGAGCTGCTCCTTAGAAGCATGGGAGGATCTCTGTATTCCCCTGCCTCCCACCCCTGTTCTGATGGCAATCCCCTGACAAGCGCCCACCTGAGAGGTGCCGGAACTGAGTTCTAGCAAGTTGCAACTGGAAAAAGTCCTGGTCTTGTTGGCTTTTGTACATGAAACAGAAGGAGTTGCAATCTTGTCCTTTGCTTTAGACTGCAAAACCTTTTGGGTTGGGCCTGAAAGGAATATAAGGGGCAAGTGCTGAAATATAGGCTTCACTAGCAACTCTGGTTTTCATCTTGGAATACAATCTCTCTTGGTGCTTCATATTTACCCAGGGCCTTGGAGACATGTTTTCTCTCTCGAAAGGGAGGGGAAATTTTCAACCTATGACACAGCCCAGAGCAGGTCACATTTTCCTTGTGTGGGGGTTATTGTTTCTTTTTTTAAAAAAATCTTTTGACAACTGAACTTTGCAAGGAACTCAAGACAGAAAAGAATACTATGCTTTCCTGGGCAGCAAGATAAAACAAGGTTCTGCTGTTTAACAAACTTAAAAGTAAATAAAAATGGCTTTAATGATTAGGAAATGGTTGTTGTTGTTGTTGTTTTAAAAATGGAAGCAAATCTGCAGTTATGTATGACGTTGGTTTTTCCCCATTTTGGTAGCTTATACAAAAAACAAATGGTTAGAAAATAAAGAAAAGTCACAGAAGCAAGACATTCACAATCCATGCATTCTTGACCTTCTGGCTCGATTATTACAACTCATTTTATCTGACAAAAAGCCACATGCCATGAAAAGCTTCCAGCTAGTACAAAGTGCAGCCGCTCCTCTCGTTAGCAAAATATGTCATCAATTCTGCCTCTCCCCCCAACAAGCACATTCCCCACACAGCTACTTTGTGCTGGCTCTGTCTCAATTAGTTCTGATGATCTCTTGCTCGCTTGAGCAAATGCCTGAAGACCCTTGACAATTGTAGGGTGATACTTTTGCTGCTGTACTAGCAGGTCCAAGAGATTTGCCTGACCCCTAGATCCATATGCTTCTGGAGCTTGGGAATGGCAAGGAAGGAAGGCACTCCTGGGCCAGATGGAGACAACTGAGATGGTCCAGGAGACATGTTTCCTGCAGAGCCCAGGAAGCCTTAGTCCAAGTACAATGTAGCTCTTTAGGGAGCAATAGAAAACACAGAGAAACACAATATGGTTTTATGATCAATGATTTTTATCACTAACAGGTACTTATAATGAGTGCTACCAGAATCTTCCATATTTGGGCATGATTTACAGTAGTTGTCCACCCACCTTTTCCCCATTCAGATGAGACCAGAGTACAGAGATAGCTGCATATGCCCCTTGGTTAAAAATAAATAAATCCCATTCTAGAAAACAAAAGCGTATGGTCTGGCAACTGGAAATTCTCGGCACACAATTTTTAATGTGGCTTGCTTGTGCGGATTTCTTGGTGCGGCTATAGGAACCCAAAATAAGCTTCATTAATGTGTGATCCAAAAATTCCAGATTCCGCCCCCCCAAAAAAAAAACTGATGTAAAAGTTTTATGCTACATTTGTGCTGTTTCGTGCTGCAAACCCCACATTTTGCCCCCCCTCGCAAACTGAATAATTGATACTCAAACTGGGGTCACAAGTAAAAAGCCAAAATCCTTTGAACGTGATGTGCCCCCATCTTAATGTTTAATGTTTTTATATGTGTTGGAAGCTGCCCAGAATGGCTGGGGGGGGGGCAACCCAATCAGATGGGTAGCGTAACATAATCATTATGGAATGGGAGGTCCCTATTTTCATCAGAGAAATGTTGGAGGGTATGTAAACTGATAATCTCAAAACACATCTGGATGCTATGCAGCAATCCATCGTTATGAAGTAATTGTATTCTACGCAAGCGAGTAAACATCTCTTGTTAAAATGAGGGAGGTAAGCATATGGTGGACTGCTGTTTGCCAACCTGACCTGTTTGAAATGTGACATGAACATTTAACAGGGTTATTCGGTGCAGGTTTGGGGTGGGGTTTTTTGTGTTTTTTTAATCAAGCCGACAATCAGAAAATCCATGGTATCTTTGATGTCTGTGATATACAACAGAAGAAATGAGAACAAAATACATGCCAAAATGTTATCGGATTTAAAGCATAACTTACCGTCCCTTGTGAATAGCTAAAAAGAACGTGGTTCAATGTGAGGTCATTGTGGAACACAGACTGTAAGTGGAATACATAACAGCTCCAAAGGCAGCAGAAGGAGACTTTATTCTGGAATGGTGAACATTGTTGCCAGAGTAACAGAAACCTTGTGTGTTTTCACAAGGAAATGAATCACTTGTTTCTGTTGGCCAAAACTCTGTTTTCTTTTCATTTCATATTTGAGCTGCCTAATATATTCTGAAAGAGCCCCAGCTTTCCAGTCTCCTGACTAAGACAACTTGTTTAATTAAATGCTCAGCAGAAGGTTTGCATAGTAATAACAAAGAAGAACCAAATAAAAGCACGAGTAATTTTTTTTTAAGCACCCTTAAATGTCTCTTAGTATACACTTACTTTAATCACGAGAATGTTTTATAATGATGAGGCATGATTCTGCCAAAGTTAAGCACTTTCAAATGGCACCATTTTCAAGGGATGGCGAAAAGATTTAAGCTTATGCTTAATTCTTGCATTCACTTAAAAGCACTTTAATGATTCTCATATTTATGATTTTAGTATGCAATCTTTATTTCTGGTTTCTATCCTCCTTAAATTACAGTAAGTTAAATGTTTTTGTCTGATTTTTGTATCATCTCCGTCATGAAAGTAAGATTATACTCCCTAGCAAATAGCTACTAAAGTAATCTGAGAGGTATCATTGGCTTCGAAAATACATTATTTAACTTGTTACAAAAGCATTTTTTAGTATTCCCTTCCCTGGTACATTTGTGAGTGAAAAAACTGTGGTCCATCACCACTTTTCATTTTTTTATCTGTTTAGTTTAATTTAGACAGTTTTTCCTCACTTTATATTCAAAAGAATCTCAAAGCGATGTGAAAATAGAAAACAATACAATAAGAAATATTAATAATCAAATAAAAATCTATTAAAAGTAACATTCTATTATTCAAAATAACATGGTACTATTCAATCAGTAGCACACAGCCTTCAGTAGCACATAGCCTTCGATACAAAATCCCAGTTACTTTCTACAGCAAAGACAGCTTACCAGATAAAAACTGTACTCTTAAGATAAATTATCTGTATGCTGGCATGATAATAAGAACAGTTTGCTTATTTGTTTCTTCTCTATGAAATGCCAGAAGAGAGGTTAATAGAACACAGATAATTTTTATTTTTTAATAATAATAATAATAATAATAATAATAATAATAATAATAATAATTTATTTATACCGATATTTAAAAGCAATAGAAACAAAGAACCCATTTAAAATCAAGCTCAACTCAGAGCAGCAAATGGTGCTGAATGACATCAAGGTGCACAGAGACCAAGACTGGCCAATGGTGGTAGCTCAGTGACAAAGCAGTAGCCTTGCATGCAGAAAGTATTGAGTTTATTCCCCAGACTCAACAGGTAGGGATGGAACTGCCGCTGTCTGAAACCCTCGGTAGGCACTGCATGCGCTGCATCATGTGATCGATTCTGCCGGGCGGGGCTTACCTGGGTCCCCACAACATTTTACTCGAGTTGGCACCCCTGCCCAGGGGGAAAAGCAGTGGGTCAAATGGAGGTGTGGATGCGATATATTTTTATGTCTCTGTTCTGTGTTCCAAATTATTTGGCACTTGAGGCAGGAAATCCCACAGCCGCTCCTCCTCCTCCTCCCTTGTAGCAAAGATACAGTCAGAATAAATAACTGAGCAATTTGCTGCCCTTTCACGACACCCAAAATCAGCTGAAGTGGCTGCCGCACTCTACCTAATGGCAGGACCGGCTCTGTGCAGGAGACATGTAAACAAGGCATGAAATCAACAAGCCTTGCCTGCCGTGTGCCCCAGCATCTATTAATCAGAAGTTGCCTGCTTCTAAACATGAGGTTTGGGAGCTGCGGGGTATATTTATGACCTGTAGGCTTATATAAGCCTTCAGCAATAATTAATGATAACTTGGATTAAATGAAATCAAGGGCATATTAATTAAACTAATAGGGTCCTGTTCCCGTGGGTCAAACAGATTTATTGTAACGCCCCTGGCCCCCATCCAACTCAAATTAGTCATGACCAAGGCTGGAATTCTATGCATAATTCCCTGAGACTTCCGCATGGAACACAGAGGGACTTGATCAGAAATACCTAACCTCACAATGCTTCAAGTTAGCTGAATCAGGGCCTCTCTTTTTGTTGAGCAGGGCACAGGACAGCCCAACAGCTAAGAGGTTTTATGGCTGGATGTTTAAAGAACAACACTCAAAGCAGGGAGGTGAATTTGTTTGCGGAGACCATCTTCCAGGCTGAAAGTCAGCTTAACTGACTGTACAGATAATCGTTTAGTGCAGCATTTGCCAACCTGGTGCCCCCCCCCCCAGATGTTTTGGACTACAACATTGGGACAGAGGAGATATGATAGTGATCTTCCAAAATCTGAAGGACTGTCATATAGAAGAGGGGAAAAGCAACAGGAAGAACTTTCTGACAGTAAGAGCTGTTAGATCATGGGTAGGCAAGCTAAGGCCCGGGGGCCGGATCCAGCCCAATCGCCTTCTAAATCCAGCCCACGGACGGTCCAGGAATCAGCATGTTTTTACATGAGTAGAATGTGTCCTTTTATTTAAGATGCATCTCTGGGTTATTTGTGGGGCATAGGAATTCATTCATTCTCCCCCCCGCCCCATATAGTCTGGGCCCCCCACAAGGTCTAAGGGACAGTGGACCGGCCCCCTGCTGAAAAAGTTTGCTGACCCCTGTGTTAGACAGTGGAATGGTTTCCCTTGGGAGGTTGTGGACTTTCCTTTCTTGGAGGTTGTTAAGCAGAGGTTAGATGGTCGTCTGTCACGGATGGCTCAGCTGTGATTACTGCCTTGCAGGGGGCAGGTCTGGATGACCCTTGGAGTCCCTTCCAACTCTATAATTCTATGATTCTATCATTCCCATCAGCTCAAGACAGCAGAGATTCTGTTTAGACATAATGAAGCGAAAGACTGGATTTCCTTCCAGCCTTATTCTCTCTGTGTGTGTGTCACTCTTTGTCTCTCCTACTCATTTGATAGAACCTGATTTAGAGTTGAAGGCACAGCTCCATTAAAAGTTCTCGAGCAAGAAAGTTTTCTGCATTGTACTAAATCAGAAGTATGAATTCGTTGATTGCCAGGTGTTTCCTTCAGCTGGGAAACTTAGGCTAGCTGGTTCAGCAGGCAGGTGAAGGAATTGTCTTTCTTTAGGCTAGAAAAAAGTGAGTGTCTTTCTTCCATTTATAATCTCACAGGGTTACTGTTGTAGGAGTGCAATGCCATGCAAGGCAATTTTAGTACAGTGGTACCTTGGTTTAAGAACAGTCCGTTTTAAGAACGATTTGATTTACAAACTCTGCAAAACCAGAAATAGTGCCTTGGTTTGAGAACTTTACCTTGGTCTAAGAATGGAATCCAAATGGTGGAAGGGCACAGGCGGTGGGAGGCCTCATTAGGGAAAGTGTGCCTCGGTTTAAGAACAGTTTTGGTTTAAGAACGGACTTTTGGAACGGATTAAGTTCGTAAACCGAGGTACTAACACGTCTAAGTGGAGATGCTGACTGTAAATTACAATGGGCAGCAATTTAGAGCACGATCCTGTATGTGTCTACTCAGCATTAAGTCCCAACATGTTTCGACTCCCCCAGATAAATGTGGGTAGGACTGCAGCCTTCTGTGTCGAGAGCACTTCATCCTTGGAGACTTATATTGCCATAAATGATAACAAAAATATCCTGCGGTCCATACTTAAAAGAAGGGTGTTGCTAGCTATTTCTCCACCATCCTTCATACCACATTGGATGATGTATTAGGATATCCTTCTCCAACCTACTGTCCTCTAGATGTTTTAGACTCCAGATGATTTTGCACTGCAGCTGTGCCAGCTGGGGTATGGATGTAGTCCATAATGTCTGGAGGGCTTCGGGTTGGAGAAGACTATACCAGGAGTGCAAATGTGTCTCATTTGAAGATTAGTTTCACATATTGGCTGAATGTCTTATACCAGGGGCAGGGACCCACATGTGTGTGATTTGTTAACAAATCAGAGAACCCAAGGGCTCCATTCAGCAGTGGGCAACTTATTGGGGGCCACATGTCAGTGGTGGGCAGGGCCAGAGTCAAACATGGGCAGAGCAACGGATGCGACACCAACTTTTGTACAGTAGACTACATTCTAGCCACACACACTAATAGGTTTCTCTACAGACAGCCCCACACTTAACACTCCACAGTGGCGTAGCGTAGGGGGTGCAGGGGGGCCGGCTGCACCGGGCGCAACATCTGGGGGTTAGGGTAAGGGGGCGCAAATCCACGGGTTAGGGGGTGCAAATTACTTGCCTTGCCCCGGGTGCTGACAACCCACGCTACGCCACTGACACTCCATCCTCTGTCCAAGCAAGCAAGAGGCATTATTACAGCTCAAGCACACATTACAGCCAAGCAGAAGCATTCCAGGAGAGTGCAGAGCAGGAGCGGTGAGAGGTGTGTTCTGGAGAGACTTCCAAGGGACAGAGAGGCCTGATGTTGCCCACTTCCACCTTCCTTATACACCCACATAAGAAGAGCCCTGGCGGATCAGACCAGTGGTCTATGTAGTGCAGTATCCTGTTCTCACAGTAGCCAAGCAGAAGCCTGTGGGAAGCGCGCAAGCAGGACATGAATGCAACAGCACTCTGCCCACCTGTGATTCCCAGCAACTGGCCTCTGACCATGGAGTTAGAGCTACTAGCCCCTGACAGTCTTGTCCTCCATGCCTGTAGCTGAGGGATGTGTCAAGGAGGGGGACATTTCTGAAAATGACCCTGGCTCCCAATCCAACAAGGCCAAGACACAGCCTCTGCACTGCTCGCTACTGAACAAGGGAGAGGCTTTGCTCCAAATTGGCAGCGCAGGATCAGTCTCACCTCCTGACACAAGTCTGATGAGCTAAGACACCTGAATTTCCCTCGGGACCCAAAAGACTGAGAATTTTTTGCTCCCAGCCTACTAATGAGAACAATTATTGTAAATAAATTCCACGACATTGCTATAAATGTGGAACTGCCAGCATTTAATAGGTATGGGTGCATATTTTACTCACTGAAATTGTACACTGCGGGAATTTAAAATGCAGTTCATTGCAGCAACAACAAAAATACACACATATACAAAACTATTACAGGACTTTATAGATATCAGTTAATCAACTGCCAAAGGATATACTTCTAGGATATGATATACTCCCACATCCTTGTGGACAAATCTAGAGCCATCTGAAGTATTCTCAGGCAAGCATTAATTCACTCAGAAGTAGTCTACTGTGCCGACACATTTCATCAAATCCTGTCACACAAAAAAGATAGATAGATGGTAGATAGTTTGCCCCATCACTGTGAGTACAGAGGTAATGTGAAGCTTCAGTTTTCCAGAATCAGGATTATTGTGGTTGTTTCACACCCCTACTGGAGGTTTTCCATGCTGGCTTACCATGAAACTCCTGCAAAGTCAGGAAGAAGTTGTCCATTGTCTCTGGCTATGGGGTTCAGCATTGTACTACTGTCCTGCTGTGGCCAGTGAGAAATCTAATGAAACAGAGGAATGGTAGTGCTGGGATTAGTTGTGTACATGGCAGGAGGCTATATGATTGTTCCCCCATGTACTTTATACACTGTGTTTAACGTCACGTGCCCCAGAATTGTGAACAATGTATTAGTACAACAAAATATACAATAAAAATACAATAAATCTATCATTGTAACAATCTCAGTCAGCAGAATCACAAAATATCTGAATACAGGTAGGTAGCCATGTTGGTCTGCCATAGTCAAAACAAAATAAGAAAAATTCCTTTCAGTAGCACCTTAGAGACCAACTAAGTTTGTTATTGGTATGAGCTTCCGTGTGTATCTGAAGAAGTGTGCATGCACATGAAAGCTCATACCAATAACAAACTTAGTTGGTCTCTAAGGTGCTACTGGAAGAATTTTTTTATTCTGAAAGTATAAAATATCTGAAAGTAGCCTATTTACACTATGAACCAGCCAACATATAGCAATAAAATAACCTAGGGCTGTCTTTCACTCAACACAGGCACTATGGGTTAAGCTTCTACACTGGTTACTGTATCATGGCATTCAGCAACTTGAGTTACCCACAGGAAGGACTTGGGCATAGCTAATTTAAAATGCCTTCAGATGGGGCATTCTGCTAGCGTAGCTGTCATACCATACCTTTAAAGCACCCTACCAAGAAGGAGCAGGTATATAGCCCGGGGGTACTTCTGGGTCCATCACTGTCGCTTGATGGTCAAGTGGCCTTTGGTAACGTTTGTTTTCTTTTCAGGGACACATTCACTTTAACAGTGGAAGGTATCCATAGATATTAATTGCAGCTGGGATAGTTTCCAGCCCTGGTAACTGTTTAGCCCACCAATGTGTTCAGAAGTTGAACAGGGTGAGTTGCTTGCCACCATTCTTCCTTTTAAAAAAACAGACAGACAATTGTTTCATTATAGTCAAAGAATGACGGAGCATTAGAGTTGCCATTCAGCTTCAGCACTCCTAAGGTGGCCAATCAGATGCCCTGGAAGATCAAAAGCAAGGTAATGATTGTAATAGCTTTCCTCTGTTGTTTGTCTCCCGCACCTGTCAACCTGCCTGGGAACACAGAGGATCTGTTTTTCTCTGTGAGAGCTGATAGCCTCTTTGTTTCCTTGTTGCATTTTTGCACAACTCTATCCATGAGCAACTAGAACACATTTCGGCTTGCTTCTCAGGTAGCTAGTAGCTCTAGTCCTTCAGCTGACATGCATATAAGTTCATTCACATGATCAGTCAGAAGACAGCTTTTCGGTTCATTGAATTCTGTTGGATGAGTGGGGACCCACTGAACTGAAACTATGTTTGAAGTAGCCACTCACCAGCTGGCTGCATGAAACGTTTCCATACCGCAGTTTGCATGCTGCACATTCCTTACAGTGGTTGTGGCAGGCATGCCCACTCTCCATGTGACAGGACTTCAGGGGTGGGGAAGGCTTGTGAAGGCTTGTGTAGACATTCAGTCTTATGGGAATGTTGAGGATAGTAGGAGAGGATATATTGATTATATTATCCTTCCTCACTCACGCTAGTGAGCTAGTAGCAGAGCACATTCCCTGTACATAGCAGGAAGCTCGATGATATATTCGTTAGAACAATTTGAGTTGAGCAATCCAGTCTGGCTTCTCCAGATTGGATTGTTCCTGGTAAATCCCCTTTTGTTGCCTCTTCAAAACAATAATGACACAACAGTCTTCTTTCAAAAGTAATGATAAGGTTTACTTACATTCAGTTCACAGTATGGTCCTGAAGGCAGGCTTTAGCTTTTAGTTACTGTTACAGAGAAAGGTGTGGGTTCATCCTCTTGTGAGGGATGAGCCCATGTGCGGCTGGCTGAGAGCCAGCACACAGCAAAAGGCATCAAGATGGAACAAGGCGAAACAGTGAAAGGGAAAAAGTGAAGATGGCTGCATGACCAGCCCTTTCATAGGGTCTGTCAGGGTCACACCCATCTACCTGGTCACACGCAGGGGAAGGATGCTCCAGACCAGGTTTGACAGGAAGTCCTCCTGGGTGGAGCAACTGTGTGTCCACTCTGGGCAAACAGGAAATGTTGTATTTGACTGCTTTTGTGATATTACATCCCACAAGTCTGACCCTTTTTATAAACCCTCTTTATTGTTTCCTAGCAGGCTCTGCCTCAACTTCTGGGCTTCCTTTGCTCCTGTGTAACCAGATTTACATGCCCACCAGCAGGGCCTTTTTTCAGAACTCAGTTCTGGCACCTTTCAGGTGGGCACCATTGCCACTCTAAGAGAAGGAGGGAGGTGTTCATGGTGAGTTTTGGCACCTCTTTTTCTAGAAAGACAGCACTGCACCAGGATACATTCCAATGGGGATAGAACTCTCTGCCATGTTTCTCTCTGTGTCCCTGTTTCATGGAACCATGAAACCTCTGTGTTCTCATCACGTTTTCATATTTTCTGCACCCAAGGCTGGTATGCCAAGTTGAGTGAATAGTAATGCAATCTAGAATATACATAACAACAGGAAAGCTGCAAAGATGTCAAAAAATGATAGAATGAGGTCTTTGAAGGGCTGTAGCTCAGTAGGTAGAGTGCTTACTTTGCATATAAATGACTCCAGGTTCAATCCCTGGTGTCTCTTGGTAAAACTGGGAAAGATCCTTTCTGAAACTCTACAGAGCTATTGCAACTCAGTGTCAACAGTACTGAATTAGGTGGACTGGTGGTGTGACCTGGTAGGGAAGCTTGCTAGGAGGCTAAAAACTGCATATAAAAAAGTATCTTGACACTTTTCCTGAGAAAAGTGAATATCATTTCTTTTTCCCTGGGAATAGTGATTAATATTTATTTTTCCCAAGGAAAAGTGTACTGTATATCTTGGAGAAAACATGCCCTTAAAAACACAATGTACAATCATTCATGAAAAATTAACAGTATTCTTCTAATATGTAAATTTGGAAGGGGGGAACCCCAAAAATTAGAGTGTCTGTTTTCTGATCCAGGTGTGGCATTTCCACAGTTGCAAATAAACATATTTTTGACAACCACTGTCCAGTCCCTAGTGATATCTGGAAACAAGCTTTAAAGTTGATTAAGATCTCTATTTAGGTTTGTTATTTTGCTCTAAGCAGGAAACATGGTCTAGTGGCATAGTATGGACCAAACCCCATCAATACCTTGAAATGGCTGAGCACTGCACTGATGTATTCAGCAGCCTGCATGTTCTGGAACTATGCGTAGTTTATTTGTTGCATGAAAATGCAGGAAGGAAAACATTTGGGGCAATTGCATCTGTTTCATGAAGTGACTCAGAGCTTCTTTCTCTCTCCCTGCCCCCTCACTCTAGCACAGTGTTTCCCAACCTTTTTTGGGCAAAGGCACACTTGTTTCATGAAAAAAATCTCGAGGCACACCACCATTAGAAAATGTTTAAAAAATTAACTCTGTGCCTATATTGACTATATATAAAGTAACTCTCTTTAATAGGAATCAAATAAACACAAAGAAAGTATTTTATAATTACTTTATTATGAAATAGTAAGTAAACAGAAATATGGAAAATTATAAAATACTTTATTCAGTGCGCAACCTGGGCCACAGCCCCCCCTTCCTCCCGACCCAAAAATTGTCTCTGTCGGGAAGCACTTTAAAATGACTGGCTGATTCCAAAAAGCCCCCCCCCTTCCCGCCAACAGCAAGCAGATGGGAAATTCCTGGGCCCCCGAAAGCAAGATCGTCCTTCAAACTACACCCCGCCCCGCAATCACCTTGGGTGCAACTTCCGTAATGCTTGTGCAAACCTCCTTTTCCTGGCCATTTTGCCCGTCTAAACGGCGCGCCTCTCCCCCTCCCGCGTCAGTGACACCAGTGACAAAACGGCAGCCCCTGGAAACTGGCAGTCATCACGCATGCACGCACGGCGGAGGGAGGCAGGCGGGCAGGCGGCTGCCCCCTTTGGCTCCGAGGCGGCTAAGCGCCACCGTCCATCCCCCCACCCCGTCCGTTCCCGTGATCGGAGCCCAAGCGTGCGCACGGGGGGGAAGGAGGGCGCGGGGTGGGTGGAGGCGCTTCCCTGCTTCTCTCTCTTTCGCTCGCTCGCTCTGCTGCTCCCGCCGCCCGGGAAGGAATAGGTAACCTTCTGCCCATGAATTATGCACCACGCGCAGAGATTCCTGCGGGCGGGCGCCGCGATCCACAGACACTCCCCCGCCCAGCTTAAGAACGAGCATGTCCCCCCCCATATTTTTTTGTTTTGTTTTCTAAGCGTCCGTGCAGATTGCGTTCTTCTCCTCCTCCTCCTCCTCGCGCGGATCCAGAGGGCTCCTCCGCTTCCCAGCCCAGCCTCTTCTCTCCTTTGCAGTTCGACGGGGGGGGGGGAGAGATGGCGCCGTGTCCTACTTTGGAGTGAGTGTGTGTGGCCAGCGCCAGCGAGGAGACCCAAGTTAGGCAGAGGCTTTCCGCGGGGCGGAGGCAGAGAGAGAGAGACACCGAGGAGTGCGCTCTTCCGACGGAGCTCCCGACCCACAAGCAAGGCGGCTCCGGCGTCCCCACGAGCGCACACACAAAACACGCCCACGGCCAGAGACGTGTCTGCCCGCACAAGCCTTAGTGACTCCCACGGCACACCAGGCAACGTCTCGCGGCACACTAGTGTGCCGCGGAACACCGGTTGGGAAACACTGCTCTAGCATATTTATCATCCACACTTCCATCTTTAACAGACAGATGATACGTGCATCCCAATCTTAATAAAAAATAATGGAGAAATGTTGCACTGCTCCGATATGACTTGGGTTTCATTACCTTGTGTTGGGAAACGAATGTGAGGACATCCCTGGGAGTTTGGATTAGGATCCCTGCAGAATATGGATGACTTCTATCTAGCTATGTGCTCTGTGACAAGAGAAACAAGCCAAGAACATAGGGACCACCTGACATTTCAGCTAGGAAATAAGAGAGTATAGACGAAAGGGAGGTATGATCATAGCAGTCTAGCTTGGGTTTTTGCTAGACATTTGATAGAATTCTACAAATGCTATCTTGATATTCTTCTCATATTCAGTGTGACATGATCTGTCTTACCAGCAGCAAGTGCCGTCTGTCTGTCATTCTTGACTGTGCTCTGCAAGGTTCCAGAATTACAGCACCGATTTACATTCATAAGGTGTCATTCAAAGTGCATAGTCTGTTGGCAATATTTATGTTGCAACTCATTCAAAGTTGTTAATTAGCCTTCTAAAGAATAGATGTCCCGATTCCTTTCTAGCATTCAGCAGCTTGATCCTGGACTGCCCTCCCTGTGTGAATTCAGGGCAGCTAATGTTTAGTTTGAAGCTAAAGGGGATATTCTGTTTAGCTGTTGTGTCTTACGGTGTCTGGTATTAATATGTCCTTTATTAAATATTCTGTTGTTTTAAATTCTGTTGTAAACCAGAGATTTGCTAAATATAAGTAGCATACAAATTGTCCACATAAATAAATGAAAAACTGTAGGTTGCTCAAGTCTTTCCTTAATACCTTTATCTATATAGATATATATTTTTAAAAATCTGCCCTCCTAATGAGTTGCAGGTGCCACACACTTTTGCATTCCCTAAAGCACATTACTGTTTCGGAGATGTGTGGTAGAGCAGTTGGCACTCCATAAATTATAAAGTGTTAATTATATTCATGCCCTTGAAACAAGAAGAAAATCCTCTGTTAACAGCAGATTTCTTCCAAAATGTGGTAATGAGATGTGTTACACCTCTTGAGGAGAAACCTGCACGGTCGACTTTCTGCTTCAAGCTTAAAGATCTATTTTTGACTCAAATCTCCATGGCCAGAATTGACAGTGACTATTTTACTAGCCGAACAAACAAATGTTTATTATCTATCAAATAAAGCCACTTGGAGGAGGATCAGAGCCCAACAGCTAAAGTAGAAACAGGAAGAGAAACACTTATTTGCAGATGCTGGCTGGGTTCTTGTTTTTCAAACAAATTTCCAATTAGGATCAGAAAATGAGCCAATGTACACATGGCTGGGCAACGTATTCTTGTGTTTTTATCATCATATTGTTGCTGTTATTTATTATGTCAATCAGTCACTTCAATAAAATGTATTAAAGCAACTTGACAATATGAAATACAACACATAAAAGCAATTTAAAGCCAGAAAAATGTAAAATAAAATAAAATGAACAATTGAGATAAAGCTGGGAAATGGTGAATGGTCCAAGGTTACCTACCAGTTTACACAGCTTAGTGGCAAAGATGGCACCAGATTTGAATGGAGCCCACAGAATCATGCCCTTTGGTGGGCTTCATCCTGTAGCCAGGATTGTGGGTGACTTCCAGGCCTAGTTGCCCAATGCGTCCTGCCTCCCCACCCTTTGGCAGGCATCATTGCAATCCAGAATACCCTAATTGATATCTTACACTCAACACATTCCTACTGGAATCACTGTACACATTCCTACATTCGTACTGGAATCACTGTATGTAAATGGCCATATGATAACATGCCTTTCTTGAATGGCTTTAAAAGGAGGCTGGACAAATTCATAGGGAAAAGAGCTATCAATGGGTAGTTACCTGGTGGCTATGTACTTCCTCCAGTGACTGAAGCAGTATGACTCTGGGTTATTCTTATGCTTAGGTGGGTAATAGTATTCTCAACGACTTACGATGCTTCTTAATTTTGATGAGCTCTTTTAGGGCACTATTTAGATCAAATAACCTTCATCACACAGTGTCAGGGACTGGGCAGAGGAGGAATGGTGGAGGCCCCCTCCCCAGCCTGACCCTTCCAGAGAAGAAGACAGTTCAGAATTACAACAGGAGTTTGAGGGAGGCCACAGCTTAGAGGCAGATGAGGGGAAAAGTTGGGAAATAATGGGAGAGGAGGAAGAGGAAGCATCAGGAGGGCAACAATTGATGGACAGTGTCTTTAGAAAGCATCCCAGACCCACCCCCTCTCCCAGAACCCGGTGAGCCTTGAAAGTAGTAGAGCAAAGGTCTCATAAGCAAAGGGCCCTCAGTGCCACCCGTAGGGGAGAAGGTGACGAAGGAGGAA